>NW_005842163.1:1968471-1999204 GCF_000455745.1 Alligator sinensis | reverse complement strand
GGCAGCAGTTTCGAGGGGTCTCACAAGCCTTTCTCCACGTTTCAGAGCGATGAGCGCCTGGGCCGGCCTGCGGCACGCGGGCAGCACCTGCCCCTTGTCTCGCCTCGTCTCCTTGGCCAAGCCCGCAGGAGGATACCGCCACCTCTGTTGCCTAAAGCCCCCCGCCGCGAGCCGTCCCACGACGGGAAGCGTCCGTATCTCTAGGAACGGCCCGGAGAAAAGCCAGGGGCAGGTGTGGCAGGTTGAGAAGGCGCCCGATAGTGGTGGAGGACCCCATGTCCTGCCCCCTCCACGCCGGCTCGGTGAGGGCGTGCTGCGTGCAGTCGTTCCTCCAGGCCCTCGCGCCAGTCGCCCGCGTGCCGGGGATGTTCGGGCCGCCTGCTTCGTCCACACGTCGTCGTCCTTGCGAGCCGCTCCGATTCCAGCCTTGTGGATCCTCCTGAAACCCGCTCAGAAACTATTTGCTATCATTCTGGGCAGGTAAAACGCCGCCTCCGTTCCCGTCTTCAGAGAGCGACTCTGTTCGGCTCAGTGCGGCCAGCGATGAGTTGTCTTTGTGGTCGGCCCCTTGCAGCGTTTAGGGTTGAATGCTTGTGTCGGTGTAAACCTCGGCAGGCTTGTAAATTAGCTCCTATTTGTCATCTGAAAACCTGGTCCGTACCTGCATCAGACTAGCATTGAACGCCAGTGGCCAAAACAATGCGGCCCTACACGCAGCATTGGTCCGCGGGGCCGGATCCTGTGCCGGGCTCAGTCTGCGGGGTGGGTCCCCTGTGCACGGGGTCAGTCTGCGGGGCCATAGACTGAGCGCCACCGTTTTTGGTTGCTAGCAGGGACGGGTCCAGGGGGTGTGCCGTGGTGCGGTTGCGTCTCCCTTTGCTGCCATGAGCACTCTGGTCTCAGTTGCCAGGCACGTACAGTGAGTTTGCTGTGCATGTGCAGCGAGCTCTCCAGCCTTGCTGCACCTCTTTTCACCTTCCTGGATGTGCTGTTGGCCATTAGGAACTTTTCTGTGGCGTGGAGCAATAAAAATCATGCACTCACAGTTTATTCAGGGCCTAAAAATACTGGCTTTTGGTTTTTCAAGGGTGACGCACATCCTTAACTGAAAATTCAGGCTACAATGGACAGTGACATAGTTTTAAAAGTTGCACTGATGTTTAAGGAATATATATACCTTAGATGTCTGTTTTTGTAGGTTACCAGACACACTTCATGTTTGCCAGAGATGTGGTTGTAGGCAAAAGCAGAAAGCAAGAACCTGGGATTCTCTCTTCCCCGTGCAAGACAAAAGAACAGCCCCTGCCACTGACCTAAGTGCCATGTTGGCTTCAGGCCTGAGAGAAAGTGATGGTGGTTGTTTTTTCTGGTCACAGCATGTGCTGCACTTACACAGTATAGCCATGCAGTTCAGACAGAGGTTGATTGTGTGGCTGGCTTTTGCAAGGAAATGGAGTATCATTCTCTTTACTTTTTAGTGAAGTTTTTAATATTTTTTTTTGTTTCTATTATTTTCGGTAGGCAAAATCTTTGGCACATTCTTCAAAGGGAAGTCAGGGTGAAAAACCCAGTTCTTTCAGATATTTTAGACTAGAACACAAACAAGAAGTCCTTTAGCCTTCACTTCCCATTAGAAGCACAGGAAACGTAGCTAGTTGCTAAGCTGTAAATATTGAGAAGGCTGCCTATCTTCTAAAACGTACACTAGGTCATCATTGTAAATACTTTAAAAATAAAATTAAAACTGTGATTTTTTTTTTCCCTAACCAGATGAGAAAGCTAAATGTTTAAATGCTTTGCCTTAAAAAAAGGAAGCATTTATCTTGTGACACTTCTGTTCTTTAAACAAAGTATGTACTGCTCCATAAATCCACTGAATCTTGCATCACAGAATTTTTAGCATTTTGTAGATGTTAGCATCTAAAGTTTGCCCTCATACTTGTAGGGCTGGTAAGCATTATGCTCATTGACTAATGTGAAATATTTGTTTTCCAGGAGCATAAGAAAATGGTGGAAGGCCCTTCCCCCCAACAAAAAAGAACTCTTTAAAGAAAGTGTAAGAAAAAATAAATGGAGACTCCTTCTAGGTGCCTGTAGCTTGGGAGCTTTATACATCATGTTTTATTTTACTCACCTGGAAGAGACTCCAATCACTGGTCGTACTAGACTACTAGTGTTTGGGAAAGAACAGTTTCAGCAGTTGTCACAGCTGGAATATAATATGGTAAGTGTTGTAAGGAAACAAAGTCCTGCTAGTGATGTATTCCACAGGCCTACTAGATATCCTTCTGGATATTTGGTAATTTGGACTAGTGTATTTGTCTCTCGTAACTGGATAGGCTCCTGATACATGCTTTTCTTTAGGCACTCTGGTGTGCTTTGAGGGTACATACTGTATATCACCCCTTTGCAGAAGTGGTACCTTGCAGTCCTTGCACCCCAGCCCACAACCTACTCAAACTCTTTGTTTTCCTGAGTTTCTGCTTGGTGAGCTCTCTTCATGGACATAATGAAGCAAATAGTACACAGGCTGTGCAAAGGTTTCTAATGCAGTTATTCTAGTTTAGGTAGCACAAAAGCTATAACCATCAGGGGAAAAGAGTATTCATGTTTTTAACTCCGTGTATCAGTTTCTTGAGCATTCTTTGGGACTTGATCAGAATCCTCTGAAGAGTCCAGATTTTGTCTTCTCCAAATGCTTAGTTATTGGCCCAGTGGAGGGAGAACTCGTTTTCTTTGCACAATCACTTTCTGTAGCATATACATTGTATTGCTCAGCCTATTCTAGTGTTAGTGAGTCTTGGTAATTTGCTCACCCAACCGTGTCAAGAAGATGCCACTTCACAGTCACTTAGTTCAGGGAGGGACATAAGAACACAGTAAAAGACAGTCTTATGAATGATATAGGGATAGAGGCAGGTCATAAAAGCAAACTGGGATGCATAGACAGATTTTCCAGACTGGTGTACCATATTTGAGCTGCATCCCTTAGGAAATGTCCAGGTCTGGAAAAGGCATATACATAATACAATACAACTACATATTTTGCAATAATTGTCAGCCATGCTGAGTTCTTTCATTAAATAAATCATGTGAATCATCCTTTTTTAAATAAATAAACACACAAATGGTTTTTTAATGCGAAATAGCAGTATCTATGTTAAGTGTTTTGTAACTATCCCTTTCATCTTGTGATATGAACATTCCTGAGGTACCAGTAAGCCAGGCTGTTTTGTACTAAATCTAATACACTGTCATTTGGTGTAAACTGAAATTCTGCTTGGCAGCAAATATTGATATGTGGTAGGCACAGGCATAGGATTCAGTGAACAGCAGGGACAAGAGACAGAGGATAAGAAGTAGGATTATTGAGCGGTAGCCAGGGGGACATAGCTGTTGGCTGGTAGAAGACAGGAACACAGAAGTGGAGCTGGGGAGCACTGATTTAGACCTTAATATCTAGGAAAAACAAATTCGCCTTTTGTGCAGTCTTTTAATGATGGATCCCAATTCTGATGTCCCTTCCTCTGTTTTTGAATTAAATATTTTTATCTCAGTGCTAGACTTGTTTCTAAGAATTTTGCTTTTCATAAGACACTTTGGCTGCAAAATAAAATACACTATAGACATGCTTTTTAATCTGAAATCTCTACTTGAAATGTGTAGCATCACAATAACACAATATGGTGTTGCTACTTTGACTAAAATGTTTTAGGCATTATGAAGATTAAGATAAAGATGTGAGATAAAAATGCTTCACTTCAGTTTTTCAAAGGATTATTCGTAAGCACATCAGTCTTCTTGGGACACTTTTTAGAATGGAATTTATTCTTGACATTTTTACCCAAAATCCTTATCTAAAGAGTTTACAGTCTTTGGGAAAAAAATCATTTGAAGTAAGCAAACAATATTTCAAGGAAGGATAAACCTTACAGTGTTGTGTTTCTCAGTTTTGATACAGGTGTATTTTGAGATGTGTATGAATGTGCTGACTTAAAGCAGTTAATAACTTGTGGGGCTGTGGATTCATTTGGATCAAAAGTATGTGAATATAATTCAACGGAGTCCGCATCTCCATTTGAAATATCCAGAAGGGTCTGCACCTCCATTTCAAAATGTTTAGGTTTCTGCAAATGAAAACTTAAAAATCACTGGCCTGGAATAATAATATTTACTTTTTTGTTACACTTCTACTGTGCTACATGTGTATATTGTATCATTATATCACTTAGTCTCTGTACTGCCTCCTTCATTCTGTGTGAAAGAAACTCAACAAGTTATCTCTTTTCAGTGGATGGAAAAGTTTGAAAATGAAATGTTACCTGAGACAGACACTCGCTATCAAGTTGTGAAAAAAGTAGTTCATCATCTCTCTGAAAGCAACCAGGACATCCCACAGTTCTCAGAGTTTAAGTGGGTTATCCATGTAGTGGAGGAACCAGGCATAAATGCTTTTGTGCTTCCAGTAAGTAAAAGCAAAAGTTAGTAGTAGTACTGCAGCAAAAATGTAGTGTTTATACACAGGGCCTAATCTGCTTTTTTCCTTTTTGCTTCTAGAATGGAGAAGTGTTTGTTTTCACGGGGTTACTAAATGCAGTGTCAGATGTTCATCAGCTCTCTTTCATTTTGGGACATGAGATAGCTCACGCTGTGTTGGGACATGCGGTAAGTACTTACAAGTAAAAAAAAAAAAAAAAAAAAAAAAAGGGAAAAAAGTGTCTTAATATAGTCACTTTTGGGTAAAGTGTTTTTAAAGTGGGGTTTCTTCATTAGTGTAAATCGTCATCCTTTTATGCTGTCCCAGATTGAATGAGGACATTGAAAAGGGATTGTCCTGACCCTGCATATGCTTATTATTATAAATTATTACTATAAATAGCATTTACTACCATGAGTAATGCCCTGATAGTAAGTGTTACCACTACATCTGCTAGTAGGCATTGGAGATCAGACCTGGTGTGGTTTACATTTCATTACATTGAGGGTTGCAGGTAGTCAGTACCTTATCTTCTTAAACTTCGTGACAATGAAGATGAATATTTCTTAGCTTCTAAAACACAAGTTGCCAGGACTTCTTTAGCAACTTTTTCAAAAGTTATAGATAGGGAGCCTGAAATCTGCTTCTTTGTTTGCATGCCCAGTCAGGTATTTGTAAAAGTGAGCATGAGCCCCAGCTGTAATGTGCCCATGTTAAAACTTTTCAGCATTGCAGGTATAGCTTTGGAAAAACAAACTGGGAAATAAAATTGGGCACTAAATGTAATCAGCTTTGTACTGGTGTATCAAACCAGCAGCTGACAGAAGACACATCTCTAAAATGGGGTAAATTTGCCTAACTCAGTGGAGACTTATCCTTGAAAAAACAGGGGTAAAACTTTACTGATTGAGGTTATATCTATCCACACCCATCCAGGCAGCACCATGCTGCTTGTATATCCATACCCCTGCCATTAGCTGAAGGTAAGCAGGTTACCTCCATCTTGACTTCTAGTAATAGTAACCTGGCTGTGTTGGCCAGCGGGGGGTGGTGTCCATTCTCAATTCAAGTCACGTATATCAGCAGACAGGACTGGTGTAAATTATACCAGGTTGGTGTTCATCTAATCACATCCTTGTTCAGTTTTATTATTTTTAATCCAGTGGTGTTCAATCTTTTGGTCCCACAGGCCAGATGAGTGGCCTGGAGCTGGTCCGTGGGCCAGATGCAGTCAAAATCAGTCCCTTGGGCATAACACTGCCACCTCCATGCCCTTTATGCTAGGACTAGGTTCTGTTGGGCCTGGCACCACATCCTTTCTTTGGGAATTGGGTCTAGGTGCCCTCCTGGCTCTGCACACTGGAATTGGGCCCCAGCACCACCACCTTGTACCCTCACATGCCAGGATTGGGCCGCAGAGCCCTGGTACTGCCATCCTCCTTCCTCTCCACATACTGGGATTGGGCCTCAATGCAACCTCCTTCAGGCCCTGCTCATGGGGATCAGATGCCCAATCCTCCATGCAGGACCCAGGGCTCTTCATGGGAAATTTGGCAGTAGGAGTGCAGTGCCACTTCTCTGTTGCTGCCAGACTTCCAGAACCCTGGGGAGCTCTGCAGGCTGGATATGGCCCAGAGGTGGGGGGCATTGAATACCCCTGTTCTAACCCATTTAAGGGAAAGCACTATTGGAAATGCTTAGTTTACTTCTGCTCTGTTTATAGAATACTTGTATGACCTTGGGCAGGTTACTTCTTTTCTCTGTGCATCACCTTCCTCTAAACATGTGGATAATAGCTCCCTTCCTCAAAGGCTGTATTTTTCACATACAACTTACATCTTTCTGCCAAAAAAGCTGCTGCTGGAAGTTGCAGTGTGCATTATGTGCAAGAACTATGGTAAGAGCAGTTTCTTTCTTACAGAACAAAAGTGAAAGTAAAACTTGCATGCGACTCATGGAGCAGAACAGCATACAGGCTCGGCTCCCTTTACAGCTGAGAGAGATTTTTTTCCCCCCTTCATTTTGCCTTTCAGAAACAAGGTGTACATCTTATCCCAGGGCTCCTTTGAAGTACCATGTTTGGGTTTTTTTTAAGTTCTAAGTATGATCATGGGGGCCTGTAAGCAGATGGGATAGTCCTGACTACTATGTCAAATAAAAGTCCCAGCAGCAGCAGAACTTGCTCGTCCTTCATCAAAACTATCTGTACTTCTAACACCAAAACAGCTCCACAAAAATCAAAACAGCCAAACTGGGTCTGGCTGCCTGACTGCTCCTAATACCTCTTCCTCATAAGGACAGTAGGTTTCTATAGTCAGCCTTTCCCTTGACATGGGGTCCCCTGCTGGAGTGTTGTTTACTAGCCTTTTCTCCTCTGGATCAAACATCACCTTGTCTTAGGTCTCAAACCCTTCACCTGGGGGCAGCTAATTTAATGACGCTGGACACGTTTACACATGCCTATTAATGTGCATCAGTAAGCTCCGGAGCTTATATCTCAAGCTTGTTGCTGCCGGGTATGTGTCTGCATGTGTGTCTGGGATTGTTGAGCCAGGGTGGAACAGCCCTGGCTGGCATGGGGCCCTGAGGTCAGCCTGTCAGCCCAAAGCTGCTGCCCCCAGCTCAGCGTGCTGCAGAGGGGCTGGCTGGGGCACAAGGTTGCTTCAGTGCATCCTCCTGCCCCAGCCAGCCCCTCTAGCATGTACACATGCGCAGCTGCAGTCTTTTACTGTACAGCAGGATAATACTGGTATTTAGAAGTATTGTCCTGTTGTGGAATAAGTTAGGTTCCTCCAGCCTAACCAGAGCACATATGTAGATGCCAAGACGTTTACTGCACACCTAATTAGTCTACTGCGCAATAAATATCTTGTGTAGATGTGCCCACTTAGGAAAAGTCTACCTCCTTTAAAAGAGCCATTTCCACCCTATAACAGGAGCATCTGGATGTCTAAGATAGACCATTCTTTTCTATCTTAAATTTGGAAATACACCAAACAATAGCATATGAGAGAGGAAATGATTGAAAACAGCACTGTTTTTGTTTTCAGGCAGAAAAGGCCAGTCTGGTACATTTCGTGGATTTCCTGTCACTCATCTTTCTCACTATGATTTGGGCCATTTGTCCTAGAGATAGCTTGGCAATTCTTGGCCAGTGGATCCAGAGCAAGATGCAGGAGGTAAGACAGTATCTATGGAACTGCTGCACTAGCTAGTTACAATGTCTGGTTCAGTAACTGGTGTCACAGAATGGAAGTATGCCTTTAAAGCAGGATGCATGCTTGATTTATGCACGAACGTCTACTTCAGTCTCTCCTTCAATGATAAAAGGTCTTCTACCGCTGCATAAGGTGGCTTACTGCAGTGATTCCAAACAGTCAGATCTTGGCTTAGGTAAAATCTACTTTAGCGTGGAATATTGAGAGAGAACCAGGGGACATAGAGGCAGATTGCAAGACTTCATATCATAGTCTTGGGATACTTCATAGCTCTTTCATACCTCTTTTGGTAGGCAGAAAATCTTTGAAATTCTTTAAAAGTTTTGATATCCGCCATGTCTTTACTACCTTGTTCTCACCTGGCGCAGAGCTGTTGTACTTACCTGCCTCCGATCTCAACCTTGTCCACGGAAAAGCCCCTTATTGTTCCTTTGGTGAATTATTTTGGTTACCTTGCAGAATAAACTAGGGCTACCTGAGCTACTTTTATAGAAGAGCTAGTGACTGCAGATTTCTTTCTGTACGAATTGCCAGACCTGCTTGCTTGGTGCTCACTTTTCGTAGTTTTTTTGTTTTTTTTTCCTGAAATAGGAAGGAGGGAAACATTTCATATTCCAAAAACTTTCCATCTGAGAGTCAGCTACAGGAAGAGCTGGCAGAAACTGTTTCTCTAATATACGTGTAGTAAACTCCTTCTGTCTGGTTGTATTTCCCAATTGATGCCCAGCCCAGAGAGTCATACTATTATGCTGCCTCAGTAGAGCAAGATGATATTTCAACAATCCATAATTTTTATTCATCATAAGCTTTTATTACACCCTTATTTATCTGGGTATGATTAAATAAGATGTGTTTGTGCTTGAAGATTGGGGGTTATATAACTTTATTCATTTGATAAGTCTTAATACAACATTCTTTGCACTCCTAGAGAGTTGGCTGGATTAACCACTTCAGCTCCTGTGTTTCTTAAGGAGTATTTACAACTTGTGTTACAAGCGTAATCATGTAAACGGATTAATTTCTTACAGAAAATCTGCCACTGTGGATTGTCTTGTTTATAATCTCATGTGTGCATCATATGAGATCATATTTTAGATTTTAATCATATGATTTTGATTTGAAATATGACCTGCTTGAAAATACCACTGTTTGAAACCTTGACCTATTGTTAAGACCAAAGCCTAACATTGATGCAAAGTGAAAGATTAGACAGAGAGTCTCTTGCTTTGTTTGTGATCAGCTTGTTTCACGCAGCAATGATTCACATCTTTACTTTAACTCCCCTTTTTAAAATTGACTTAAGTTCAATACAGTTAAATACAGAGTTTGGAGAAGGCTCTGAGATTCACTGAAGGAAGCACTTTCATTCTTAGTCCTTAGCAGTGTTTATGTAAGTTTTCAAGTTATGATCACTTCATAAATAGGTGAGAGCAAGGGTTCTAAATTGAGGATCTGAAATATTTCTCTCCCAGTTTATATTTGATAGACCCTACAGCAGAACACTGGAAGCTGAAGCTGACAAAGTGGGACTTCAGCTGGCTGCAAAGGTAAGAATTATGACTGCTTCTTGTTTTTAACAGTGAAATATCAATTTTTTTTCTCTTTCTGTTTCCATTGTTATTCGAGTAAGTTCTTTGCAGATGATGCTTTATGTACAAGTACATTTTGGTTTTTCAGTCTTAGGATTCCTAACATTTTGCCAAATGGGGTTTTCTTGAAATCAAGGGGAGAATAAAACGGTCTTTTGGGAAATCCATAGCCATTTTACTAATAGTGTGTCATAACTGGAAATTGTAAAATTGTGCCTTGTTAACTACAAAGAACGCTTTCCGCAGGTTTTAGTCCTAATAAGAGGAAACGCTACTTGTTCTTAAACAAGTGAAAGCCAACTAGTGAATTGTCATGATTAAAATACATATAAATATGTTTGCATGATATATTTAAAAACTCCTGAGTCCTTTAATTGTTGATTATTCAACTAGCTTCCACCTTTTATAAATGGTGTCAGTAAATTTATGAATTACTTTTGATATGCAAGTTGCTTCATATGTGCAACAGATGACTGGCACCAGATGATGTGATTCTTCCTAATGTGACTTGTTTATATGCTATTTGTAGCTGTTTGTTGTGTAATTCATGCACAAGTTCATCCTTTTATCCTTGAAAGATGTCAAGGCCAAATATAAATAAGAATTTAGGTGTGTTGGTGCTGAATATTGCAATACCTAAAAGTCAGGTGTTGAGCTGTCAAAGTGGAGTTTAGAAACCCAATTTGGGAACTTTAGTCCTATATACTTTAAAACGGATGAGATAGGTGCCTGGAATTGGAAATTACAACACTCAGGTAGCTGATGGGGGGGAAGGAGGGGCGAGGAATGCCTAAACTAGCCCACAGGGAAGGCAAAGTGAGGGGTGTGCCAGAAATCACACTTCTTTCTGACTTTTGACTTGCAAAAATGTGGGTGCCCGGAAGTCCTGGGTACGTAACCAAGTTAGGCAGAGTTCTGTGGATTGCTCTCTTAGATCTAGGTACCTAATTTCTACCTAAATTTAATTTCAGATATCCAAATACCTTTTGTTTCTGGTCTTCACTTCATGCATTAAACAAACTAAGCAGGACCTCTTAGCTCTACCCATGTATAGTGTTTGGCAGTTTTAGATAACTATGCGAACAGCACCACCTAGAGTTACTACTTCATAATAAGGAAAAGAAATTGGAATTATCATTGCTAGAATATATTTTGAAAACCTCTAAAAGACTAAGGTTTAAGCACAAGTGGATAATCTAGGGTTGAAATAATTGCTTTTGATGGCTGTTGTAAATCAGAAGCAAAGATCAAGGTGCCTTGTAGGTGTATTGGAAAAATGTCATTGGTAACTAACTTACCAGGGCAAAGCCCTGCTGCTTTCCAGGATCTGTTGTGGCACTCGTAGATGCCAACACAAATGCTGATCCATGCTATCTGCAGCAGCTGGAGCTATTACAACTTTATAAATATTTTCTAAGATTAGTGTTAAGCTCAGAGGAAAAGAGATCATCATGGTAAATGTAATGCAACTTTGTCCTCAAACCTGGATGCTTGTTTACAAGTATGTAATTATTGGAGCTCAAAACAGGAGTTGGATTAGGCACTAGTTATGTCTAGAAACAGTCTCTCATTTGCTGTGGTATTTAGGGCAAGTTACTTCAATGTCTGTATATCAGTTTCCTTGCCACTAAAAGAGGGTGGTAGGATTTTTTCCTTATTAACATTTCAAAAGGCATTTGTACTTCTATAGTGATTTTCTTCCAGAGATGTCAAAGTACTGTGTAAACCACACATATGACTGTGGTGTCTGTGAAATGATTTTTTTACTTAAGTAGCTTATCTTTTTACATCAGCTTTTCCGCTTGTGTTGCAACCTCTTATTCATCTTTATCAAGAATATTTTATGATCTTAATCTCTGGGTAGTTGATTTCAGTTCTTTATTTTCAGAAGAAACCTACAGGGAAAAAAGCTACACAACACTGCTTTCTTTCACATGAATGCAAAGTACATAGCAGAAAATATGCAGGTATATGGAGGTATATGCAGGTATATGAACAGGGATTGGCAACCTATGGCCCATGGGCTGGATCCAGCCTGCCAAGTCATCTTTCTGCCCTGTGATACTGGCAGCGTTCTAGTAATGGGAGAAGTAGTGACAGCAGTGGCTGGGTCTGTGGCTTTGGTTCGCTGCTCCAAAAAGGTTTCTGACTTCTGATTGAGATCTTACATATTCAGTCTTATATAAATACGTGTTTTGATTTGCAATATCACATGGCCTGCTATGCTTTAATTCCTATTGGTATCAAGGGATAAGGGTACTTGCTTTTCAGCTGTATAAAGGATCAGTTTTTGCCCTCGGCAAGTTGCAAGTGATTATACCTTTTTAAACATGTAGCATTTTATCTTACAGGAAAGCCATTGTGGATAGTTTTTAGATGCACGTAATATAGTTTAATACTTGTTTTTGGCTTTACAGTGACTCCTGAAAATGCTCTTTGTAGTGTGGAAGGGTGAGGGAAGTGGGGCAGAGTTGCATATGAGCCAGCAAAGTAGTCAGGGTAAAAAAATCCACCGAAACATTGTTTGCAAAATCTGTGCCATAAACAAAGCAAATGTTTGGTGTCAAGGATTTAAGAGTCCCTTTTGAAACTTGCCCATGACTTCCACATTCCTGAGAAATTTGGTCTTTTCATACTTTGTCAATATGACCTCCGTGCTGAAATTATGGATACTTTGCGTACTATGCTATATATATATATAGATAGATAGATAGATAGATTCCCCCCTTTCTTCCCATATATTTTGCTTGTTATCTGTTAGATGCATAGTAACATTTTTTTCCCCCTCCATCACTTATATAACACCAGTATAAAGAGACTCCTTGGCCTTATTCTTACCCTTTCCTGCTCAGTATGTCTAGTCTGACTTGATCTCCCTTGGTACCTCTGCTCATGTGACCAGGGCATCTTGTTGGTCTTATCCTTGTGCTGCCCGATGGATGGTGACAGCCCTCTGCAAACTGTTTAGTGTGTGGTGTGCTTGACTTCCTGCAGTGATGCTTTCTGGAAGCAGAGAATGTTGTCCATGGAGAAGGGAGAAAGTAGCAAAAATAGAAGTTTAGAGTCCAGCCAGCTTTTTTAAGCAATGCTCTCAGAAGTCTCATGTACCTTGAAGAGCTTTGCCAGCTCCCTCCTACTACCAGTTTCCTGCCTTGATTGCAATGCAAGATCCTTTGGTTTTCCTGGGCGTTCTAGATATAGGAAGTGAGAACCTTTTAAACTAAAGTAAGTGTATGCAGCGGTGTTTTCCAACCAGTGTGCTGCAGCACAGAAGAGTGCCATGGAATTTTGCCAGGACAATGAGCTACAATAGGTATGAAGATGGGGAATGCCTTAACAGGTGTGCTGCAGAAAAGTTTTATTAATGTTAAGTGTGCCTTGTTTTGGAAAAGGTTGAAAAACACTGGTATCCAGCATTCCTTTGTAGTACTTTGTATTGACGCTGGGAAATACCCTTAACCCTGCAGATAGAATTTAACGACAAATATTTTGCTTGATAAGATGGCTAATACTTTTGACGGAGGATCATCATTGCCTGGGGTATGTTTAAATGATTTTCATCTCTCTGAGTGATCATCACACTGCAGGCCACTTAACACTTTTTTAGAAACTTTTTAACATTGCATCTAAAGCCAATATTCCCAACAGGTTTTTTTTATAAATTCTGATTGGGTATGGCAGAGCACCAGTGGGGTGCTCGTCACTCTGGGGCTGTTACAAGCTCCGTGGAAGCTTGCTTGCGGAGAAGCAAGGAAAAGCCTTTCCCAAGAACCATTTTAAAGGGAGAAGGTGGGTGGCAGAACACATTGGGTGTCTGCCACTTTAAGAGCTGGCGGCAGGTGTTGCCCCAGCTCTGATGAGCTGCCATTTTAGATCCAGGCCAGCAGAGCTGGAGGCAGCAGGTGCCTGATGCCATGGAAAGAACATCCCCCAGACCTACTGCTCCCGCAACAACTAGGAGGTAAGGGCAGGAGCTTATGGGGATGGCTTGGAGGCTCCTGGTCCTGGGCATGACTTGAAACTGCACCTTGCTGAGGAAGGGTGACCTGGTGGGGGTCTTAGTGGTGTAGGAACCCCCAGGAAATGCCAGGCCAGTTACCTCCCTGGTGAAAGGTGAGGAGGGGTGCCTTAACCCCAGCCTCCACCTTCGGGTGGGCTGTTTAACACTAGAGGCAGCAGAGGACCAGGCATGCCCTGAGCCCATGGGCACCTGAGCCCGTGTGGCGTCCAAGACCCCAGAGAGTGGATAGTGGGGCCAGGCTTGGTTACAACCACCTGAGCCTGTGTGCAGCACAAGACCCTGAAGAGCAAGAATGGTGAGCCAGGCATGCCCCAGTGTGGCACCTGAGCCTGTGTGAGGTGCAAAACCCTGGAAAGTAGATAGTGGGGCTAGGCATGGCTGTAGCCACCTGAGCCCGGGTAGGGTACAGGACCCTGGAGAGCAAGAATGGTGGGCCAGGCATGCCGATGAGTGGCACCTTAGCCTGCGGGGGAGCGTTCGACCCCAGACCCCAGCATAGAGGATGGAGTATGTGCCTCAGTGGAGGTGGGGTGCAGAGGGGCACCTGACGGGCTGCACCAGAAGGGCAGTTGGGAGACCCTGGAGAGAGGGGTGAGTCAACAGGGGTAGTAGTGTGGCCCTGTGAGGAAGGGACATGAAGTGGGCCTTGGTGAGCAGGGGGCCTGAGGGTATGTCCTGCTAACATGGGGGTTGAGTTAAGTCCAGGTAAGCTTTCAGGTGCCTGAGGCCACAGGCGGGCTGGAGGCTGATTGGGTGGGGTGGCAAGTAAATAATGGGGCGAGTCAGGAGCCCGTGATTGAGAGCAGCTGGGTGAGTGACCTGGCAAGAGACCAAAGGCAGAGTCAGACCAGTGTTTGGTGAACCACCCAGTGCTCGCTCGGATGAGGGCAGAGGGAGATGCCCAAGATGTTGCACACTTGCTGGCTGGGGAGTGAAGGGAAACAAGCCTGAGGACCCTCCGGGTGAGGGCAGGCCGAGTGTGGCTCCGGGGAAAAGGCAAGACAGTACAAGTGTGGCCCCACAAGGGGCAGTATGAGAGAGACCATGTGAGAGGCAATGGAGTGAGAGACTTCAGTGAGAGGGAGGTGGTATGAGTATGGCCCATAATAGGGTAGAATGTGAGAGGCCTAACACTGGTGAGTTGGGCCCAGCCTTGGGCTGGAGCACAGAACAGCTGTTAGAAACATCTGCAAGGCTTGGGATGCAGTACAGGGGTGGTTGGAGCTGCATACATAGGCCCAGGAGAACAGGGCATTCAAAGGACAGCCTCCCGTCTAGTTAAGACCCTAATCATTTAACAACAAGGCATGGGAGGTGAGAGAGGTGGGTGGCATGCCCAGAGGCAGGTGGGAGAGTAGCACTGTGGTTGGTCAGGGAGTTCCCATGTTGCCACATTGGGTATTTTTACAATTTTAAAAATTGTGACTTTTTCTGGCCATGTTTCTTCATAGAGCACGTCTCAGAATCCTTCTTTCATCCTTTCTGTGTTTTTTTTTTTTCTTGTCATCACAGTGCTGTGTAAAGTAGAATTGGGTAGTAAATGATTTTTAGATTCTGTGAAAATATTAGTGTCTTCACCAGTGTTCGTAGTCTGCATAAGGGTGAAGCAGACCTTTCAAAGTTACTTCAGATTGAGCCCGGTGCCCCTGTTGCCCACCTCTGAATAGCCAATTGGCCATGAGTTGGGGCTTCTCTCTGATGTATAGGAGACTGAGATTCATGTTTTAGCCCAGGGGTGCTTGAGCAGATCTGGCCCCTGATGTTGTGTTATTCAGCCCACTGGGCTTCTCACAGGTTTGAAAATTTGACAGTACGGGATCGGTGGCATTGTTCCCCTACTGCCAGGTTTCCAGACCCATGGAGAGCCCCATGGTCCAGATAGCATGGGCTTACACATTAGAGTGGGGCCTGATCCCAGTGCATGGCCCCACATCCCAGTCCCAGTGCACAGGGCTAGATGGGGGTGACATATGGCACCAGGACCCAATTTTAGTATATGGAATGTGATCCCAACACACGGGGGCAGTGGTGCCTGCCACTCAAAGGGCGTGTGTAGGCAGCAGAGGCAGCTGGCAGGTGGCTTCACTCCCCAATTAGGAGTCACATGGCTAGCAGGAGACTGTCTGATTGGGAAAGAAGGCTGAGCAGCTGACCATAAAAGCAGTCTAGAGCAGTAAAGCCTAGCAGCAGTTGTTGTAAGCAGCTGGAGGCAGAACATCATCCAGTTGGAGCTGCTGCTCATGAACACCCGGAGGACAGGGTAGGAACTATGGGGATGGCAGGAGGTTTCTGATCCTGGGCATGACCTAAAACTACACCCTGCTGGGGTTGGATGGTGTGGTGGTGCTCTTTGTGGCAGGGCAGCTTCTGGGAAATGCCACACCTGTGCCTCCCTAGTGAAGGGCGAGTATGGGGTGTCAGAAAGCCTCAGCCCTCTCTGCCTTGCGGGTTACCCTGTGGAGGGGAAGGGCTAGGGGAGGACACCCTGAGAGAAAAGCACAGCCACCCAGACCCACTGAGGGGTGTCTGTGGCAGAGGCCTAGGCCCACCATGAGGGTCCTGAGCCAGGGTTCAGTTAAGTCGACAGGCACCTGAGGCCCAAAGGGTCCAGGTATGTCAACAGATGTTTGAGACCTGCACAGCCGTAGGCTGAGTTAAGGGGCCCAGGTAAGTTGTCAGATGCCTGAGGCCCAGAGGTCTCAACAAGGGGGCAGAGTAGAGTTATAGGGACCCGATGGCAGTTAAGAGTAGGGCCTGAAGATGGCCTGAAGTGCTGCACATAAGCTGTCTGGAGTAATGGCCACAAGTAGCAGTGTAGAATAGGGCCCAAGACAGTCTGAAGGGCTGCATAAGATGCTGACTAGGCTAGCCACACCTGGCAACGCTGTAGAGTAGGGTCTGAAGACGGTCTAAAGGGCTGCACAGAAGCTGACCGGTATAGTTAGAATAGGGGGCCTCAGTGAAGGGCTGAGGAGTTAAAGGTCCAGGTATGTCCAAAGATGCTTGAGGCCTAGTTTGGGCCACTCTGGCCTAAACAAGGAGCCAGGGTAGTAGTGGAAAATTTGGATGCCATCTGCGAGGCATGGGACATGGTAAAAGGGAAGGTTCGGAGCTGCGTAATATGCCCTTGGCATTGTGCTTTAAAATGGGCAGCCTCCTGCTTTAAAAACAAACAACTTATTGTTTACATCAAGGCATGGCAGACGAGTATAGGTGGGCAGACTGCCCAGACAGGGAGGTGGGTGGGCCTGGTGCCTGGCCCTGCTAGTTACCCTGTTACAAATGAGTGTAGTTATGTTGAATACGGCAGGTCATCCAGACTCCAGAGTTGCTCCTGTGGCCACAGACGCTAGAATTAGAATAGCAGCAGATCCTAAGCTGCTTGCCAAAAAATTGGATATTATATCCTGTCTTTGTTTTTCCTCCCTTCCAAAAATTCTTTTCAGTCTTTTGAGTTTCCTCCAGTGGGGATTCTGGTGGTTGGGAGCAGGGGGGTTTAATTTGTTCGTCTCGGGTTCTACGCATAGTTGTTGTTAATAAACCACATCTTTCAGCTGCTTATGGTAGACTGAAACTAAAGAATTATTCAATTACCTTTTGATTAACCATTTGTGTGCCTAGTTAAATACCAAGTCTCTTCTTTAATTCAGGTGTAATTTTATTGAAGTCAATGCAGATACAGGGAGGGGTGTGAGGAGTAGCAGGCCCAGAAGCAAGTGAGTGACTTTATCTTAGCTGCAACACCCATTTCCTGTAGCTGCATCAGGGCTAAATCTGGCACTGCATACGAACTGTCATTTCCATCTGTGCATCTTCTTTGCATTACTTTATTAATGTAATATTAAATTTATTGTAACCCGGGCAGTACTCCAAAAGGTACCCCCTCTCCAATTGAAGGGATCAAAGCAGATGCACAAGCGCTGTGGGAGGTGTAGGGACCCTCCTCCTCCTATAGAGCAGAGCCAGACCACCACTGGGGACTTAATCATATACCTTTTAAAGAGGGAACAATACTGGGAACATAGCAGGCATAATCAGGGGGTATAGTGGACACTACAATGCCCCAAGGGGGCAGGATTCAACAGAAGTTAGAGGCTTACAATCATCGACAAAAGACAGGGTTAACAAAATATAAAACACAAACAGCAGAGCAAACAATACTGGTTGGGGAAATATAAAAAGGTACAAAATACAGAATGTCAGAGGACAAAGAAATATAGGGCCTAGGTCCTTGGAAGGGGAGAAAGGGGGAAACACAATGGCCCCTTTCCACTGCAAGAGGAATTTCTCCTTGTTAGCTCACTCACCCCAAGTCACTAAAGCTGGGACTTGAACTTGGATCTCCCATGTGGTAGTCAGAAACACTGCTACACAGCCACCAGTGCTGGTACTGCTCCAAGCTGCTAGGGGTCTTGACCTTCCTGGAGCCCCGGCCTCACGTCGAGCTGCCTGGTCTCTGATTGGAGGAGCTGGAAGCCAAGCTGGGAACCCCTCAGGTCGCTGCTCCGATCCTTGCTGAAGCGGGAAGCCTCTCCTGCTGGCCACGGCCTCTCGTAGGGGATCCTGGAGCCCAGCAGGAAGCCTCTCCTGCCGGCCACATGCCGTGCTGCTGAGTGTCCAACTGCTTCCTGCAGGTCCCGCCCCTTCAGGCTCTTCTGGGGCAACTGCTTCTGCCCCGCTGGCTCAGCTCTTGCCAGCTCTTTGAAGCTCCTTCCTCGTGGTCCCTCGCTGGTCTCTCCCTGAGTCAGCCGTGCTACCTCTTTTATCCCCCTCCAGGTGACCCAAGGGGCCAATCAGGGGACATGAGGGGCGAGTCTCTGGGGCCTGATTGGTGAGGAAAGGGAATCCCAAGTCCTCCAATCATCTTTTGCCCTTTCAAAACCCCTGGGCTAGGTCACTGCCAACTAACCCGTCACATTATAAAAAAGTTTAACAAGTGTCTTTTGTTTGACAGAAGCCTTGAAGAATTTTAAATAAAAAATTTAGGCTGTGGTTCTGACATGCATCACTGTTTCTCTTTCCTTTCTACTTTTTAAGGCTTGTGTGGATGTAAGAGCAAGCAGTGTATTTTGGCAGCAGATGGAATTAGCAGAAACCATTCAAGGACAGCCTAAATTACCAGAATGGCTCTCCACGCACCCTTCTCATGAAAACAGAGCTGAACATTTAGACCGGCTTATTCCAGAGGTAAGCAGAGATTGCAACTTTTTTCTGCAGAAGGCTGCTATAGTTTAGTGTTGATTCATGAGCTAATTTTTAGTATTGCCTTTATCTTGCTCTCTATCTTTGCAAAAAACTTTCCTTTATAAAATACTAACCTGCTCAGACCCTCCATTAGGTGAAGAGAAATTAAACCAATATAGGTAAAATGTAATTATTCTCTGGACTTCCTAGCTTTTCCCTGATTTTGATTAAGATGTACGATTTTTAATTTGTTAATTGCATTCTTTGTAATCAATACTGGCTTGATAAAGTAACACCGATCTTCTATGACCATTACTGCTGTTCTGCAAACCAGAATTGGCATTGGGACCCTAAATTATTTTCTCTTCACTTCCTGGCCCACTTGCCTTTAGGTTATCATGCCATGCCTTCTTGCTTTCTCTTACTGATGTGGGGTTGAACGTATCTTGAAGAGTTTTCCTTCAGAAGGATCTCAGATTCCCCAGTAGAAAGTTTCTTAATAGTCCTAGTAGTTATGGGGCTCTGTAGATGTTGTAGGCTGCTTTTATCTTTCCATTTCTCCGGCTGTTCCATTGCATGAGAGAGCAAATTCTACCTGACTAATGAAAGGGAGCTAATTCACATAACTGCCCATCCATCTGCAGCTTTGTCCTTTGTTCTTTCTTTCAAATGCCCACTTAAGAATGCCAAGTGAGTAACTGGGAATCTTTAATTTGCTCAGTTGCCTATTGGTAGCCGAAGCAAAAATCAAGCCCTATACGAGAAGTGGCTTTATACTTGAAAACGGTTCTGATTTCATTAGTGTTGGTTTGTGTACCATTCTTAAACGTGATACTTCAGCTATGGAAATGTATCATGGATGATCATATAGGTCAGACTTTCTTTTTATAAAAGAAATGAATGCTGTGACTGTCTGTTGTGACCCTTTAGAGCAGCAAATCTATTCTTTTTTCCAACACAATAAGCTTCATTTTGAAACGTCCTTCTTCGTTCCAAAACATGTGACTGCTGCCTATATTATTTTTTTTGCTCCTTGTCAACTACCATATATGGCCTTTCCTGTTTCCATGATGTAATGATTGGATGGGGATTTACTGGCATAGGGAATATAAAAATATAGAGACTTTGTATTACTTCCTGTGACAGAGAAGACTCTCAAGGATCCTCTTTTGGAGAGAGTGTAGTAAATGTTTTAAATGATGGCATAAGTCAAAATAGAGATTGAGGTAGACTGAAGAATGTCTAGACTCTTTTTTTTTTCAAAATACCTCACACCTAAAACCATCCACTTCAACTAGATCCCTCTGATTTTTTTTAAAGCTGTGAATGTTGTGAATGTTGAAAAAAATCCATTAGAGTAGCTGAAGTGGAACATGATGGTTGTTTTAGAGCCATCCTTGTAGTTGGATCTAACCTACAGGTGAAGAATCAGACTTATGAGGAGAGGTTGAGGGAACTGGGCTTATTTAGTCTGGAGAAGAGAAGACTGAGGCGGGTATTAATGGCAGCCTTCAGCTACCTGAAGGGTGTTTGCAAAGAGGATGGAGCTAGACTGTTTTCAGTGGTGGCAGATGAGACCATTGCTCCTTGTTCTGTCAGGTTGCGACAAGGGAAGTTTAGGTTGGATATTAGGAAAAAACTCTCTAGGAGGATAGGAAAGCACTGGAATGGGCTACCCAGAAAGGTTGTGGAATCTCCATCCTTGGAGGCTTTTAAGACCTGGCTAGACAGTCTTGGCTGGGATGATTTAATTTAGGGATGGTCCTGCTTTGAACAGGGAGCTGGTCTTGTTCTGTCAGGTTGCGACAAGGGAAGTTTAGGTTGGATATTAGGAAAAAACTCTCTAGGAGGATAGGAAAGCACTGGAATGGGCTACCCAGAAAGGTTGTGGAATCTCCATCCTTGGAGGCTTTTAAGACCTGGCTAGACAGTCTTGGCTGGGATGATTTAATTTAGGGATGGTCCTGCTTTGAACAGGGGGCTGGTCTAGATGACCTTCCGAGGTCCTTTCCAACCCTAATTTTCTGTGATTCTGATTTCTATTCTACTGATTCTTGACACTTTTTTTGTACAGGGTTTCTAGGGTAATAATTAAGTAGTGCTTTATCTGAGGTAGGATGCAGAATCTAAGAGCAAAAAGAAGTAACCTTATGACAGTGTGGACATTTACTCTATTACCCATGCTTGATCTCTTGTAGCTTACCAAGTTGAACACCCCTTTTTTTTTCCTGCACCCCAATCCTTTGCAAGAGCAGCCATTAGACAGGTGGAATGTCCTTGCAGTCTTCTCCCCTGTGATAGTTGAAGAAGAGGAACAAAGGCTTTATTTTATTTTCCCCTTCAAATGTCTCTGGAGTAGGGTACAAGCTGCATGCTCCCCAACATGAGTTCAGTGGAGAAGTGCAACTGATGCCTCCGCAGGTAGAGAGAATTATGGGAAGAGACATGGGAGAGGACTGATAGAGTATGTCTACATAGCATAATGCAGTGCTATGTACCTCTGAACAAGCTAGCTCTAGTCTTGGAAGTAGTTTATCTCTATAGCCAAGGCAGTGTCCCGCTTTTCAGGAGGAGAGATTAGCCCAAATGCAGCATCTTGCTAACACAGGTACAGGTTTCCCTTGCTTTATGCTGTACATATGTTCCTGGAAAACGGTGCATAACTTGAATTTGCATAAAGGGAACCCACTTTACAATGTAACAAATAGGGATACGTTCCAAGACCTTGACTGTACTGACCCCCCAGACGCATTTCTACCACTTTTTCCAGGACAATTTTTGTGCTCGCCAACAGCACACAGGACACACAAGCACAGGGCACTATCGTAATGGGGATGGCAACTACAGAAACACATGTCGCAGACAGCGAGCGAGGAGCACAGATCCACACAGGAAACTATATTTTGGTGTGCATCACTCCCACAATGCACCGCAGAAAGCAGCTGACTGTGGGCTTCCACCATACCGATTGCATAAGAGTGAATTTACCTCGCATATAACACATTTTTGGAATAAAAAGAGTCATCGTGTAAGAGCGAATTCACACATACTGAACCTGCATAAAGCGAGGGAAACCTGTATTCTGTTTCTAGTGTACATAGACTAGCTCGGTCAGGCCTAGCTCAGATATCTCTACATGGCAGTGTAAGGTGATGAGTGGTGACATGCTGCCACAGAGCTGTGTTGTCTCTGGGTTGGCTGGTTATCAGGGTTGGAAGTCCTACAGCACCATTCTCGCTTACCAGCAGCAGCTTGTTTTAGCATCCTTATGTTATGGTTCTCTCAGGAGAGCACATTCATCAGACATTAGGGTTCATCAATTATACAGGGAGGGAGTAAACAATAAAAGTTTTTTTTTGCAAGTGCCCTGGAATACATTTATTTGTTTTGTACAAACAGACCCAAGCAGCCATGCTTTGCAGTGCAGTTTCCTCTTGAGACCTCTCTGAGATGGTTCTGAAGGAGTCAGATTGAGCGCCAAGCAGTATAGCTGCATTAGTGTGGTGATCAGCATAGGCTGATTAGTCCTGCTGTGAGGCTAGTTATTAGGAGTGCACTGATAAAGATTTTCTTGGCTGATTAACTATAGCTGATTATTAACCAGCCATATTGGCTGATACTGACCCTATAGCTGATTTTACAGGAATGCAGCCCAGCAGCGTGGAGAGCAGCGCCTGGCTTGTAAGTTTGTGGTGGGGAAGGGGCATGGAGGGGGCCAGCTTGAGGTCCCCATGGTGAGGGAGGGAGTGGCTCAGGGACAGGTGCTGCCCAGCCAGGACAGTGAATGTGAGCCTCGGAGTGGGACAGACCCATGGGTGGCTCACCTGGGGGGCGTGGGGGAGGGGGGCGGCTCCCTGCCACTGCGTGCACCGCTCGGGAAGGCATGTGCCCCCAGATTTGTGTTCTAGGCGAGGGTGGGCATCTCACTGTGGGCTCAGGGCCAGGGGCTGTATCAGCCTCTACTTAGTGGGGAAGAGGGGGAAGGAGATGGACGGCGGCACTGTGGGGCCTTGGGGGCTATGGCCCTTGCCTTGCGCACAGATCTGGGGGGCACATGCCACCATCCCTCCCATGGGGATGCGTACAGCATCAGGGAGTCACCCCCCCTCCACTCCCCCACAACACCCCCTCCCCTGGAGGAGCTGCTTGTGGCTCCATCCCACTCCCAGGGTTGCATTCACCTGCTCCACTCCCTCCCTCACCGTGGAGGCCTCGAACTGCCCCTTCCCCCCACAGACTTACCGGCAGGAGCCTGCTCCCCAAGCTGCAGGGCTGCATTCTCGGCCGCGTGCATGAGCGTGGCTGCACGCATCCATGTGCTATAATTATCAGTAACATTGTAAGCTACATCAGCCAAAAAAAGTCAATTGCCGATAATTTTAATGTTCCTTTTATCGGTGCCGATCCAGTATGTCACCCATATATCAGTGCACCTCTGCTGATTATCCCAGGTAGAGTACCATGCTCATGTGATAGTACTGCTTCTGGTACTGAAGTAGCTTGGGCATCTCAGTGTACAACTATATTGTTTTGTGTTGGTATATTCTTGAAGGAGTTTCTCTCTCTCAAGACTGAAGAATCTCTGCTGTTTGCAACTAGCTCAAATGGTTTTGTGATTTTTGTGACATAATTATACAACTGTTAATGCAAACCAGCTTCATACAGATTGACAGGAGGAGCCATTACAAATGCATTTTTCTGTTTGTTCTTGTTTTTAAATCCCTGGATAACTTCATGGTAAAACTTGTCTAATTCAAATGAAATAAAAATAAGTTACTGACAGTATGTAACCTAGACATTAATATAAATTGTTTTCGTAACTAGAATGCTCATGTGGAAAATTGGAGAACATAGACATACATCAACCTTTTTCTATTTAACGATCTAACCATTTCAAAATACCACTGTATGATGCCACGATACAGCTATTTTAATGCCAATGTATTTTAATTTGCCTTTGAGCAAAACAAGATCAATCCATTATAGCTGTTTAATACTATGGTGAGTGGGGAGTCGAGCGGCAGAGAACTAGTACTGTAATCCACCTGGAGAATTGCACATCATGTGTAAAACTGATGCTGAAATATTCAGCCATCTACAAATTACAACATGTATTTTGTTTGCTATTTAGTTTGAGTTCTCCACCGAACAAAATTGAAAGGTAGATTTCTGCAATATAAGTTTGTGCCCTGTACTTTGGTGACAATCCCTCTTTCCTCAATCTTGTGAGTGTTAGTAAAATCAGGGTTGGACTGCAAAAGTGTGAACCACTCTTTTAAATTTGTAATTTTACAGTGTTCTCATTTATAGCAAACAGATCAGTTAGACATGACGGTAAACCTCAGGTACCATACTAGAAAATAGATGCAGGATCTGTGTTTATGCTGCGCAAACACTTCTTATTCTCCAGAATTTCACTTTGTCTGAGACATGAAGAAAAAGCAAATATTTTACTAGCTGGTATAATTGAATTGGCCTCTGAGTTGCATGAAGGTAACAATCTTGACAGTAACATTTTCTAAACCAGAGAAAAAAAGATAAGTACTTAGTCCTGGCACATATATATATGATGAGTGTCTGCTTCAGGTTAAGAACAAATGGGTTGTTACAAAAGTGCTATTTTGGGAGAAATGAGTTTTAGAAAACATGTTAGAGAAAAGGTGATTTTTTTCCCTCTTTGAAATGTTGTATTATTCGATTGCTGGTCAAAAGCTTTCAATCTATCATGATAATGTTAGAGCAGCTCTGACATGTCTTTTACTGCAGCTTTCCTTTTAAAGGTGGCTTTAATGTTCACAGCGCTATGTAATCTAAGTGTATTGATATGTAACCTAGTTATTGAGAGAGATGACCTACATGAGAGTAGTGGAATGACTATTATATGTCTATAAGCATTCAAGCAGGACTATCACCAAGAAGTCTATGGTCGCAGACAAGCCACACATCCCTTGCGTCCCAACAGCTTTGAGGATTTTACAATTTTTTCCAAACAAATTACAAGCCTTGTTCTGCCAAGGGCAGGAACTAAGAAGTTAAAGGGCTGTAAACAATTAAAACGACTGCATTCAGGGAATGAGTTGGGAGTGATTAAAAAGATTAAACATCTTTTAAAGGACTTTTCCCCCCTTAAGGTTGGAGAGAGACATGGTTTGTGAGCTGAGGGAACAGGCTATGCCAGATGGACTATAGGGTGTAGAGGTTTGAGAATCTGGAGTCTACCTTGATGCATTTGAAGAATATAGATATATAGTAATCTAAACATCCAGGACATGTTTTATTATCTTAAGATTAGTCTTTCTTGTCATTTTCTTGTTTTGGAGTGAGGTATGCTTTTTAATAAGTGGTTTAGGTCAGTGGGTACCACTGACACCACTCTGGAGGAAATGGAATTGTAGAAACACTGGACTGGGAGGAACCTGAAGAAATCGTCTAATTCTTCCCCCTGAACAGAGATAAGATAAGTAAGGCTAGAATAGTTCTAACAATGGCTTTTTTTACCTTATTTTTTAAAAGCCTTCAATGAAGGAGATTCCCCAACCTTATTGGGTAGGTCTGTGTTACCATTTAACTGCCTTGTAGTTAGCAAATATTTTTTTGATAACTTGCAAAATAAGATTTAGGTTGGATATTTATCCTTTCCTCAGTAGACACGGAAGACAATTGATCAATGTCATTTTTATAGTAGTTCCCCCCCACCCCACACACACACGCACACAAATGTAAAGGCTATTATCATGTGCCCCTAAGTCTTCTCTTTTTATACGTTTTATACACAAAACCCAGGTCCTTCAGCCTGTCATCACAGGTCAGGTTTCTGACCTCTTCTTTTTGTTGCTGTCTCCTGACCTCTTACCAGTTTGTGAACTGGAAATGTTAGCCAAACTTTCACCAGCCTCAACCAGAGCAGAACAGTTGCATGTTTTACATGTGACTCTGTGTTAAGATGTCCCAGAATTATAATTGCGTTTTTTTGCCAGAACCTCACATTACTGACTCAGAATCAGTTTGCAGTCAGATGTAACCCACACATTCTTTTCTGCAGTACTGTAGTTCAACCAGTTATTCCCACTTCTGTGTCAGTGCATTTGACTTATTTTTTCTCGGTGTTATACTTTGCACTTGTCATCTTTGAATTTCTGATTGTTCGTTTTTTGACCATTTCTTTAATTTACCCAGGTGAAAACTCTTCCCCACTGCTTGCAATCCCCTTTCAGCTAGTGTTATCCACAGATGTTGTGTCCTCTTTACTCCATCATTCAAGTCTTTAGTAAAAATATTGAATAAATCCAAGCCTCTGATGGAACCTGCTTGAAATGCTGTCCTCTTAACAGTGAACTATAGAGAAAGATCTCTTTGAGAGTACTTGCCAACCAGTTGTGATTTCATCCAGATCATATTTTCTGAGTTTGCTTGTAAGAATGTGAGACGATGTCAAAAGCCTGACTAAAGTCAAGATACCATATCTACTGATTCCCCATATCTACTAGGCCAGTTAGCTTGTCAGAAAAGAAAATTGGATTGGTTTGACATGATTTATTCTTGTCAGGTCCATGTTGTGTTTTTTTTATCACATTATCCTCTCAGTGCTTATAAAATGACTGTTTAATAATTGTTTCTCCTACTTTTCTGGGTATCAGAGTTAAGCAGACTGGTCTTTAATTCCCTGGCTTCTCCTTTTTAAAACTAGGTACCACATTTCCCCTTCTCTAGTCCTCTGAGATTTCTCCCATCATTCATGAGGTCTTGCAGATGTTTTCTTATGGTTGAGAGATTGCTGTGGCTTTTTTCTTAAGTGTTCTGGGTGAATTTCATTGGATTTGCTGATTTCCAAGGGGCTCACTTAGCTAATCTGCTCCTTCCCTATACTGGCCAGTGTTTTTGTCCCTTGTTAAAATTGTGTTGGGGATTTAGTCACAATTTACCTTTTTTTCTGAAATGCAAGCAAAGAAGGCTCTGAATACTTCAGTCTCCTATGTTGTCCATTGTATTTGCTTTTCTTCCTCTTTAAGTAATGGAGCTCTACTTTCCCTTGTCTTGGAACTGTTTCTGCCAATTAGCCTTTCTGATTTTTATCCTTAAGGTCATGCTTTTCCTTTTTTATCTTCAGAGTTTTGGGGTTGGGACATGTCAAACTGCTGAGGGACTCGCATTTGGTACAGAGGACTGCAATCCATGATCTGGTCTGAGAACAGTAGAATCATGCAATCCTGTCCTGAAGGCAGTGTTGGCTTGGGGCCTGGAAGTGGTGAACTTGAAATGACCAGGAAGGATCAGAGGTGGAATTACATATGGCTAAAAATTATGCTGTGACCAGGGCCTGCACACAGCCCTTTGCCACAGTGACCATCTATAACTGACTGAGAGGAGGAGGGTGAGGTGCCAAGCAGCTTCACAGACAGTTGTGCTCCAGCCAGTGCTGCTGTATGTGACTAAGGTTAAACTGATTTACAAGCCAGATTCGTAGATCTCGCATTAGTCAGCAAGTACAGTTATGTCTATGCCTATGGCAATATGAAATACCAGCTGATCTTCGTTTTGAATGGCTTCTCTTTTGGAGTGCAGTGCAGTACTCTTGTCTTAATATTAGCCTCCGAAATATGGTAGCAATATGCCTGTAGTCCCTAGGCACATCCACGTATTCCAGTAGTTAAAGTCTTTAACTTTGGGATAGTGGCCTTGGTTCTTTCCAGGGTCTTTGGCCTTAGTAATTGCTTCTCTGCCATTTATTCTGGCTAAGATTGTTCTTTCCAGTCTGTGAAACACATTCTTAATGTGGTACTGGTAAGCCGTATGAATTTCTTTGGAAGTTGTCCTCTCACGTAAACTGATGTGGTTGGTTGTTGGAGGCTAAGTTTTCTGTGTAGCCCTGAGTTGCTGGATTTGTACCTTCAGTATCACACTCAACTTCAAGTCAGGCGGGATTGACTGCATGAGGATGCTGTATCTACAGGAACTTTTATTCTTTCCGGAAGACTTTTTAAACAGGTAATAATTCTACAAGGTTGTGTGTGTGACTGGCACAAAACACCTGTGCCAAGGTGGGGACTGGGAGAAGCACCAGTGGCACAGGTGCAGGCAAAACCACCCTGTTCTTCAGGCCAGATTCAGTGACTTCATGGGCTGGATCTGGCCCGTGGGTCATATGTTGCTGATTCCTGTTCTCTGTATAGTAAGGAAGTGGAGGTCTTCATCTCCACTTGGTGCGAATGTTATCCCTGAGATACTGCATGGACTTCTAATGTTGTGAACTCCAGTATTTCAGATAGGCGAGCCCAGGAAAGTAAGATAGGCATTGTGTAGCAAGAAAACTAGAGATTTAAATTGTTATATTAGTTTAAGAGGATTACATTGTCCTTTCCAAGTTATAACCTAAATAACTATATATATTTTTTTTTCTTGCCATGAATAACACTGCCTGACATTGATGCAGGCTTGCAGCAGCTTATGTTCTACAGAGGAACAAGAGAACACCCTTGGGTCTGTCATTACAAATGTCAGTTTAGAAATTAATTGGTCACTGAAGCAGTGGGATACGTACAGTGAAATTTGGTGAATACTTGGATTATCATCTTGCAAAACATCCAATATCAAATGTCTGTTTTTATTTATAATTTGACTTGACTTTTTTTTCTAACTAAGAGAAATATGTGTGTCCTGAACCTAGAACTCTGCTTGTGGTGAATCAGATTGTGTAGATGAGAAAACACTTCTCACGTCACTGGAACTTGTCTTTTTCCAAAGGCCTGCAGCTGCCATTAAATCCTGTTTGGTTTTTTAGGCTCAGAGAACTTGCATTCCTTTACTGAAATGAAAGGATTTTTCTTAAGGGGGAAAAATGGTTGCAGAATCTCTTTGGAGAGGGGAATATTAAGCTATACTCTTCCTTTTTAAAAAAGTGCAGTAATGGTCTGTTCATGGCAGTCTTTTTGAAGGATCTGAATTAAAACAAAACAAAAAAAGCAGTAAACCCTTCCCTGCAGATGCTTGGAAATCTCCTAATTCATCCCTCACTCAATCTTGTAGCAGGGCCTGCATACCTAGTGACTTAGGAAGATGGTGGAGGAGCACAAACTGTTATAGCAATGTTCAGTCCACAGTGCAATCTTGGTCTGTTGCATAAGATCAACTAGAGGTGAATGTTTCTTCCCTTCCCTCTTCCCTTCCCTTTCTAAGGAGCAGCACTGAATTCCTTGATTAAGCACATCTCTAAAGCCATCGTGCACTGCTGGTATGAACCGTTTTTGTCTGTCATTTCTCCCTAATGCAGTGCATAATGGTTAGAGTTATAGCTGTAAGTCAGGACAACTCTGAGAATTACCAAATTTTCTTTGCCTACAATGCTACTTGAGTACGTTTGGTTTGATTTTTTTTTTTCTTTTTTCACAGGCTCTTCAACTAAGAGAGAGCTGCAAATGCCCCTCTCTTTCTGGACCAGATCCTCGCCTCATTTTTAGACTTAACATGCAGCATCTTCTGAAAGCATCTAAAGATCGAGAAAGCCAAAATGCTACCGAGCAAGGTCTAACAAAGGTGAAAGTGGAGTTTCCTCCCACTCAAAAGATGGAAAATATTCCAGTAGCTTTTGCAGTTAAACCCACAGATTGAAAGGAAAACTATTCATCTGAGAAACTTGTAAAATTTGCTATCCCACCTTTTCCTGCAGGACTTTGGGATAATAAAATAGTCAGGACAGCTACAAATCAAATTTGTGCCTATGTGGTGCCAAAAATCCTATGAGGCAAATTGTCTCTGAGCCACAAACAAGACCGGCTGGCCAGTATTCTTTGTGTCCAACCTTCTGGGGCTCTCCTGCTCTGTGCAGTGAGAAACTCTGGCCACACAGGGAGAGCTGTGTATTGGAGTAGTGAGACTTCTATTCATCATGGGATGCTAAAAATAAATAATTTCACTGGGGAAAAATAATCTCCGTACAATTGAGTCGCGCAGTATAATTTTCAGCTTTGTCAGGCTCACCTTGATCAAAGGACAGATAAACCAGAAGCCTCTCTAAAGCAGAATAAATAGTACAGTCTTCATCACTTAAGTTGCCTGTTTTAGCTTGCTGTAATTTGGGTTAGATCCTCCTGGCTTCATTTAAAAAATAATGAGAACTCACTGCCTGTTCCATGTATAAAATGTTTTTAAAAATACTAAGCTGAGAAGCAATAAAATGGCCAGTGGGCTGGACACAGCCACCTAATTGGATGGTTTTCTGCAGGATGTCTCCTTTTTGAGTGCATTTTAGAATATGAGTTGATTCAGCATTTCTCGTTAAAGCAAACTTGTGCAGACTTGTCTTTAAAAGTGAAATCAGGAAGTATATGAAGGAATCTTAAAAAATCTGTGGTTAAAAACTTGTGGACTTGTGGGACTGGGATAGTTTTTACAACCACACTGTGCAACCACAGTGCCTTTTTAAAACATCGAGATGCCTCTCCAGAAGTCAGATTTGCTTCTGTGTCTGCTGGTTTGGACATACCAGTACCTGGCTGTTGTACAATGCATTACCACTTCATAATGCATTAGGTAGTCAGTGGATACAAGAAGACTACTAGGCCATAGAGCTGCAGATGCTGCACCTAATGGTAACAGGTGATTTTTTTTTTTGGTTTAGGAAGCTATTGCTATAGAAATTAAATATAGAAATGAATAGCCTTCTAAGTCTGTCCCTTTCATGGGGGTGATGAGGATCATAATGATTCCCACTGTGGGGCCTTAGTTGGAGTCCATCAGGTAGAGAAGGAATTGTAAGGAGATATTTTCAAAATGGAGCTTGGAAAGATGCGTGAAGCTATGCCCTTTTCCCATTGCTTGGTCTGCTTTTCTGATTGAAGGGTTTAGTGTGACCACTCCATTGGCACAACTGGTTGGTGATTCCTAGTGCTAAGTTTGACTGAGGAGCTGCTTAATGGAGCTTATCTGGGAAAAATACAGAAAATTTTCCTTGTGGACTGTTAGGGAGGGAGCTGTCTGCCTTTTCTTTTTTTTCCAAAACACCTGGATGCAGTTCCTTAAAAAGGTCTGGAATCAGGTGGAGTAGGCAGCAAAGCATTAGGGCTGTGCAAAGCTTCAGTAGCTGATTAGATTCGGAGGAGATTCAGCCCGATTCGAGGACCAAATCTCTGAATCTGAATCGAATCGGGAGACCAAGTAAAAGCTCAAAATCGATTTGGAAAAGCTTCAGAAAAGATTTGACTGATTCAGAGATTCGACCATAGGCTACAGGCAGCTGACAGCTGCCTCC
>NW_005842163.1:1966463-1967966 GCF_000455745.1 Alligator sinensis | reverse complement strand
TCCCCCCTCCCCCCGCTGGGCACCCACATGGCAGCTGCCCCATGGCGCGGGTGGGCACTGCGCGCTGTCTGGGAGCTGGGGCAGCTTCAGCAGTCAGCCGGAGCCTGGCAGCGCTCAGCCCCAGCTGCCAGACAGTGTGCAGTGCCCTGCCGAGCTGCGCTGCACCCGTGCCATGGGCCAGCTTCTGCGAAGGTGCCAAGCGGGGGGACGATCCCCGCTGCCTTGCGCTGCACTGGGGTGCTCTGCCATGAGTGCCCAGAAGCTCCAATCGCTGTTCTTGCAGCCGGTGAGTGTCGGGCTTATTAAAAAAAAAAGGGAAAATGCCAGGACTAGGCTGGGGCCGGGCTGGGGGTGGGGCTGGGCAGGGCAGCCATGGGGGCTTCTTCTGCAGCTCCCCCTGCCCGGGGAGAGGCAGACACAGCCGGAGGAGCTGCTCGGCTGTGCCTACCTCTCCCTGTCCAATCTGAATCACCAAATCTGTTTGAATCAGCACCGAATCTTCCAAAGCTTATTCGGCGGAATCGATTCAGAACAGTGATCTGAATCGAATTGCTATCCTCTGAATCATCCAGATCTGAATCTGTATTGAATACTTCCCTATTTGCACAGGCCTACAAAGCATCCCCTGCCCAAGAGCCAACCTTCCCTTCCTTTAGGTAGACTTGTCCTGCTGCACAGAAAGGATGCATTGCCTATTTTCAGCTGGCTGCTGAGCTCTCACTATCCAGTTTATGCAAATATTGCCTGCTGGCCTTATAGAAGGGGGAAAATCATACAGTGAAGAAAAGAGGAAGAAAGCTGTCTTTTTATGTGTTAAAATAGGTTGTCTAACTATTGGAATCAAGTTTTTCCTAAATTGAAGCCTTGCACTTTAGAAGAGAATCAGTGCCATTTATATATGGCAAGAAGGGGTGTTAGCACTTACAGCTGCACGTCAGACCATGAGGCAGATGGAATCGGAAGCATCTTTTATCATATTTTGGAGAACTGAGATTTTAAGATGTGCTTATTGTTTAAATTTAGGATTTAATTTGAAGATAAGCTTTTTAGGAAAGACAACATTCATCAGTGGCAGTGAGCCAAGAGGTTGATTTAAAAAAAAAACCTCGAAAATTGACTTCAGCCAGCGACCCTGGGTCCTTTAAGAAACACTAGCAGCCATCAAATGTGTCTGTATTTGGGAGCTGAGGGGTTCTGTTTACAAGATTGCCTCTGCTGATGATTTCCAGGCCAGATTATATATGTTTACATTGTCCACATGTTCCTGGCAAGCTATTTTAAAATTTATATGCAAGAGAGCACTGGCAAATGGCAGAAGGTCCAACCTGACCATCCATCCATCCATTATTTTTATTTTTAGTGACAGGAGTTTTTGTAACAGCCATTCAGCAATGTGTTAAAGCATTTGGACATTGTCACCTGAAGGTAAACAGAAAAATACACCATTTAAATTTCCCTGTGGGTTTTATAGCTTGCACTAGATAGTTAGGACCCCAGTGCTTC
>NW_005842163.1:1961925-1966432 GCF_000455745.1 Alligator sinensis | reverse complement strand
TCCCTACACAGTGGTGTCAAAGCTCGTTTTGTTATCTAGTCTTCCTGGTTGACATTCAACATGATTTTATGTCACTTAAGAGTAGGGATAACCCAGAGAACTTTTTATAGCGTTTAAGTATTCTAAAAAACACATCTAAAGCAAATAAATGAGACAGATCTCACACTTGGACTTTGTAAGTCTGTTCTAGATGGCCTGTGTGTTACAATCAATATTTGAGGTATCTTAAGAAGTTAATCAAGAAAGATGATCTCAATTTTCAATATGAATTCCTTGCTTATTATGTAGCAGTGAGTCTGAATGAAAGCTCCAGACTTGTACAACCTCTAAATTCAGGGTGTTCAAAATCCTAGCTCTTTATTTGGTACTTGGAATCTTTCTCATTTTGTCACAACCTTTTAAAAAACTTCTCCTTTCATCTCTGTATGAAGTATTAATCTGTCCAACCCATAACACAGTCTAGTCTTGAGCCTACCTCTTGTCTAAGTGTTTCTAAATATGTGCACCACCTTTGCTTCACCCCTTCTAATTTTTGTTTAAATATTTAAAAATGCTTTCTTGTCTGTATGAAAAATGGATTAAATTAAAATGCTGTTACTTTCTGAAGGTCAGAGCTTTTAGCAAGAGCTATACTTTTTATTATATGTTAAAGAAACCAATAATCTCTCTCAACCCATCTGAAATTGATTTTAAAATACCTCCACTATTAAAATGTTTCAGTTATAAACTTTTTACCACCTATAAAAATCTTGCACTGCATTGGCTAGCTTAGTGTATTGCAGGGAAAGAAAGAAGCAAAAACCTGAGTAGAATGACTGAAGTACATGAAAGATGCATATCATTACAAGATGGAGAATAGCAGGTAAAATTAAGATAGGTTGGTAAAAATGTTTTTTCCTTCCCCTGCCAGTGCTGCACAGCTTCTTTTAGAAAGATTAAGTCCACAGCACAAGCAGCAGCGTATCTATTATGTGTTTACCATACTGGGAGTGTCGAGGAGTTTGACAAGCAGGGGACGTGAACACAAAGCAGTCTAATAAATGAAATGGCTTGTAGGAACTTTTATTTTGTCATGTTTGGCATCTTTTTGTTTTAAAATAGTACCCTTTGGAAGATTCTTATGTGAAATATTTATATGCTGAAAACCCAAAGCAAAGCTCTGTTAAAACTGTATTTTGTTTTTAAAACCTATGTTTTTTCAGTCATTAAATAGAAATGCACCTGTAAGCTCATGTTTTTATTTGTTTTTTATTCTCTATTCTCCTGCAGCTTTTAATTTTGTGGTGCTATAAGTATAATACTTCTGGGTCACAAAGCACTTTAAGTATAGCCCTGTTTTAGGACAGGTAGCAGTTACTGAGATTCTTCATGTGCTAAATTCCCTCCTGGTTGCTCTCAGATCCTGGACTTATTTTTGGTGGTTGGAGAAAAAGAGAATGAATAAAATTCTCTTGAGGTAGTTTTCTAATCAGTGTTGAAAAATAAATAACTGTTGTTGGCAATCTAGTCCATAATGTATTTTACTTATATTTCAAATGGAGCATAGGGGTAGCTGCTCTCTGTAAGGACTAGTAATAATAGTTTGTATTTCTAGATTAGCGGTTCCCAACCTTGGGCTGTGACTCAAAGGAGAGTTACAGGGGCAGTGTCGGCAGCGCCACACACAAACGACAAGCTGCGCTGCATGGCAGGAGCTCCCTTGCCCCCGGGCTGCTGCTGCCGCTGCACTCCACTTCCAGCAGCAGGTCACAAAAAAAGGTTGGGAACCACTGTTGTAGATCAAAGCATTTCTGAAACATTAATATTTGCATTAGGTGGAGTTGACCTGTTGGATAAACTGAGGCACATTGAGAAAGTGACTTTACAAAGGCTACACGCTAAGTCAGTGGGAACCCTGGGAATAGAGTCCAGAAGGTCTCACTCAGTCCATCCCATTAGTTTGCCTGATGTCTCTGTTTCAAATGTCACATTTTCTGTAATGAATGACTATTTGAAATGCCATTTACCAGAATGCCCATCTGCAGAGGTTAGAAAATGGATGTGTGTGTAGGATTCAGATGCAGATGTTATCTGCACAAGCCTTGAATATTTCATAACTGTTCTACCTCGTGGGCACCCTGACTACTCTCTAGAGGTCTCAATTTATTTGCTCTCTGCCTAAATCCACTAAAGAGGCCAATCCTTAGATCTGTTGCCACTGTGTTTGAGACTCTCTAAACCAGTTGAAATCTGGAAAATAAAAATCATGACTGCTACACCACACCTGTGTTGGCTGCATGTTACAGATATGAAGGTACAAAAGTCATCTTCATAAGAGTAATGCAGAGTTTTGTATAGCTGGATCATACAGTTCTTTAGTATGCATACAGTGTGGCCAAGCTACAGCTGCTGTGATAAACGTGACTTAAATTTCTCCTGTATGCAAAATCTGTATTGTTGTGCAAAACTACATTAATGCATTTTTAATAGGCAAGGTAGATAACACTGCATGATATAGAAGAAAGTGTTATATGGATTCTTAGCAACAGCAAATCAGTGCACAGAAGAGTTGGCATTATATGAGCTTGCATTTTCTTTTAGCATTTCAAAATCTTTCATCCTTCCTTCCTTTCTTTTTTTTGAGTCAGCTCGGGGTAAAAAAAAAAGTTTCCTAAAAATATCTGAAATGCATTGAGTGCCTCAGTCACAATCTGACACAGGAAAGGCCACACCCCAGAAACTATCTGCAACCAAAATCCCATGGGGATTGTTGACAAACATGATGAATAATTTGGCCTCCTTTCCCACTGTCTCAGCATGTAAAAGTGTCTTCTGCAGATGAGTGGGGCATGTTTGCGTGGCAAGGAAGCATGTGCTGATGCTGCTCATACCGGACCGCTTCTAATCCCAAAGGCAAGAGTCACTAAGCACTGCTGAGCAGTCATCTGGATGAACCCTACATTTGCCAAGAGGAAGTTCCAGGTAACTGTGACAAACCTGAGATCTGCCACAGACTTCTGTGTCCCTGAGCAAGTCATATAGGCCCAAATATCTATTTTGGATACCTCTGTTCTTGGGAACCCAGTTTGAAACACACAGCCTGACTGGTCAAAGCCGCTTGGCATTCAGAATACCTATCAGAGTCTGAGACTGCTGAATGTGCTTAAGGTCCAGCTCTGTAGCTGTCAAACTAGGAACCCAACAAGTCAGATACACCACATCAGAAGCTGCTTCAAAAATTAGTGATATTCTTCTATTTCCCCATCTGAAAAATGGAGATATGCCCTTCCTCTAGCAATAGTGTTGCATTGTTTTAATTAAATGTTTGAAAAGCCCCATGATATAAAGCACTGTAGCTATGCAGTACATCGGGTATTTTTAGGTGGAGATGTTAAATATCCAGACATTAGCAGTGTCTAACCATGTTGATCCATGCTTTGGGAGATTCTACCTCCTATTTCTGTTGTGCGATATGGTAAACAAGAGGTTTCCTGATCTTTCTCTGTTTCTAAATCTTAGAGAAACATGGCTGGAAGGGACATCCATAGGTCATCTAGTCCAACCGTACGCAGGATCATTCTTGTCCATACAATTTTATACAATACCTAATCTTAAATTCTTCATAAAATTACCATGAACACTGATGCAACATAAGATGCAATGCCCTAGCTTGCCACAGGTAAATCAGGGGAACCACAGGACCATGGACAGAGCAGGGTGAGTATCGCAACTCTGTCCTACGCCCCAGCCCTAGCCTCTGCTCCACATCCCGGTCAGCTCCTGCATGCCATTCCCCACCCGCCCGCAGACCCATTCCATCTGCCCAGCTGAGTGCATCCTGCCCGCAGGGGTCCACTCAGTCTCTGCGGAGACCCTGCCCGCCTGCTCTGTCTGGCACCTCCAGCAGTGGGTGCAGGGTGGATATGCCAGGGGGATATGACAGAGGGGAGCAGCAGGGCTAGGGCTGGTGATGACAGAGACACCAGCAGTGGAAGGAGATGATGCCAGGGCTGCCGGGAAGTGGAGTTCTGACCTCTGCACCACCCCTGCCCCACTATGCACCCAGGGACCACGGGACCAGTGGCACATGCCACGGCCAGGCAGAACAGAGGGTCCTGCTGCAGGCTGGATAAAAATTGCTTGGCGGCTGGATCTGGCCCACAGGCTGCATTTTGCCCATCTCTGCCCCAGGAAGCAGACTGCCCTGTGCTAGATGAAGGTAAAGGACCCCTGTCCTTGCCAGCTGACCTGAAGGAGAATTCCTTCCTACCCCAAACATCTGGTACTTGTTTTAACTTGAGTATATGAGCAAGAGGTTTCTTAATTCCAGTAAGAGCACAAGAGCTCCCCAGCTAGTCCCCCACACCCAAGTCATGGCCAGATAGACTGGTTGAAGGGAGAATTCTTTCAGTGTATCCACAGTATGTGTATGCATCTCATGTGAGCAAAAACAAGACTGACAAGCCTCAAAACCCTATCTTTGGTTGGTAGAGTGCTCTCCCCCCCCCCCCACCCTTCCTCAACATGT
>NW_005842163.1:1958289-1961850 GCF_000455745.1 Alligator sinensis | reverse complement strand
CCCCCCCCCCCATTTCCTACCTAGAATTAAACATTTGCCAACTGTCTGAGCAATATTTAATGACTAGAGTGCCACAAGTTTTCAGATCAAACTATAGTGTGTTTGAATGGTAGAATCATGTTAATCATCTCAGTTTATTAGCTTTGTTTGTAAAAAAAAAAAAAAGCATGTTAGTGATCTTTGAGAAGTTCATCTGACCCTAATCTCTGCTGGGAAGGCACCTAGTAAATGTCATGTAGAAAATAAATATTCCCATGTAAGTAGTGAATGTATTTAAAACTTAAATTAGAATTCTGACCTGCATTATAGTTTTCTTCACCCAAGCCAGACCCACTTGACAAGCACTTCCTTTCTACTAAGCTGCTGTCACAGCACAAGACGGGGAGTCTCGACTGCCGTTGATGGAAGAGTAAAGGGCATTCTTTGTATAGAAGTTGGGTGTTTTGCTTTCATGCACATTTTAGAAACAAACGTTTATATCATAGAGATGTGGTTGGGTTTGACAAGAATTTCTACTGATTGCTACGTCTGTTTTTTTGCTTTAGGGAAGTGGGATGAAATATCACAGAGAAATAGTAAGTAATGACTAATAATGAAAGTGCCTGCTTGAAACTTTCTTGGAAATTGTTTTAGTCCTGGAACTAACCTCTCTACTCTTCATATCTATGGTCTAAAGGTAGTGGTTAACAAAGTCTTTGCATTTGTTTCTTTTCTGTATTGAGCAATCCTAACTTTGTGACCAACATGGTGTAGGGGTTTTATGGAAATATATATTCTTCTTTAAAACTTGATGAGTTTAAGATATAAATTAAAGATTTTTTAAAGTTATGCTTTCCTTTGTGTCTTTTTTTTTTCTTTGCATTGTTTGGACTTTTTCCTTGTATTCTTTTAGGTAAAATATTCCTCTACTAATTATTCTTTTTCCATTTGGTAAGTTTACATTTCCTCTTGCCCTTTCTACTGATAAAAGAGCTGAGGTTATCCTGTTTTTATGGTGATTCATGCATCCGTATATTTAAAGGTAAGCTGCCAGTGTAAAATATGGGACTAAGGTTTCATGTATGAATTGTTTGCAGTTTTCAGTTTAAAAAATAAAATGTAAATTCTGGGAGATGAGCTTGTTTAAAAATTGCAAGAAAACCCAACCCCCCAAAATAATATTTAACATTTTTCAACCAGCTGTACAAACACCCAGAGTAGCTCAGCTGAAATTATTTAACATTTATGGATTGATCATCAATATAACTTCTGCTCTTTCATGCAAAGACTGATTCCATCTTATTTCACATTAATTGGAAGAGAAAAATATGCATAATAGAAAATGTGCCTGCAAAGCAGCAGGCTGATAAAGTTGCCAGTTATTATAATGCTGTGCATTTACACAGTGCTTTCAGACCACGCAGAGTATATGACAACTCGGGAAGGCTAAATCTCAACTTTTGTGCTTCTCAGCCTAAGACGTTAAATCAGTTCAAGACCAGCAGGTTTATGGACATCCTAACCATATTATTTTTACTCCAAACACGTCTCACACCTGCAGCTGAATGTAGCAGTTGTGTAGGATAAGTGACTGTACTGCAGTTGAAAATGTGGAACTTTGTAAATGGTTAAGTATGATCGGGGAACTTTGATTTGGAGAGATGGAAGCCAACATTATTAATAATGACCTTTCACTTTCACACTTGCACTGTGCCTCAGGTATGGAATCGTGGAAAATTAGGAGGGGACCTCAGGAGGTCATCTAGTCCAATGCCCTGCTCAAAGCAGGACCGTCCCCAACTAGATCATCCCACCCGTGGCCTTGTCCAGCTGGGTTTTAAGAACCTTTGAGGATGGAGATGCCATCGCCTCGCAGGGTAACCTGCTCCAGTGCTTTTCTACCCTCCTAGTGAGAAAGTTCTTTCCAATATCTAACCTAAACTTCCCTTGCTGCAACTTGAAACCATTGCTCCTTGTTCTGTCATCTGCCACCACTGAGAACACCGAGGTACCAGATCTTGAGACCGCTTGACCCCATGGTCAGTGATGCAGAATGCGTATACCACGAAACCAAGCCTAAAGGAACTGCAGGGGCATATCCTGAAAATTAGGCCTGACGTGTCAGAAACGAGGGAAGAGGGAGAGTTCTAATGGCTTTTTAAAGAAGATCACCTCTTTTGTGCTGACCATATGTTAGTTTCCCCATTTTCCTTAACTTCCCTTGAGTTCTGTAGAGAAATCATTTAATAGGAGTGCAAGTGGCCAGATCAGGTAGATCGATCTGTTAGAGATCTGTTTCTTGAACTGATTTTTCTTCTTGGATGCTGAGAGTTTTAAGAGGTGACTTTTTAAAACATGCAGTCAAAAATGGGTAACAGTACTGGTGAGAAGTGGTCAGTGTGTCTTTAAGTTGTATTTAATTTGTTTTTCTTATATCTTTAGTTTCATTCCTCACCTGATGCTTGCCTTTTGTTCTAGCAGGTTTGTGGGTCATCACGCTTGTACAGTTGCCACTCTCCTCATGTCAAAGATGATTTGAACCGGGTCTTCCTGAAGATAAATGTCATCCTGATTCATAGTGATGATTTTTCAAACATATTTCAGAAGTATTTTAATCTTTGAGTAACATCATGCCTTAAAGGCCTTTTACCCTCCATTTTTCATCTAGCCTGGACACACTCAGCAGTAAACTGCTTTGTGGCTGTTTAAAGTCTTAAATGCAGTGCTTGGGAAAAGTACTGGAGTGCCACCACTCGAGTCTTCTGGCCCCTAAGGAGCTATCACATGGCCCCCAGCAATACAAGATCCTCTGTGCTTCTCTGTCAATCTGCCTCGGGTCCAAGCTGGAGGGACTGCCTGGGAGGATGGACTGGTCGGTTTGGTGTCAGGCATTAGCTTCTGCTAAACTTGACAGCAGGTGAAGGGTGTACAAATGGGTGTGTGTTGAATACTTGAACAGCAAGAACCGAATTGGGCTGCTACCTCATATTAAATACATTTCTGAATAACCATGATAAGGTATTGACTTTCAACCATGTGTAGCATACTGGCTGCATGAATGAGCAAATAGAAAGTGCTGTTCAGTCATTGAAAAAGGTTGCAAGTGTCATGCTAGGGAGTATCTTATGTAAAGCCGTAGCTGCTGGAATGAGGTATTTCCTTGAAATCTCAACTTTTTTATTTCTCTCTGTTGCAGAGAGAACCTGGAAGCCATGAAAGAAGAGCACATAAAGGGCTCAGAAACTGAAAGGGGAAAAAAAAGTCTGGAGAACTCGTTTTCAAAATTGCTAATGTTTTTTAGGTCATTTGCTTTGCATCGATAACACTGCTCTCAGTGACTGCTTCACAGACCAGTCTGCTAAAGCTGTTCCTTTTAAGTGGCAAGCATTGTATAAAAAGGGGGCCCAACTGCCCAAGATAAAACGTGGAATTGGGAGCTATTTCCACCACTTGGAAGAATCTTCCCTTCACAGTACACTCCTCCTACATGTCTCCTCCAGGTTATTGAGTTGACTCCAACTTCCTTTCAGCCTGGATCCCACAATCCCTTCTCTCATCCTTTCATGTTGCTTTCTCTCTTTC
>NW_005842163.1:1934790-1958213 GCF_000455745.1 Alligator sinensis | reverse complement strand
TTCCTTTAATACAGCAGTCAGATATGTGACGGGTAGCCGTCTCTGAGCTGACATTAATCTAGCTAGCTTGGTACCAATAAAAGTGCCACACCAGTACAGATTAGCATCGGGGATCTTAGACACTCACTTGTGCTTAAATAAGTACAATTGTGGTTGCAGTGCTCCTGGTTCCCATGTTAGCTAGACTTAAAGCTAGCTTTGGGTATGTTTTCTTAATTTGGTGTGGATATAGGCTCCATTCCTAGCTCACCACTTCTCTCTTGCATGCAAAAAAGAATAAGTTGAATCAGGTGCTGATAGCATTGCTAGGTTGAAGGAAGGGAAAGCGAACCGGGGGTTCTGCCTGGTGATGGTCCTTCATGCTTCCTTAGTCAAGAGTATAAATGGGTCTGGGGAGGGGGAAAAAAAAGCCCCAGAAAACTTTAAGCAAGCTTTTGGGTTCAAAAACCCTTCGTCAGGCTAAGAAAGCTTCAGCAGTTGGTGTGTGCTCTTCCAACACCAACTGCTGAAACTTCCTTAGCCTGACGAAGGGTTTTTGAACTCGAAAGCTTGCTTAATAACTATTCTCCAACCATTTGGGTTGGTCTAATAAAAGATATCAAATTCACCCAAGGAACCTTGTCTGCCTATGTCCTTAGACCAACACGGCTACAACCTAAACCCCAGAAAACTTTAGCACTTAAGTGTGAGTCTCTGCTGTCCCCTGGTGCCCTCTGGATATATTGCAAGGAGCACCTAAATCCACTTGTTCAGTGCATGTGGGCTTCAGGGTCTGTGGTGAGCACAGGCCTGGCATGATATTCCAGGCACTGGCCGGGTGGGTAGAGACCGACGTCCTTATGCAGAAGGCTTGGGCTCCAATCTTGGCTCCTGGGTGGCTATATCCTGCCATGTCTGAATCCATTAGAACTAGCAAGCTGAGCTGAAAATGAACCTGTGACCTAGAGGTGAAAAGGTTTCATAACTCTTTATTAATCCTCTGAGATGTTCAGTCCCCACTAATTTCATGTTTCAGATGTAATCTTCTCCACAGGTATTATGACTTAATTAGCACTTGTCACGTGATGTCTCTTCAAACCACAGCACCCATGCACAGTATTAATGCATTAGAGAGCAGATTCAGGAGAGACCAATTATAATACAATACTTGGAGTATACAAGTCTACAGCTCCTGATTTAAACCTCGACCTTTCTGGCTAGACAGTCTTGCTGGTCTAATCGGAGTCAGACCAATTGCTGTATTTGGGATGGGGGAGGAATTGTACCCCATGGTTCAATTGGGGCTGACTGTCAGTGTTTTTACCTGCCTCTGTAGCAGGGGGCATGGCCCTTTTCTTTGGATTTCTCAGACATTTTTAACAACCCTCACAGCAGCAGGAACTTGGCTGCTGTGGTCTCCCTGCTTTACCTGCGACAGGTTAGTGTGTTTGTGCCTTGTGGTTGTGTCAAGGTTGCCCATGAATATGTTGGGCAATAGATTTGAATAGGATGGTCTGGATAGGGATGATTCTGCCTCTGGTGGGGGGGTTGGACAACATGACCTCTGGAGGTGCTTTCCAGCCTTGTTTTTCTAGGAGTCTATGAATATATGGTACTCGTTTAAACACAGGGTGAAATTCTGAAGTCTAAGGATAAATTAGTCTCTCAGTCTCTCAAAATCCATTCCCATATCTTTTCTTTCAGATGGCTAAAGTTTATCGGATTATAAATACCAAGGCTATTAATTAGACATAAAAAATAAGGTCTTTTGCCTGGATAATTGTAAATACAACCTCTCTATATGCAATATAATTACTTGTATTATTCTCTTTGATGTGATCCTTGTTGGGGGGCGATCAGCGTTCCCTAAACAAATATGAAGTTATGACGTGTTTCTAATACAAGTTAGAAACATTAAAGAGTTATGTTCCCATTTCATATCAACTCATCTTAATAACAATAATTATGGATGACATCATATTTCATTAGTAGATCACCAAGCATGTGCCACCCTGAAACTCCTTCACCTAGGATTTATTTGAAGTACATTTTGGTATAAAGGGGTACTGTAACAGGATCACCCTCCCCCACTCTCCCCCCACGACCCCGGGGCAGCCATGATGCCACCTGGTGGCCATACACCTCCTGCCTCACTCTGGCTCTGTGTCCCCTTCCTTTTCTCTCTCCTGCCATGCCTTGATGTAGTTACCTGACCTGTGGAAAAAAGAAGCTGCCCTTGGGTCCCAGCACAAGCCCTTGTTTGCCTTTTGTCCAACAGGTCCCTCTCTGATCCCCACTGGTTCCAATCCTGCCCCTCAAGCATTAAGTGTGCCCTCCTGGCCTGTCCGTGCCCTAGGGCATCTGTTGCCTTAAGGACTGTTCATGGTCTCCTTCCACCTATGCCTCACAATTGTTTTTGAGTGATTAATCACTCATGTCAGGCCTTCTTAGCCTCCTTTGCCCTTGTTGGGGCTTTTGCTTTCCCAGCTTCCACTCTTCCTGGAGCTCTGCTCCTTTGCCTAGGCCCACTTCACCAAGCCCTGGCTTGGACCCTTTGGGTCCTAGCTTCAGCCCTCTTGTGCTTTAATCCTCCTGGCTTTGGCCTGTCTGTGTTTTGAGTCCAATCTTGATGGGGCCCAAAACACTCTCATTTCCCATGGGCACCACTGTAGCTTGAGTCCCTGCCCCTGGAAGGCTCAAGTCTTCATCTACTCTCTGGTACCTTACTGCATTGCCCCTCATAGCCACTCCCAGTCTGCCAGTGGGACAGTGCAATCAGTTCAACAAGATGGTAAGCCTACTGGCTGTAACTAAAGCTATCCCCATGCTGCATCTGAACATAAACAGCAGGTCATTAGCTGTACAACAAAACTCTTCCCCACCCCCCATACTGGGTCATATGTCCCTGCAAGCTATAAGCTCCCTACTTGCAGTTCCTGAGACAGCTCAAGTCACTCTCTTGCAGCTATCCTACCCAAGAGCCCTTCTTCCTGCTGCCTGTAGGGCCAGACTGACCACTTGATGTCAGGCACTGGCTTTATGTGCATCCTAAGCCCTGCCCCTTTCTGTTAGGTGACTCTAGTCACCCATAGGGGTTTCCATTTAAGGCCTTAAGACCAGTCTGCTCTTAGCTCAGCTGCCTGCAGCCCTTTGCTTCTGGGGCTGTCTAGATGCCTGTTCCAGCACAGCTTACTGCCCTGATACGATCCTCTGAGATAGGGATGACCCCTGGGGGAAATGACTGTCTGTGGGGCTCCTAGTCTGTTTGCTTTTTGGTAGCTAAGTCATTTGCAGATAATCTGCTCCCTAGTTGCCAGATTCCCTTGCAGCTGGCACAGCCTTCTTTTAAATAGCTGGAGCCCTCTGGCTCCTTGTTACAGGTACCCAGTTCCTAGCACACAACAAGACAGAAAATGAAGAATGCCATGCCCCATTAAACCTAGAAAGGAAGACTTAGCAAGGCAAAAATGCACTAACACCTTTGGTCAAATCACTGGCACTTGTGGGTGAAAAGCACCATAGATTTTTAATGGCGTACAAGTACTCAGCAACTGTGCTCGTCTCATCAAAAAGCCTCCCAAGGTTTCTAGTTAGTACATGTGGATATTTTGATTACAAATCACTGGGATTTTTTGTTATTTGTTTCCTCTTCAGCTTCTACTGAACAGGAGTGGGCATAGGCGAATTGGGCAGCTGCCAGCGGCCCGGACAGAAAGGGGACCCAAAAATGGTAATTTTAAAATTATTATTATCGTTATCTCTGGGGAAGTGGGGCCCGATACTAAAAGTTTGCCCAGGGCCGCCAGGAGTCTAGAGTCATAGACTGTTAGGGGCTGAAAGGGACCTTGGAGGTCATCGGGTCCAGCCCCTGTCCAAGTACGGTGCTGCTGCTGACGTTGAGGTTTTCACCAGAAATAAAAAATTTAAAGGCATGAATATGTTAGAAAAATTTGACCATTTATTTTGCTTGTTCTTAACAAAAGAGTGCAAAGCCCATTTTCCATAAGGCACGCAGTAAATTCAGCCGCTGAGGTGAAAGATTTCTTATCCTGCTTACCGAATGGCTTGGGTGTTCACTTAACCCTGTGATCAGGGCAGTCAATTCTGTCAGGTTCTCATCACTTTGACCTTCTCTTATACAATCACGTGCAGAAAATTCATCAGATATCAAAGAAACAGGGCAAGTAAGGCAACCTTTCAACATCCTCAAGTCAGAGTGAAGAGGAGGGCACCAGCAGCATATGGCAGCAGCCAAAGTTACTGGCAGCTGCTAAATGTAATAAGCACCTGACAAGCTTGGAAGTCTTCCAGCAGGCTCCAAAATCCTTGCATATGTTTCAGGGAAGATACCTTATCATTACAAACAAATCAGCTGTCCCTCCTTTCAGTTTCTTTATAATGGCTAGAGAGGTGAACCCAAGGGACCATGAAGGATGCAGATAGCTGTCACAGAAATGGAAACCGTCAGTGCCGTTGCTGTCTAATTTCCAGGAGAGGTATATCAGCCAGGATTTAGCAACATTTTCCCTTCTGCATTACTTAAGACTGTGCCTGTTCCTGTTGAAGCCTGTTTCCCTTTTATTAGAAAGGCTCCTTCAGAATAAAACTAGCATTTAGACGACCTCTGCCCTAGCCCAGACACTTCCTGCCTGACTACTCTCTGTATGCAAGCTAAGGCCGGAGGTAATTAAGTTTCTTTCTTTTTTTCCTCCCTCTAGCAACATTGATCTATATTGGATATTCAGGCTCCAGAGAATCAAAGCTCTTTATTCCTGCCTGGAATATGTTGCCCTCAGACTTATTCCATATGTGTACAGAATAAATGACAAAGGAATGATGTAGCAGAGTTGCAGTAGCGTGATTTGTTACCCGCAAGATGGTAGTTTAGCTACCTTGGCTGATCTTGTAATTGATTCATTGCAACACCTTCTCATTTTTAGTCTGGCTGCGGTAAATTGTCCAGAGGATTTTCCTTTCCAGTGTTAAATGAGTTTAAAGGAGAGACTGTCCTCACAGAGTAACTTGAAATGTGCTATGACTTCTACCTGGCTCTGTCTTGAAAGAGGCAGCAATTAACTCTTCCACATGTTGACACCAGGCAGCTTTGAAAGTTGCTGGTCTTCTAGTCTGAGTTTTCCCACGGGAGAAACATTCGTACAGGAGCTACTTACCATGAAAAATCATCTGTGCAAAAAGTTAAGCATGCGTTACCTGCATCTGTAGTAGCCCGACTGAGCCCCTGGGGCACATCTAGTCCAGTTGTTATCCTCTAATAAAATGGAAACACAGGAGGAAGGGATTTTGGTTTTTACTTCAGTACTGCCAGCATGCCAGTCCCATTGCAATATATAAGGTTTGGATTGCTTTAATTGCAATAGGATTAGAGCAGGATTGCCCTGGGCAGGGAGCTGGACTCGATGATCTTCTGGGGTCCCTTCCAGCCCGAATGTCTATGAAATCTAAGGAGAAAAAGCCCAATTGTCGATAGGTCTCAGGGCCAAATGTTGGGAGTAGCTGGGCTGGCCGGGCTCAGCCCTGCATGCTTTGTTTTCATTCCTGGTTTATTGTACCTGCTACTGATTAAACTTAAGGAAACAACACTGAGTATAACTAGAGACCCTTCAATCACTGAGCTGAGCTGACTAGCTGGCAGAGGGGCAGTCTGCAAGTGCACTAGAACAGTTAAATGTTTTACACCTTTCGTATACACTGAATAACTATAGAAATGGATCAGATTTAATAATTGTATAAGAAAGCCAATTGCTAGTTACTATACAGATACCTGTGCAGGTGTTCCCCCTCACTACATTGGCATATGTACTAATTAGTTGCCCCCTTATTGTTGAACCGTTCTTTAAACCTCCTTATCTTCTTGGAGCACGTCTCTCTTATCATCTTCCAGGTGCAATCTGTAAGGGCCTCAAAACTCCCAGCTCCTTATATTTTTGGCAGCCCAGCTGGGCCTGTTACTATTTTCCAGGAAGAGGGAAGGAAGGGGGGACTTGGTTAGTTCATTAAACTAAGGAGAAGGGGGAGGGAAGCCAGCTGGAAGCTGAAGCCTTGTTGAGCCAAAGTTTTGCTGAAGCCGTAGGAAGACCGTGCTAGGGGCACAGGGCCTCTAGTTTAACATTGAGCAGCTCCCAATATTCTCAAAGGGGCTTAGTGGATGGTAACCCTTTTGGAAAGTCTGATCACTTCATTTATATGTCCAGAGGAGAGCCATGATCTTTTGATGATAGAGCTAGCATGGGAATCTGGCTGCTAGGGAGTAGATTAACTGCACAGGACCTAGTTGCCAAAAAGCAAACAGACTAGGAGCCCCACAGACAGTCATTTCCCCCAGGGGTCATCTCTATCTCAGGGGATCATATCAGCGCAGTAAGCTGTGCTGGAACAGGCATCTAGACCTCATAGACAACGGGTTCTTAACCATTTTAGGCTCAGAAAATGTCAGATTTTGGCTTTCACTTGTTTTTGGCAACAAAAAACCCAAAACAAAGCAGTTCTTCTGTTGCAAAGAACTCCACAAGACCACAGCAGGTCAGGCCGTTCTTGGACATTATGGATTTCTATGTGAAATCTCTGGGTTTATCTTGTGAATCACGTGTAGGTCTTTGCACATCCAACTGTGCTATTCTTTAAAAGGATCTCATGGTATCCCAGGGTGCCCCAGCACCTTGGCTGAGAATCAGTGTCATAGACTTTCTCTTTCAAATATGTTACAAATGTAACATTTAGCCTCTTTGTGTTACAGGAAACTCATTGCCTCCTGGTGGGTGTACTAATTGAGAGCTTACAAGACCTGGGTTCAACTTTCTGCTCTGTTACAGTGTTCCTGTAGGGTGCTGAGAAAAGCATTTAATCTTTCTATGCCTTCATCTCCTTTCTGTAAAATGGGGATAACAGAACTTTTTTACATCCCAGGAACCTTGTAAAGATGACCATGTTAGAGGTTTGCAAGGCTCTCAGGTCTTCTGGGGATTAAGGCTGAAGACGATCTGTAAATTTATCATCTTCGGCTGATGCATCACTGAAGTGGGAAGAAAATGAATGCAAAAGACAGCTTTTTTCAAGGATGCTTTTATTTCCCAGATTTTTAGTACAAGAGAAAACAGGTGGCTTGGGGAAGGAAATCCCTTCAGATGGCTCACCCTTCTTGTGGAAGTTTAAATGAAATGATTTCACTCTGTTTATAGATTCATAGATGTTAGGGTCGGAAGGGACCTCATTAGATCATCGAGTCCGACCCCCTGCATAAGCAGGAAAGAGTGCTGGGTCTAGATGACCCCATCTAGATGCTTATCTAACCTCCTCTTGAAGACCCCCAGGGTAGAGGAGAGCACCACCTCCCTTGGGAGCCTGTTCCAGATTTTGGCCGCTTTAACTGTTCTTCCTAATGTCCAGTCTAAATCTGCTCTCTGCTAGCTTATGGCCGGAGGTGGAAGAGGTCCAGGTGCCCCAGTCTCTCCTCATAGGGCTTGGTCTGCAAGCCCTTAACCATATGAGTGGCCTCCTTTGGACCCTCTCCAGGTTATCCACATTCCTCTTGAAGTGTGGCGCCCAAAACTGGATGCAGTACTCCAACTGCGGTCTGACCAGCGCCTGATAGAGGGGCAGCATCACCTCCTTGGCTCTGTCATGCATCTGCCGATGCATGATAAAGTGCAGTTAGTTTTGCTGATGACTTTGTCACACTGCCGACTCATGTTCATCTTGGAGTCCACTAGGACTCCGAGATCCCTTTCCGCTTCCGTGCTGCCCAGCAGGTCATTCCCTAGGCAGTAGGTATGCTGGACATTTTTCCTCCCTAGGTGCAGCACTTTGCATTTCTCCTTGTTGAATTGCATTCTGTTGTTTTCTGCCCACTTGTCCAACCTGTCCAGGTCTGCTTGCAGCTGTTCCCTGCCCTCCGGCGTGTCCACTTCTCCCCACAGTTTTGTATCATCCGCAAACTTGGACAGAGTACACTTCACTCCCTCGTCCAAGTCACTGATGAAGACATTGAAGAGTATCAGTTTAGGTTTCATATTGTTTGTGTTCATTGTCCAGGGGCATAGTTGTGTGGTTCTGTATTCTGCGTGTGCACAGTGGGGGCAGGTAAAGATGGGATGTCAGTGCCAGCAGCCAGGTCAGTAGCACGGGTGTTGTGCTTTCAGCACCCCTGCCCCTACCTCAATGCCTGGAGCTAGTGCTCTGGTCGCACCTCCTTTGCTTCTCCCTTCTTCCCCCCATAGTTAGGCTACTGTCAGTGTCTGCTGCTTTTGTAGTTTCATTTGCTGTATTTCATGAACTAAGGCAAGGGATGTCGGGAAGAAGTAATGTTTGCAGTGGCCTGGCAGATGTCAGCTATAATAAAGGAGCACATACTCCTTAAAGCAAACCAGGCCTTAGATACATAACTAGGCCCCCTTTCTGTCTTCTTCTGTGTCCTCAGCAGGTAAATCAACCTATCCAAGCTTCAACCAGACAAGGCTCCATTGGTCTATGCACCACCTCCAGCCAAGGAGATACAACTCAACACAACCCTCCAGAGGCAGCAGGGGCTAATTTTCGCTGTCAACAGTGAGGCCTCTATTGTGTTCCCATTGAATTTACTGGCAAAACTCCCAGCAGTTAGATCTCTCTTTTCTTCATTCTAAAAACAGTATTCTTCTTCCTTTTGTGCTTTTCCTCTGCTTGTCACCATCAGCTGATTATGATCCCTTGCATAGATGACATTTAGCTTTAGTAAGCAGGAAGGAGGCATGAATTAAGGTTTTGGGAGACCCCCCCCCCTCCTCCCTGGGTCTCAAACATGAATAATTATCCGCTAGGGAAGGAAAACATCCAAAAAGATATGTAAAGGACATAGACTTATTTTGACTAAGCAGGGAAGTTCCTCCATACATTAATTATGAGGATGCAGTGACAAGGAAGCCAACTTCCTCCCGTGTGCCACTTGTTATTTTCTATGTCAAATGAGGTATCTTCCGTTCCTATATTGTTGTACTCTTCTGCACCCAGATCGCTGTGATCTAATCCTCCAGGCTTGTCCAACCTCAGAGTGGCTGAGGGTTGTATGCCACACCAGTCCTGGGCTCTGGGCTACACAGCAAACTGCATGCCCCAAAGGCTGCATGCAGCCCCCACCACTACTAATGCGTGGATTAACCTCCCCCGCTGCCACCACTACACAGCTGAGCTCCTGCTCCTGCCACTGCTGGTGCTGCCAGTAGGTTCACTGGGCCTCCCACCTTGCTATCCAGCCCCAGAGACTCTGTCCACTGCTACAGTGGCAGGAGCAATGGGGGAGTGATGGTTGAGTGGGAGCCCATGGACTGCATTTTAACCCTTTGTGGGCTTGATGTGGCCCACAGGGTGCCTGAGGCATTTCATGAGACTAAAACAGTCCGTGCTCATCTGAGGAGGTGCAGGATGATGCAGTTGAATAACATGCTAAACTCAGGTCAGAGGTTGAGGAAAGCTTTAGGACTCTTATTATCCTCACTGGCCATGATTGTCACAGTTTTGGCCAACACAGTGGGAATGGACTGGGGCAACTACATGTAAAAGTGTGAGCTGTGCTAGAGCTCTCTACTTGGGGGTCATGATTGACCACAAGATGAACATGAGCCAGCAATGCAATGCTGCAGCCAGCAAAGCAAATAAAACTCTGGCTTGCATCTACTGATGCATCTCAAGCAAGTCTCATGAAGTCATTCTCCTGCTTTATTCAGCCTTGATGAGGCCACAGCTGGAGTACTGCATCCAATTTTGGGCTCCACACTATAGAAAGGATGTGGAGAAGCTTGAGAGAGTCCAGAGGAGAGCCACGTGCATGATTAGAGGTTAAGAGAGCAGGCCTTATGAGAAGAGGCTGAGGCATGGGACTTTTCAGCTTGGAGAAGCAAAGGCTCAGGTGTGACTTGGTAGCATCCTATAAGTATATCAGGGGTGTGCATCAGGATCTGGGGGAATGCCTGTTCACCAGGGCACCCCAAGGGAAGACAAGGTCTAATGGCCATAAACTGCTGGAAGACCATTTTAGACTGGATATACTGGACATAAAGAAGAGCTTCTTTACTGTCCGAGTCTCCAGAGTCAGAAAACGACTCCCCCCAGAAGTGGTGCAAGCATCTACTCTGGATACCTTTAAGAAATGCTTGGATGCTTAATTTGCTGGGGTGATCTGACCCCAGCTGACTTCTGCCCCTTGGGCAGGGGGCTGAACCCGATGATCTCACAAGATCCCTCTATCCTTGGGAAAACTCTGGAAAAAATCATTAAGCATCACATTTGTGGGGAAATAATGCTGAAAGAAAATCAGCATGGATTCACTGCAAGTAGATCCTGCCTGACTAACCTTGTTTCTTTTTATGACCAGGTCACAAAATGCTTAGATGCAGGAGTCGAGGTAAATGCCATCTACCTAGACTTTAAGAAGGCCTTTGATACTGTCTCTCATTCTGTTCTCATAAATAAATGGAGAGGCTGTGATGTAGATGATTACATTGTCTGGTGGGTGGCAAATTAGCTTAGGGGTCGCACCCACAGAGTGGTGGTGGACGGGTCAATATCGACCTGGAAAGATGTGGGCAGTGGAGTCCCACAAGGTTCGATTCTTGGACTAGTGCTGTTCAATGTCTTCATCAGTGACTTGGACGAGGGCGTGGAGAACACCCTGTCCAAGTTTGCAGATGATACCAAATTATGGGGCAAAGCTAACACACCAGAGGGTAGGGAATGGATCCAGGTGGATCTGGACAGGGTGGAAAAATGGGCAGAACAAAATAGGATGCAGTTCAACAAAGATAAGTGCAAAGTGCTGCACCCGGGCAAAAAGAACCATTCACACACTTCAAGGCTGGGGGAGATGACCATCTCAACAGCACAGCAGCGGAAAGGGATCTTGGAGTCATAGTTGACTCCAAGATGAACATGAGTCGTCAATGTGACAAACTGAGCAACAAGGCTAAACACACTTTATTATGCATTAGCAGATGCATGATGAACAGGTCAGGGGAGGTGATGCTTCCCCTCTGTGCGGCACTGGTCAGGCCGCAGTTGCAGTACTGCATCCAGTTTTGGGCGCTGCACTTCAAGAGGGATGCGGAGAGCCTTGAGATGGTTCAGAGGAGGCCACTTGTATGGACAGAGGCTTGCAGGCAAGGCCCTACAAAGAGAGACTGAGGGACCTGGATCTCTTCAGCCTTTGCAAGAGAAGGCTGAGAGGTGATCTTGTGGCTGCCTATGAATCATCAGGGGAGGGCAGCAGGGAATAGGAGATGCTTTATTTACTAGGACACCCCCTGGAGTATCTAGAAACAATGGCCACAGGCTGACAGAGAGCAGATTTAGGCTGGACATCACAAAGAACTTCTTCACGGTAAGTGTTGCCAGAGTCTGGAATGGTCTTCCAAGGGAGGTGGTGCTCTCCTCTACCCTGGGGGTCTTCAAGAGGAGACTGGACAAGCACCTAGCTGGGGTCATCTGACCCTAGCACTCTCTCCTGTGACCAAGGCAAGGGGGTCAGACTCGATGACCTACTGAGGTCCCTTTCAACCCTAACATCTATGAATCTATGAGGTGCCTTCCAGTCCTAATGTCTATGAAACCTGGGGTGGGAAGAGACTTCTATTTTCTATGGATCGTACATAGAAGGAAGAAATTCTATACACGTTACAATATTGATTTTCCTGTCCAAGCTTTTTTTTAGGCAATTATGCCACATTCCTTACCATTGTGCTCTACAGATTACTGGTACTTCATATTTTGTCCCCTGACTTATTTTTGGTACACCTGCTTCTTCTTCCCCTTTCTTCAACCTTTCTTCTTTCCTTATAAGGAAGAGAGTTGTTTTCATCATTTTCTCAGGCAAGTGCTGTGGAGGGACCCTGGATTTAGTTTCATAGATTCATAGACATTTGGGAGGGACCTCGGAAGATCATTGAGTCTGGCCCCTCGCCCCAAGGCAGGAAGTCAGCTGGGGTCATAGGATCCCAGCAAGATAAGCATCCAATTTACTCTTGAAGGTTTTTAATGTAGGTGCTTGAACCACCTCCGATGGCAGGCTGTTCCAGACCTTGGGGGCTCGGCCAGTAAAGAAATTCTTCCTTATGTCCAGCCTGAAACGGTCTTGCAGGAGGTTATAACCATTCGACCTCATCATCCCTTGGGGCGTCATCCCTTGATTGGTATCCTATGGGCAGCTAATGAAGGAATAAGAAAGCAGCAAACAGGGTTGCTCCATCCAGCAGAACCAGTTCAGTAGTATATTCACTGCCTGGCAGCACTTCCTCTGTGTTAAAAAGTAGTGAGTTTGAGACCTCCTGGGTTGTTTTCCCACTTGGAACAAAAATCGGTGATGTGAGTTTAAGCCTTTATATAGGTTTCTGCTGGCTGTAACTACTAGAAGGATCCCCTAACATAGATATAGTAATACCATAGCATTGTGTTCCTACGGGTATAACTTGTTTTTATCCCTGCAGTTGGTTTTATTGAAGCAGTACAAAGCAGAATTTTTGCCAATTTGTCTGTGCCCGTTGTAGGAGTCCTTTGTCAGTATAGTGCAGAGGTGTGTCTGTGTCGGTACCATGCTTCAAGTGTGGACATGGCTTTAATGCAGTTGTTTGCAGCATGTACGTACATTTTCTTTCCTGTAGTCAGGTTGTAATCTTGGCGAAATGTCCGGCGAGGCAAATCTGATCTGGCTCTAGAAGCAGCTGCCGTCTGCCTCTGTCTTCCTGCAGGGCTTCAACACTAGCCTCATTGCAAATGCTGTTCCTCTTTTCCTCTCTCAGCCCTGCATTTTTCACCTGGGGAACAATCAGTCCTGCCCCACAGACCACATTGGTAGAAAAGATAAGACTAGCTATCTGCTCTCCTTTTGTGCAGCTGCTTTCCAGTCCAAAACCAGTGTAAAGTGCCCCGGCAAAGCAGAGTACTTGAACCCATGCAATACCCCTTAATGATTCTCTAACTTCAGGTATTGCTTGACATCTTGAACTCTTCCTATGGAGGATTTAACCCTGGGTGCTTATATATCAATGACTGCTAGTATAAACGTTATTAGCATCTTGCATCATAACAGTCTAATGAGTGGTAGTAATCCAGCCTGGAGGTTACTGTTGAAGCTGCTTATTCCAGGTTGAACTTCATCCAGTAGCTCCAGAGAGACAGGAAACCTGTCAACAGACAGAAGAGAAAGAGTTATTTGTATGGCTATGGATCCCAAATTGGTCACTTGGGGGGTGGGCCAGATTCTGGCAGAGAATAAGGGCAAAGTCAGACTTCAAACCAGCAGTCCAGCCACAACTAGTTCATATTAGGTTTCAGTGACTGAAGGAATGTAGCTAGAAGGAAAATAAATCTGCCAATTTGTAGATAGAAAATGGCTCAGATAAAAAGGCAATTGCATCCAAACCACTCTCGGTCCCAGCTTCAGCCTCGCCAAGGCCCAAAGGGGAGAGGTGAAGAGCTAAAACAAGAGGAACAAAAATATTAATTCAGGAAACTTGAAATTCCATGAGATTTATCCCTGCAACACAGATATCTCTTTCTATAGCCCTAATTCCATTTATGTTTAAATGTTGATCATTTTAACAATAGAAATGGAGGGGTGTCCCTGAGGATAAGGTGCACAGGAGAGGTGTAGCCCTGGTTTCGGAGGCCCAGTGCCAAACATCTCTTGGATGAGAGAGCTGTACCCCCCACTTTGCTCGTTTCATAAATGCCAAATGGCTGGGTTTGTTCCCTCTTCTCCCTTTGATTTACGCTGCCTCCCAGTCAAATCAAAGCCTTTCCTTTATTTATTGCAGCAAGCAAGAGTGCGCTATGGACTTAATTCAGGATATGAACTAAAATCCTCCCCTGGAGCAGACTATAGCACTTTGTCATTCGCAAGCACTTGAAAGCACGGCTCGTCAGAGTCCCAGTAAACAAGAATACATTTCGAGAACCCCCTTGAATTGCATATGTATTCTGAATGAATACCTTTGAATTGGAGGGGCACGCGGTAAGATGAATCTATCCATCATACGCATTTAGTGTAAAACCTATATTTGCTTTTCTTCCTATCCACGTAGATTCGATCACCATAGCTGTTTTGTCATTTACTAAATACATAGGCTTTGCTCTCCAGGACACCAGCTCATCTGTTACCAAGTGAGCAGCCTGTCATAGGGGCCGTGCAGATCATTTATAACTGTCAGGCACCTCGAGATCAGAATCTTCCCCGAGAGTCCGATCCTTTGATGGTTTGGAAATAGGCTAGCTAAAGCAGCTAGCGGGCTTGGCCAAGTACAAAGGAAAATACTTGGGCAGATAATGAGACGCTGAATGGGTCTTGATGAGAGCTTAAGGGAGAGCTGAACTCTATGGAGTCCTTTAAAATGAAGCATTATACCCCTGAGGATACAGCATTGGCCTGGGGCTCAAGGAAGGTTGTATTCCAAGCTCTGCCACTGCTCTATGTGACCCAAGTTCTTCACCTGTCTGCATGCCCGGCTTACCTACCCTTTGTCTTTTCTACTTAGGCTATAAACTCTTGGTGGCACAGGCCATTTCTACTTATGAACTAAGGGATGATCAGTGTTTCTTGAAAAGAAAGTGGCATTGAGTTATTCTATAGCATTTTATGTTGCAGGATTGTGAGGTGGTCTTGGTAAGCCTTAAACATAACTGACCAACGCTATCCAGGAAGGAGCTGAATTTTTATTGCATAACCATGCTATTATAACAAAACAAAAGCAAGCCCTAGCTCTCAGACACCTAACAGACCAGACTCCAACCCTGATAATCTCAGGATTTCTGACTCTCTGTATCCCCCCCACTATTTAGGCTAGAAGTAGACATTGCCCAAGAAAGTGGATCTGCCATGCCAGGATGTGTCCTAGCACAGCTGATCTGCCGCATTGTGCAAAACATGCATTGCCCATTGTCCCACAAGATAAACAGGTGGGACAATGGGTGACATGTTCTCCTGGAGTTTGAGGGGCCCAGTCCCACACATCTTGGGTATTCCCATGCAGGATTTAGCCCCTCGAGCCCTGGGAACACTGCCTGGCTCCCCCCTCTTACAGAGATGCCCCCAAGGGTAAGCATGGGAAGCTGGCTCTGGTGTGGTCCTGGGGCTGAGACTGCCAGTCACCTGACTGCCACCAGCCCTAGGACTGCGCTGGACCATTGAACTCCCTTTGGTGCAGTGCTGTGATGGCCAGTGCCCAGACTGCACCACATAAAGTTCAGCAATCCAGCACTGTCCCAGGCCTGCCAGTCAGCCGATTGGTGGTCCCAGCCTCGGGACTGTAGCAGAGTTGATGGGTGCCTGGGGAATCCCAGATGGGAGAACCCAGGCAGGTGCAGCCAGGGCTTCAGGGGCCTGATCCTGTGTCCTAGGAGTTCCTGGGGCATGAAGGACTGGGCTCGTAGAGCCCTGGGTGTGCCTGCCAGGGCAGCCGGAGACCATGGGCAGCTCTGGGTTGCCTACAGTCTTGCGCCATAAATCTAACAGAGGTCTGCTGCAGTAAAGTGGCACAAATTGATACCACCCTTGTTGTGTACAAGGGGTATGGCTATCTGTTTATATAGCCTTTGTGCCTCCATAAAAAAAAAAATTTATGGTGACATAAAGGCAATGCCTGTTTCCACCCTCAGATAGAATTCAACCTTTTTCCCTAAGAGTCTCCATCTCTCTTACTACGTGGTTACCACTTCTTTCAATTCCTGCACCCCTTTCCCCTATCCCACCTCTCCGCCCCCATGCTTACCTTATTGTATCAGGCTCTTTAAATATGGCCAAGACAAGTTGTACCCATAAATTGAATAATTTGAACCTTAAAAGGGCAGATGGGAGCTGGTGTTTTTATCCCCCACTATGTTTTCCCATGTTTTCCTTTTCACTCTTCTGTGAGGAGGCATGCAGCCTGACAGGGAGGATGCTGCGCAGCAAATGCACAGTTTGAGATGCTCTTTTGTGCCCTCTATCTTAAACTGCTTTAAATTGTAATTCACACTGTACATGTTATTAGGCCTTTGATCCCTAATCTGAACTAATTGCTTTCAGGACTTTTTTTAAAAGAGAATGGCTGGCATATTTAACTTCAAAAAGCTGCTACTAAGTGGCGGGCTCTTAGTAATTCCAAACAAAATTTCCTGGGGATTTTGCAATAAGGATGGTTACCTCAGATTAAATTCTTTTTAGGAATGTGTTGATGTACACTTTGGATTAAAGACTCTCTAAGTGACTGTTGATGGCAAAATGATCTTTGACCATAAAGATTCCTTTAGAGCCAATATATTTGGCCACTGTATTGATGCACGGTGCTCATTAAAAGTGGGACACCAATTCCTGCAGCCCCAGTGTGAATTCAATGACAGCATCTCTTCCTTCCTTCCCTACGATGCAATCTTATGGAGCTGAAATTTTGGGCTCTACTACTGGTTCTATTAGTTATTTAGGAGACCTTTAGCAAGTCGCTGAATTTGCCTGTATCTCATTTTCCTGATTATCGGAATGAGGATAAACTTTGTATTATCTTGTAGGCATGATGTGAGGATTTCTTCAGCAGTGTGTAGAAGTCCTTGGGATCTTTGGACACAAGGTTGTTTTACTAAATGTATGGACAAGCATAGCTTTAAATGGCGTGGCAATAGGTTTCTCCCCTGTTCGCAAGGGAAAGGCTACAGTTCCTACTGGTGCAAAATTGTTCCTGATATTTAGCCTAATCATTGTTTTCTCTCAACTTCATGCCATCTCTCCTAATTTAAAATCTTGAGTCATCCTAAATTAGTGAATTCCCTTTCCATCCTCCAAACACTTGAAAACGATTTTCATATTTTCCTCTTCCACTCCTTAACTTGTGATTGCAGAGCCATGGGCCACCATCTTTGAAAACTCATGGTGATCAGGAGAGGTCCTGGATGCCTGGAAAGGGAAAACATAGTGCCCCTATTTAAGCAAGGGAAAAAGGAGGATCCAGGAAACTACAGACCAGTCAGCCTCACCTCAGTCCCTAGAAAAATCATGGGGCAGGTCCTCAAGAAATCCATTTCTAAGCTCTTGGAGGAGAAAAGGGTGATTATGAACAGTCAGTATGGATTCACCAAGGGCAAATCATGCCTGAACAACTTGATTACCTTCTATGATGAGGTGACTGGCTCTGTGGATGTGGGGAGACCAGTGGATGTGGTGTACCTTGATTTTAGCAAAGCTTTTAATATGGTCTCCCACAGGATTCTTGCAGGCAAGCTAAGGAAGTCTGGCCCGGATGAATGGACTGTAAGATAGATAGAAAACTGGCTGGAGCATCGGACTCAGAGAGTAGTAACCAATGGCTTGATGTCTAGTTGACAACTGGTATCAAGTGGAGTACTCCAGTTGTCAATCCTGGGGCCAGTTTTGTTCAATGTCTTCATCAATGACCTGGAAGATGGCACAGAGGCACCCTCAGCAAGTTTGCAGATGACACCAAGCTGGGAGGAGTAGTAGATAAGCTGGAGGGTAGGGCTAGGATTCAGAGTGACCTACACAAATTGGAGGATTGGGCCAAAAAGCAATCTCATGAGGTTCAACAAGGACAAGTACAAAATCCTGCACTTATGACAGAACAATCCCATGCACCAGTACAGGCTGGGGGGTGACTGCCTGGGCAGCAGCGCTGCCAAAAAGGACCTGTTGGTTACAGTGGACAATATGGTGAGTATGAGCCAGCAATGTGCTCTTGTTGCCAAGAAGACTAGTGGCATACTGAGCTGCATTGGTAGGGGTGTTGCAGTAGGTCAAGGGAAGTAATTCTTCCCCTCTATTCAGCATTGGTGAGGCCACATCTGGAGTAGTGTGTTCAGTTTTGGGCCCCCCCACTACAGAAAGGATGTGGACAAATTGCAGAGAATCCAGCGGAGGGTGACAAAAACGATGAGCGGGCTGGGGGACACGACTTATGAGGAAAGACTGAAGGAACTGGGCTTATTTAGTCTGGAGAAGAGGAGACTGAGAGCAGACTTAATAGCAGCCTTCAACTACCTGAAGGGAGGTTCAAAAGACTGTTCCCAGTGGTGACAGATGACAGAACAAGGAGCAATGGTCTCATGTTTCAGCAAGGGAAGTTTAGGTTGGATATTAGGAAGATTTTTATCACTAGGAGGGGAGTAAAGCACTGGAGCAGGTTACCCAGAGAGGTGGTGGACCATCCTTGGAGGTTTTCAAAACCTGGCTAGATAGAGCTTTGGCTGGGATGATCTAGGTGGGGCTGGTCCTGCTTTAAGCAGGGGGTTGGACTAGATGTGACCTCCTGAGCTCCCTTCCAACCCTAACTTGCTATGATTCTATAAACTAACTCATCTTTCCTCACCCCCTAGCTCTTAAGTCTTTTTCCCCCTTCTTTGTTTTTTTGCTTTTCATTGAGTTCCAAGCAGCTTGTGAACATCTTTCTGGGACTGGGCCAGAGTATTCAGGAGTGTATGATCCTACATCATGCAGCTGTTCAGGTAGGGCTGCAGTGCCAGGCTTAACTTCCAATGACCTTGCTTTGTTCAGTTGAGTCAAACCTGACTCAATCAACTTGTGCATGTTAATGTTAGTTAATAGCTATTTGGTAAAACAATGCATCTAGCTCAAGATGTATGGGACAAATTAAGCTCAATCCCCAAACAAATTCAGTGAGAGACCTTGGCCTCAATGGGCTATTTAAGTCCAGAGCAAGATGCATTTACATTGTTTTATTTCCTGTTCCTGCCTAATGTGCTCCCTGAGGGATTCCCTTGACTTAGTTTCATTTTCATGTTGCACCAGCTTTACCATAGTCTTGCATTTAAATAGTCTCATTTCATTTTGACACCATGACGTCAGCTCAACAGAGGGTCATCCAGACTGCCTGGAGAATTTAGTGATAATGGCAAGCCAGTCAAGTGCAGATAAAGTGGTGTAGTCCTGAGCTAGCCAGTTGGATAGGCAGATTGCTGTGCAGTGAGAGGGGCTCAGCTTCAGTGTCTCATCCTAATCTTTTATTTCCTGGCCTAATTCACTGCATTTCTTTACCTGTGGTGCCAGGCTGATTCACTCTGCTCCTTACTGGTCAATAGCAGATTCATAATTTTGCAAAGCGGGATGCTGAAGGAGCAGCAGAGGTGGCCGCACCTGCCACGCTGGGGTCGGCAGACGCACCACAGGAGAAGCAAGTGGTACAGATTTTTTTAAGTCCCCCAAGCAGGTAAGGATTCCCACCCCTGCTTCTCCTTGCTGCTGAGAGGCACATCTCCCCTCTCCTCCCTTCCCTTCCCCAGTCTGCTCCCGTCTCCACCATCTTAGGAGCTAGGGGAGCTCCAGAGCTGTTCCCGCTGGGCTGCACAGGGGTAGGGATTCGCCTGAGACAGCGGCAGTGGTGGCAGCCAGGCAGGTTTCTCTTCCCTGTGCCTGTTCCCAGAAACACCTGTGGGAACCAGGCAAGGAGGGGGAGCCCCCTCACCACCACTCCTGCTACTAAAGTCCTGGGCTGACTGTGCAGCCCCTGTGCAGTCTTGCTGGAGCAGGACAGGAGCTTCCCTTTTTCCTGGGACGGCAGGGACCGTGGCGGCGGCAGCAGGCAGGAGGTGAGGGCAGGAAATGTTCCTCTGAGTATGGAGGGGAAGAAAGGGGAGGAATCATTGCCTTCCTTGAGGGCTTCAGAAAGTCCCTGCTGATGCTCCTGCCATGCGGTCAGAAAGGGAGGCAGGGGGGTGTACAGTCACACTACTGCACCTCCTCTGGATCAGCTCCAGCTGCTGGCAGAAAGTCTATAATGTAATCCGAACGGTGTTTACAGACAAGCCAAGTCTTCAGTTTCCCAGTGGGGTGGGCAATGCTGGTTGGGAAGAGGACACAGGCAGGTCATCTAATTTAGCATATCCCCAAACTGTATCCAACAGCAAGCCTCCTATGTAGCCTCCAGCTATGATTATAGCTGCTTGCTGGGAAGTCCCAAAGGAAGAAAATTGAGGGTGAATCAGTCCCAGGGGTGCTGTGGAATATGAACGGCTCAAACCTACCGTTGCAGCTGCTTTGAAACCACAAACACCCAGACGTTAATGAGGAGGCTCCGGCAGAGTCCTCTGACAAGCATGTGTACACACAGCTACTGCAGTGCCCTAAAGTACCTTTAATACCATGGTAACGCTAAGTATTTCCAAACGGTAAATGTCAGCATCCTAATGGCAATCCCTGTACATCTGTCTGCTGTTTGCATTTCACAAACAATTTGTAAGTTGTTTCCAGACGCACAATAGCTTATGCTACACTTCCTTCATAGGGCTTAACCATGAGCCACTTTGGGAAAGGGAGCTGAGCTTCAAATGCAATTGCTGGGTGTCCAGTAAGCCCATTCTGCATTTCCTGCTTCACTGGGTTTTTGGATGCATGAGGAGTGCAGAACTGGCACTTCAGTTTCCAGAGTTTCTTTTTGATTTAATTGGTTATTAAATCATCCTAACCCAGTCATATAATACTTACGGTAAAATTAAGCACATGACTTTGCAAGGCAAATGAAGGTATTCTTGTTTCTCATTGGAACGTTCATCTACAAGGAAAGCCCTCGCTTTGAAGTCTGGGCATAATTTTCCCCCACTGGTAAAGAATTTCCAGGGACAAACTCAATCAGACAGTTTGACTAGAAAGGTGAAATCTTCTTGGCTGTTACCTTTGTTCTTTTAATCATTTGAAAGTGAAGCTCTGCAGTGTTTCAGCTTGATTTATTTTAATTTTTTTTTTATCCTTTTCCTCCACAGAAGCAACGATGCTACCCAGTGCAAATGTACAAAAGCAGCAGCATGAGGAGCTGGTTTTAGGCACTTCTAGGTAGATACAAGAACAGAGCCATTTGTTAAAGCCACCTCTGGGATCCAGTGTCTATATACATTTGTCAAAGGACACTATATTGAATCCTGCATTTGCCAACCACTACTCCAAGATGAATTAAATCTAGATGCTGAACCTTCTTCATATAAATTGTTGGCATATCAATAATGAAACTCCAGACAGCTACCCCCGAAATTTTTAAGTAAATATGTTAGAATACTAGCGGGAAATGGTAGATTAAGTCTCATGAACTAAAGCAATGGCTTTTGTCTGTGGGCCTGCTTTTCAATCTAGTCAATAGCCTAAAGGGAAAGTAAGTGAAAAAAGACCCTGACTGAAGTGGCTTTGGAAGGTGTTTAGGAATAGATCATCACGATTGATAAAACAAAGATGCCATTCAGCATTCATGTGCGTTTTGTAAGGTCAGAGATGTGGAGGCAAGTGCTGATGTAAATCACAGGCAGTGCTTTGGAGCAGACTGATGTTGAATGAGTGTGGGCAGGAGGAAGGAGGAGGGTATATGGAACTGTATTTATTGCATTAGACTATGGCTTCCCAGGGACCTGAGGTCAAATCTTCTCCCAGGTCCTTAGTAACAATTAGTTTGGTGGTTTTGCCATTTCCATTTGTCAGGTCAGGGACAAGTGCGGCCCTGAAATCTTTGTTGGTTACCACTGACATTTCATATTGATTTTAAAGTGCTTTTGTTGCTTTGGCCGGCCCTCGATATTGTTCTCCTAAACTATCTTTCAAGGCTTGCTTTTTGCTTATGGTCTCTGAGGAGACCCTGCAGATGTACTGCTCTATCCTCATTTGACACAGTCTGGAAACACTGAGAGCTTGAGCTTTATGTCCGATGGCTGTGGAATCATAGATTTCATAGACATTCGGGCTGGAAGGGACCTCGGAAGATCATCGAGTCCAGCCCCCTGCCCGAGGGCCAGGAAGTCAGCAGGGGTCATAGGATCCCAGCAAGATAAGCATCCGATTTACTCTTGAAGGTGTTCAATGAAGGCGCTTGAACCACCTTTGATGGCAGTGTATTCCAGACCTTGGGGGCTCGGACAGTAAAGAAATTCTTCTTTATGTCCAGCCTGAAACGGTCTTGCAGGAGTTTATAACCGTTCGACCTTGTCATCCCTTGGGGCGCTCTGGTGAACAAATGTTCTCCCAGATACTGATGGTCACCCATGATAAACTTATAGGTGGCCACCAGATCACCCCTGAGCCTGTGCTTTTCCAGGCTAAAGAGCCCCATAACTCTCAGTCTGTCGTCGTAAGGTCTGTTTTCCTGACCTCTGATCATGCGCGTGGCTCTTCTCTGGACTCTCTCAAGCTTCTCCACATCCTTTTTGAATTGTGGGGCCCAAAACTGGACGCAGTACTCCAGCTGCAGCCTCACCAAGGCCGAGTACAAGGGGAGAATGATGTCCTGGGATTTGCTTGAGAAGCATCTATGGATGCAAGCCAGCGTTTTGGTTGCTTTACTAGCCGCAGCATCCTTTTCCTCCTTATAGTCAGGAAGCCAAAGCAGCGTATTTTGTCAACCTTGCTGTTGCGGCTGGGAGTTTCCTAGGATTTTAACGCCCATGTTAGGTACAGACAGCCCTAAGTTCCTTACCTATCCAGGCCTCAGACACTGAGGGCACGTACATGCTTGCCAGGCGTCTGCTCTGATGCACACTAATTTGCACACATTGGAGCAGACTCGATTTATCCAATCTGTTGGGGTGCGTTAATTATCATACTCGACCAGTCTCTGTGTCATCATGCGTATTTAGTGTCCCCCTGCTTCAAAATGTTGGCAGAGGTACTTTAACTAAAGCTTGTTTGGGGCACTTTAATTAGAGCAGCTCTCGGAGCCATTTTAATTAACACCCCCCCCACCCCCCCAACCCAGAGCATGCATAAAGATACCCTGAGGCTCTCACCCTAACTTAACTGTTAGGTGCCAGGAAGAGCACAGATCCTACCACTTCACTGAGAAAAAATAAAACGCGGAAGGGGAGAGAAGAGGAGGCTCAAAGGGGAGAAGGCAGCAGGGGAGATATTGGGATGATGGTGTTGGCCCATGTGGTTTTACTGTACCTGGCAGGAGGCCTCCCCCTTTTCCTGGACATGAATAACTTGCTGTAGTTGACCCGTCCATTGCACTGTGGGCAGGCACCCCTACAAGAGTCTGCTATAGCCTCCCGATGGGAAGATCTCGGCTACATCATTTATGGTGATTGGGGATTGCTCTCAGGCTCTCCCTTTAGCTTGCTCCTATGGCCTTTTGGCTAGGGGCAAATGAGACTAGGGGGCATCTGGGCCCCAAGGACTCTGGGTCTGGGGCTTGCATGTAGGATGCCTGTCTCCTTTGGAAGTATCTGAAGCCCCAGACTGAAGGGTCTAGGAGGTAGGATATTGGCCACTGGAGAAGGTCCAATGTGGTGCCCATTTTCAAGAAAGGGAGACAGGATGAGCCGGGTAATTTTAGACCAGTCAGTCTGACCTCTATTCCTGGGAAAATGCTAGAGAAAATAATCAAAGAACACATTTGTGCAGGCCCAGCAGGGGAAACGATGCTGAGGGGAAACCAGCACGGGTTTGTCACCAGTAGATCCTGCCTGACAAACCTTGTAGCCTTCTATGACCA
>NW_005842163.1:1931548-1934554 GCF_000455745.1 Alligator sinensis | reverse complement strand
GCCTGCCTTACATATCTACAGGAACAAGATTACAACCCAGAATACAGACCCAAAGATATTACTGACCTTATACACTTCATCCTCACACACAACAATTTCACTTTTAATAATCAACACTTCCTCCAGGTGATGGGAACAGCTATGGGCACTAAAATGGCCCCACAGTATGCCAACCTTTTTATGAGCCACCTGGAAGAAGACTTCCTCAAGAACTGCACCATCAAACCCTTGCTCTACTTAAGATACATCTATGACATCTTCATCGTTTGGACTGAGAACCTGCAATCTCCAATTGAGTTCCATCAGAAATTCAACAATCACCATCCCTCCATCCGACTTTCTCTAGAATACTCCAGCACCAACATCCCCTTTTTAGACACGATGATCAGTATCCAGAATGATAAAATACAGACCACAGTATACATGAAACCCACAGACCAACATACATATCTGCACAGAACCAGCAATCACCCTAAACACACCAAAAAAGCAGTGATATACAGCCAAGCCCGCAGATACCACCGCATCTGTACTGAAGAGAACACCCGGGATCGCCACCTCACCAATCTTAAAAAGGCTTTCACCCAGCAAGGCCACTCCTCCAGAGAGGTAGATCGCACGTTTGAAAGAGCCACCTGGATACCACGTGAAGAACTGCTGCAGTACGGAAGAAAAAACTCCACAAATCACACACCGCTGGTTATGACCACCCTCTCCAAGTTCGCTGATGATACCAAGTTATGGGGCAAAGTTAGTACAGCGGAGGGCAGGGAGCAGATTCAGGCCAACCTGGACAGGTTGGATCAATGGGCAGAGAGAAATAGGATGCAATTTAATAAAGATAAATGTAAGGTACTCTACCTGGGAAGGAGGAACCTCTAACACACCTATAGGTTGGGGAGTGTCCTTCTCAGCAGCTCGGAGGCAGAGAGGGATCTTGGAGTCATAATTGGCTCCAAGATGAACATGAGCCGGCAGTGTAACGAGGCCATCAACAAGGCCAATCACACCTTGTCGTGCATTAGCAGGTGCATGACTAATAGATCAAAGGAGGCGATGCTCCCCCTCTATGCGGCACTGGTCAGGCTGCAGTTGGAGTACTGTGTCCAGTTTGGGCGCCGCACTTCAAGAGGGACGCAGGGAATCTCAAGAGGGTCCAGAGGAGGGCCACTTGCATTATTAGTGGCCTTCGTGATAAACCCTACGGGGGGAGGTTGAGAGAGCTGAATCTCTTCAGCCTTCACAAGAGATGGCTGAGGGGAGATCTTGTGGCTGCCTATACATTTATTAAGGGAGGTCAACGGGGAATAGGAGAAGCGCTGTTTACTAAGGTGCCCCAGTGAGTGACTAGGAATAACAGGTTTAAACTAGTTGAGAGTGGATTTAGGTTAGATATTAGGAAGAAATTTTTCACAGTAAGGGTGGCCAGGATCTGGAACGGGCTTCCAAGAGAGGTGGTGCTATCACCTAGCTTGGAGGTCTTCAAGAAGAGCCTAGATAGTCACCTGGCTGGGGTCATCTGACCTCAGTCCTCTTTCCTGCCAGGGGCAGGGCTTTCCCTCCAGGGGCAGGGGGTCGGACACGATGATCCATTGTGGTCCCTTCCGACTCTACAATCTATGAATCTATGAATCTATTGGAAAAATTCAGTTTTTACAAAAAATTCTGAACTTTCTATTGTGAAAACAGGAGCAAAACATGTTATTTGGGGCCATTTTGACTTGATTTCAAATATTTCAGAAGGTTGAAATGATCCAAAAAGTCATGAGGATGTCACAGTGTTTCATTCTGAATAAAAATGCCTAAATGAGCTGCTTCACCATACGTGAATCGCTGTTTTTTTGGCACTTTTTGTTCGGAAAATAAATGATACCACAACTTTTCATTACCGCTTCATCACTAAAAGGTAATGTCAGGTATGGCTAACTAGCCTGAGAAAGAAAGGGGAGGCTTCTAAGCCTTGTGGAGGGACTGTCCTGGAAGCCAAACTGATATTTAGTAGTATTTGACTTTAAGAGTAATCCAGTTGGTTTAATTTGGAATACTTGTGAAATATATAGGACACTAAACCAGGGTGTGCTCAGTGTGACCTGCTTTCACACCAGAACACATATGGAGCAAACTAACAGAATACCAATATATCAATATCTATATCAATGTAAGTCATGCCTTGGAAAGTTGGATGTAACTATACATGGGTGTAAGTTGATCCTGTGTGTCTCATATATGCAGCTCTAGACAGTTTTATCCTGCATTTGTTTAAAGCAAACAGCTATTACTGGCTCCTTCCCCACTAGTAGTGAGCCTCTAGTAATTTCCTCCGCCAGCAGATACCTCTGGGAAGCTGTTCACCTGTCTGCTCTACACACCACCATTCCTTACATAGAGGTACAAGCCAATGTAAGTTGCATGGTGCATCATGTATCTTCTGGTGGCAGACCTGCTGCTTACCTAGTGCATCCACAGGTGGTGGATAGTAGAACAGCTTTCAGGGAAGTTTAGCTGTGAAATAAGCAGGGGTAACTCTGATGAATAAGCAAGTATGAACCAAGCAGTGGCAGCACTACCAGGATGTGGTGGAGACAGCAGATGGTAATGCTCTCCCTCCTAAAAAGGGTCATATATTCTCTGACGGTGCTGTGATATTGCGAGTACAGGTCACCACTATAATAAGCCTGTCCAGTCTTTAGTCATGGGTCTACAAGTCCTCAGTGGTGGAGCAGGTGGAAGAAGCTGTTAGAATCTCAATGGGAAGGTGGATGAAAGTGAAGGCCCTATGTGGAGAGACTGAGGGACCTGAACCTGTTCAGCCTCAGCAAGAGGAGGCTGAGGGGGGGACCTGGTGGCTGCCTACAAACTCATCAGGGGAGATCAAGAGCAAATAGGTAGAGCCCTTTTCTCCCCAGCACCACCTGGGGTGATGAGGAACAATGGTAATAAGCTGACGGAGAATAGGTTTAGGTTAGAGATCAGAAGGCAATATTTTACAATTAGGGTGGCCAAAAT
>NW_005842163.1:1922271-1931476 GCF_000455745.1 Alligator sinensis | reverse complement strand
GGTTCTTGTGACCCCGGCACTCATCCCTGCCTATGGCAGGGGGTCAGGCTAGATGATCTGTTCAGGTCCCTCCTGACCCTAGCTACTATGAAACTATGAAGGTAGATGAAAACTGCAGCAGAATGAGATCTCTAATTGTCTTGGCCTCCTTGTCATTGGATCAAGGCCCAATTCTATCAACAACTAGGTAGAAGCTGGTATGCAGCAGCTTCTGTATGATACAAGAAATTGTGCACAAGCATTTTCCATGAAAATGGCTATAACAATTTTTTCAAGCCCTTTGGTGACCAGCTAGTGATGACGGAAGCAGTACTGCAAGGCTGGGATCTCCTAGTCATAAACTGGTACAAAGGCAGCAGTTCTACAAGAAGGATATCTAGCATTTGGATGAGGCAGAAGTGTGATTTGGCAACTGTAACTTCAACTGAGCAGCCCTCTTTGGAATATTTTCTGCTCACCCCGCATAGCGAAGAGACTAGAAAATTGCCCTAAACATAGTTTGCTTACCTTTTCCCTACTGAATTACTATGTCCAGTGGGATCACCTTTTCTGCGGTCAAGATCAATGAAGATGCACAATCAATTTTGGGACCTTGAAAATTAGGACCCTTATGTGTTGGCACTGGATTTATGACCCAGATACCTTGTTCTGGGTGGACCCAAACCCTCAGGCCAACCACAACCTCTCTGTTTGATAATAGGTAAATTTGATTGATACACGGTGATAGTAGATAAGAATAATGCAAGCAATTCTATATCTACCAGTCCTAGAGCTGTCACAAGAGTCAAGGTACATCTGGTCAGTACACAAGCTTTAACCTGTGGTTCTCTCTTGAATGTCAGATACTAGCAGCCTGAAGGTTGAAGGCTGAGGCTCACCAATCCCCAGTGGGGTGAGACGGGTTGGTGGTATGGCCTCTGTTCATGCTGGCCTTGGGTTCCCCTCTCAGGGACCTTTTGCTGCTCGGAAATCCCTTCTTTTGTATTCTTTTTCTTCTCTGATGACTCTTCATCTCTTGGCATCATTGACTGGTTTCTTTGTGGTTATCATACTGTCCATACTCCTTTTTTCCCCACAAATCCATCACATACACACATCTTAATTTGGTTATTTACCAGGCCTCCTAATTTGGTCTGTTCACCAAAACTGATAATCCCAAGGGCTCTGCAACTGGGTATTGTGACCTGACACCAAAGCTGCAGAATCCCTTATGGAGCGGTGTGGAACATGTCTTCAATTTTCCAGCCTGTGTCTGCTGACTTTAAACACAGTGAGCCTTGAAGGAAACTGTCACAAACAGGCTTTTAGAAATCAATTAACTCTTGCCATTGCCCTGGACCATTGTTCTACTGCTGATCTACTTTATCTACAAGCTAGTTCCTAAAAGCAAACCTCTAAATACCATTTTATAGCCATCATCATGGACAATCCTAATAGGGCCACACTGCAATTGTGGCTCGAGAACTCGGGCAACACAACATTAACATCACTGCATTAAGCAAGACGTGGAAGGAGATGGGAAGCTCAAACAAGTAGGAGGTGGCTATATCGTCTGCAGGAAGGGTAAATAGGAAGGAGAACACTGACATATTTGGAGTTGGCTTTGCCATGAAGAATGAACTCATAAACCAACTCAATGAGTTCCCTATTGGAATTGGTGAGTACCTCATGACTTTGTTGCACATTGGCAGCCACTGCATATGTCCTGACTCTTGGCACCACTGGTGAAATCAAGGAAGAATTCTATGCTAACTTTGACCAAGTCCTTTCTGATGTTCCAGAAGGAGATACTCTTATTCTGCTCAGAGTTGGAAGGGACTCAAACCTCTGGAATGGAACCAGCAGCAAGGAAGGAGTGAAAAGGTGAACTCCAGTGGCATCCTCCTTCTTGTCAGCACAGATGCAGAAAAGGATCTTGGAGTCACTATTGATTCCAAGGTGAACATGGGCCACCAATGTGGGGACGCGGTCAGGAAGGCTAACCGCACCTTGTCATGCATCCATAGATGCATCACGAGCAGGTCCAAAGAGGTGATCCTCCCCCTCTATGCAACAGTATTCAGGCCGCAGTTGGAGTACTGCATCCAGTTCTGAGCTCTGCGCTTCAGGAGGGATGTGGACAGAATCAAGAGGGTCCAGAAGAGGGCCACTCGCATGATCAGGGGGCAGCAGGGCAGGCCCTATGAGGAGAGGCTAAGGGACCTGAACCTGTTCAGCCTCCACAGGAGAAGGATGAGAGGGGATCTGGTGGCCATCTATAAACTTGCCAAGGAGGACCAGCAGGCAATGGGAGAGTCCCTGTTCCCCCAAGTGCTTCCAGGAGTAACAAGGAACAACAGCCACAAGTTGACTGAGAGTGGATTCAGACTAGACATCAGCAGGCACTACTTCACAGTCAAGGCAGCTAGGAGCTGGAAACAACTTCCAAGGGAAGTGGTGCACATTCCTAACCTAGGGGTCTTCAAAAGGAGGCTAGACAATCACCTCGCCAGGGTCGTTTGACCCCAGCATTCTTTCCTGCCATGGCAGGGGGTTGGACTTGATGATCTGATTAGGTCCCTTCCGACACTACCAGCTATGAAACTATGAAACTACTCTTGATCAAGTGCACAAAACATGAAATCACCATCACCAACATCCTGTTCTTCAGAAAACCAGGTACAAAACATCATGGCAACACCCATGATCTAAGCATTAGCACTTGTTTGACTACATCATCCTTTGTGCCTGGGATCACAAAGATGTCTGCATCACTCAAGCTATACTAGGAGCTGATGATTGCTGGAATGATCACCAACTCATCCACTCAGTTATATCATTCAAACTGGCTCCCAGATGATGGCTGCAGTAGAAGGAACACTGGTGGAAGGTTAACATCGAAGGGCTCAAGGGGCCCAATCAGGTGTAACCTCTTCCACCAGCACCTCAATGAAAAACTGATGAACTCCAGTCCAAAACAATGGGGGAATGTTGACAGTGCCTTCACTGTTGGCAATGCCTTCAAGTCCACTGTCATCAGTGTCTGTGAAAAGACACTTGCATTCTCTACCAGGAAACACCAAGACTGGTTTGATGAGAATGACAGGGAGATCCAAGAGTTGGTTGACTGCAAGTGCAATGCCTTTTGTGTATGGAAGAATGACTCCAACTCCAAGAAAAAGAAATTGAACCACCAACAAACCAAGGCAGAGATCCAAAGGAGAACCTGCAATATGAAGACCAGATGGTGGGAAGACAAGGTGAAGGGAATTCAACATCTCACTGACACCCATTGAAAGGAGCATTTTGAAGACCTCCTCAATCAAGACTCTGTTCAATCAAGACTCTGTTGACTAGGGTGTTCTCAATTCCATCCCACAACACCCAGTCGGAGATGATCTTGGAATCCCTCCAACCCTTGACAAGGTGAGGAAAGTCATCAAGCAGATGAAGAATGACAAGGCATCTGGAGCAGATGGAATCCCCTCCAAAATCTTCAAGCAGGGGGGAGAGGAGCTTTCATCATAGCTCCATGCCCTCATCTTAAGGATCTGAAATGAAGACGAAATCTCAGATGACCTCAGGGATGCCTTTGATTGTGACAATCTTCAAGAAAGGAGATGGGTCTGACTGGAAATTAGAGAGGGACTGCCTTGCTGTCCACCATAGGAAAAATCACTGCAAGAACCATCCTGAGCTGTTTCGTTCCCCTTGCTGAGGAGCTCCACCAGGAATCTCAGTGGAAGCTTAGGGCATCAAGAGACACAACTGACATGATCTTCACTGCTCACCAACTGCAGGTAAAATGCTGGGAACAACATAACCTTTATATATGGCCTTCGTTGACCTCATGAAAGCCTTCAAGTCTGTCAACCAAGAAGCACTGGAGAGGAACCTTCTGAGGTATGGATGCTCACTAAAATCCATCACCATTCCTCACCTGCTCCATGATGGTATGTGATTGGTGGTTCTCAGTAATGGATCTATCACAGAACCCTTTCAGGTTAAAACTGAAGTTCAGCAAGGCTGTGTCATTGCTCCAACACTCTTCTTTATATTCCTTACAGTGATGCTACCTTTGGCCACCAACAGTTGGAGTGGAGCTTAGCTGCCACATGGATGGTAAACTGTTTAATCTCAGCTGACTCTGAGCCAAAACAAAGACTACCCTGACCTCAGTCACTGAGTTCCAGTATGCTGACAATGCTACAGCGTGTGGTCATTTGGAAGCAGATCATCAGACAGTTGTTGATGTCTTTACCAAGGTATACAAGAAAATGGGACTGATGCTTAACATTCAGAAGACTCAGGTCTTAATGAGAATCCCACAGCTCTGATAATTCAGATTTATGGTGAGACTCTGGAGAATGCTGAGTATTTTCCGTACCTCAGAAGCCCTCTCTCGCAGAAGGCTGACAATGATAAATGTGCAAGTGCAGCCTTGGACACCTGAGGAAAAGGGTGTTCAAAGATCGCACCATCGAACTCAAAACCAATCTCATGATTTATCAAGCAATCATGATCCCTACCTTACTGTACGGACCTGAGATGTGGACAATGTACAAGAAACACCTCAAGTCACTGGATAACTACCATCAATGCTGTTTGTGGAAGATCCTTTGAATCCAGTGGAAAGACAGATGCACCAACATTGGCAATCTCATGAAAGCAAACACCATGAGTATCAAGGCAATGATCATTGCTGGGCTGGCCACGTCATCTGGATGTCCGAGTCCAGACTCTGGAAGCAAGTTTTATTCTCCCAGCTTAATCAAGACATATGCTTGCGAGGAGGGCAGAGAAAGCACTTCAAGGATGTTCCCAAGGCCAATTTGAAAAAATGCAGCATCAACGTCAACTCACAGGAGACTAGTGCCCAGGACTGCCTCAAATGGAGGAAGAGTCTGCTGTAGGGATCTCAGTACTTTGAAATCTCATGACAACAACAGGAAACAGAAAAGCGGTAGGAGCAGAAACCGTGTGTTGCAGACCAAAGCAGGAATCCAGAACCATCCACCACGCATGGAAACACATGCCTGAGTTGCAATAGAACCTATTGAGCCTGGATTGGCCTTGTCATCCATCTCCAGACCCACAATAAGGCAATTATGGAGGATGGTCATCCTTGACTGTGAGGAATTGCAGATGATGTATCTGCACCCTAAGTCTGGAAGTATCAAAACCTAGCCCTGGCTTTGGTTAACTCTCCAAGCCTCTGGATGCTCATACAATTCTTAAGAGAATCTGAATGAAGAAGAAGACATCAACATATTCTAATCTAAAATATATTCAGAACTCCAGCACCCTTTAATTTCTGGGGTCCAGCCTTTCCTGTATCCCTGATGTATTTGGAGAATGAAAAACTAGTGGGAACTGTGGTTTTAGCATGTGGTTTAATGCTGTTTTCAGCTGGGTTTTTATATAAAAGTGCCCTATGATCTTCTGTGAAAAGAGCGCTATTACTGATGGTGTGAATCAGGACCATGGTATATTAGGAAAGCCTACCTGTCTGCTTGCCTGCCTTGAGGTTGCTTTCAATTAATGATATGAGTCCTTGCTTTTCATCACTTACAGCTGTTTATTGTGGTTGATGGTTAAAAATACTCTGCACAGAAGGATGTTGAGACATTTCAAAAAGTAAATGCTGCGGCTGACACTGCAGGAACGCCTGTCCTACTATAAGCACTAGAGGAAGGCTTTCTCCACCTCACTTGTACAAATATTTATGAATCAGAACCACTGATTCATAAAAGCACTGTTTCCTTGTGGGTTAATTTTTTTTCCCCAGAAGCCTCTGTTGTATAAATAGAATTAATGGTGATTCTTAGACAGACTCCACTTTATTATAGGGAAGAAAGGTCTCTACAAGGCTTTGAGGGTTTGGAGTGCAATATCAAAAGGGAGTAAGAGAGGAATTCTGGAGGTAGAATCATCAACAAAACTGGCATCACAAAGAGCTGCTGATACCCTAATTTCCAAGTTGCATATTTCATCATCTCTTCCATAAAAGAAGTGTTACTAGCAGGGTTTGCACCTTGGGAAAACCCTTCCAGAAGTGGGGTAGCTTACCTGCTCTGGGGGATTCAAAAATCCTGGCTGGTGCTGCTATGGCCTGGTCTGTCTGCCGTGGTTGCTGCTGCTGTAGCAGCATGGGGCTGTTTCACCTGGGTGCTGCAGCTCCTGTTACCACAATACAGACTCCCCGGGGGTTGCTATTCATGTACCCCGACTAAATTGGCACCTTGGGCTAACAGCCGCCCTCCCCCACGTTATTGCTGATATGCTCGTGTTTTTATGATTGCATCACATCTTAGTAATAGCTCATGCAAAGAAGCATACAGTACACATTCTTCCTCTTCTGAAAAGTGTCTCATTTACTTCGTAAGTGCATCAGTCAGTACTCCTGGGACAAGAGATAGGCAAGAAAAATCTACTGTTTGTAAAGACTGTTTCAAATAACATGCACCAAATGGAAGTGTTTTGTTAGCCACAATGTTGTTTTTGAAAAATAGGGTTAGGAGAGAACATGCAGTGCTTGCCATAGTCATCGCCAAACAGCTTGGCATGGTGAGCAGAAATTGTGACCTTTTGTTCAATAATTTGAGGCCTCTACTAAGTGTGTAGAAGAAATGCATGTACCAGTGTAAGAAGTAAGCGATCAGACTGGATAAGAGAGAAATGACTGTGTCCTTCACAAGCCCTGTGCTCTGTTCAAAACTTGGATTACAATCCCAAAACGGTTTAATATTTTTGCCTAAAATAACCATCAGTGGTATTATCCTCAGTGAAATACGTAACACTGTTAACACAGAATATTCACGGACAAAATACAATCCAAATGATGGTTTTTTTTGCTGGTCTTGTAGCAAAGCCCATGACCTCCACATCTTCTGACACTGGCCTGTTGTGTCTCATCATTAGTCTTCAATGCTAATGTCACATTAAGATGATTGGGACAGTTCATACACATCTCTGTACTGGTTAAATCAATAAGACAGTGTGTCATTGGGTTATTTTTAAAAGGTTTTTCTTTGCAGCCATAAAGAGTAGAGTAGCTGGCTTATTCCTCTTATTAAATAAAATTAAATTAGGTAGAAACTGAGGGTGCCAGCAAAGAAGCATTGTAATGAAATATTATCATGTACTTGATGAAATATTATCATGTACTTAATCACTTCCCCTCTTTCCGTCAGCAGGGGAGACTGACAAACAAGCCTGAAGTAGTGGGTAGCGATGCTTGTGATTTAAATATGTGTATGGGTGACATCCACTAATCAGATTGGTTAGTTCATGTTAAGGGCCAACTGTAGCTTTAGCATGTGCAGTAGACCTTGGTCATAAAGCAAGATATAATAACCTTGTCAGGGGAGATTAAACCCAGAATGTTCATTACCTAAAGCATAGCCCCCAGCACTTGAACCAAAAGAGCAATGCGGCTGGCCGGGAAGTAGCAAGCTGCTCTCGATTCGGTGGCCAGCCACTAGGGGGAAACACGACCCCACACACTTAGGTAGCGTACTATGCACACACAGACCATTCTTACAGACCTTCTTCCTTCTTTGTGCATTAGACATTTTGTTTTTCAAAATCTTGACATTTTGAAGATTTAAATGTATTATTCAAAATATATGTAATAATCATCCTTCTTGCTGTGGTTTTTAATGTGCCTGACCCTGTCAGCAGCATTAACTCAGATGCTAGAAACTTACTATATGTGTTGTGCATCTGTTTGACATACTAAATCTAGTACAAGTCTCATAATGTATAATCCTGCTCCACTGAAGTTGGTAGCAAAACTACGTTTGACTTCAATTAAAATATCTCAGACTTAAAAGCCATGATTCCACAAATACTTAAACCCTTGCTTGACTTTCAGCCTCTGACTAATTTAATACAGCTAAAGTTAAGTCTGTACTATTTAGGTGCTTTATCACATCAGAACCTAAACTAGCACCTATTAAGTTAGGGCCATACTCAGCCCCAACTTTCCTTCCTCTTGGATTAATTTTCTTCTAGCCGGCTGCTCTATTTTTAAAAGGAGGATTTTTCTTCTTTCCTGACTTCTGTATGTTGCTGCTCATCAATGGTTATGCTGCAAAGCAGTTTTGAAATACAATATTTTTCTCCTATTTTTGATGATAAACTATTTATTCTTTTAGTTTTATTTTTTTCCACAATTTTATTTTAAAAGTATTCATAGTAGAGAAAGGAATAGCAATTGGTCACTACTTGTGAATAATAACTGAGGGTTAGGATGGGTGTCAGATTATAAAGTCAAATTCAAGGGCTTTGGGGCTGTATTCTGCTCTTCTTGTAATCAGTATAAATGCAAAGGGATTATACTGGTGAAAATGAAAGCAGGATTTTGCCCTTAGTTTTTTTAATAGCTCATTAGGGATAAATAGGCTTTTAGCTAACAATAATGCAGCATTTCTGTTAACAGCTTCATAATGATATATACCAAGTGGTGTGCTGCCTTGATAATTGGAAAATTTACTTTTTTTTTCTTTTGGGAAAACATGGACAATGTAGTAGTTGTTCTACATAACATTTAGATACCCAGAGAATTCTTATAGCATGTGGAAACATGGATACAGCAGCTCTAAATGACAAAGCCCCTCTCAAAACTGCCCTCACGTATAATTGAAACTATATGGTAGCTCGGGTCCCAGGAGACAGGTATGTGTGTATACCTGTATAATTTCTCAAAAATCAGCACTGAGTGGAATTTTTTAGCAGTCTCAGAAATGTGAATAGGCACTAAAGACTGTACTGAAATGACTGGAGGTGTTAACTAGAGCTATTTGGAAATTTTCCAATAAAACATATTTTATTTGGGTAAATAAAGGACTTTGGCCTTCAAGGTGGACTAGACACTAGGGCCGTGCCAAGCTTTGGTAGCAGATTCGATTTGGAGGAGCTTCAGCCCGATTCAGCGGCCGAATCACTGAATCTGAATGAAATCGGGAGACTAATTAAAAAGTCTGAATCCAGTCAGAAGCCTCTGAATCAATTCAGAAAAGATTTGGCGCTGCTTCAGAGATTTGGCCATATACTAAACAGGCAGCAGTCCTCCAGCTGGTAAGTCTGTTGTGGTGGGGGGAGGGAAGGGGTTTTGGGGAGCAGATCAATGCCCCCACAGCAAGGGAGGGTTTGGGGCCGAGGGAGCTGGGACTGGGAGAAGCTGCCTGGTCGGGGCAGAGGGAGCATGGGACTCTGTGGGGGG
>NW_005842163.1:1887366-1921904 GCF_000455745.1 Alligator sinensis | reverse complement strand
ACCCCGAGCTCCCCCGCCCTCCTCCCTGAGTCCCACCCCCCACCCTGGCTGGGCAGCTTGTCCTAGCCCCAGCCCCACTCCCTCCCTCACTGTGGGGTGTTGATCTGCCCTCCCTACACCCCTTCCCTCCCCCCTCCACTCAGCACAACAGACTTACCAGCTGGAGGCATCTGTGTCCAGCGTGATGAGGACTGCTGCCTGTTTAATCTATGGCTGAATCTCCGAAGCCACGCCAAATCTTCGGATTCAATTTGGCTGAATTAAATCGGGACAGTGATTCAAATATCCAAATCAAATCATTGTCCCTCCAAATTTGCCGAATCCGAAGCAAATACTTGTTGCTTCACGCATGACTACTAGACACTCCTTTCTGCCATTGCATTTTTACGTAATGAGGCCTGCATGATGCTAATGATAAAAGAGACCCTATGAAAATTAGGATAATGTGGATAATAAATTGATTTATATGGAGATGATGAAGAGGGTCAGCCTAACGCTCAGGAATGACTCAACAGAGTGAATCAGCAAGGTCTGTTCTCCAAGGGTTTGTGATATAGCAGTAGTGAGAACAAAATAGAAAAACTTCCTGGCTTGGGGCCCAGATTAGTCTGATGACCCTCTGGAGCCTCGCCTCCCTACATGATCTCTCCTTTCCACTCTCCCCTTCATGTCTGCTATTCAGCTACACTTAGTCCTTCTACAGAGTACGTTGCAAGACAAGGGGAAGCTGAGTTAGGGTTATTCATTGTTCCCCTGAGATCTGGTAGTGGCCCAAGCTAGGGACAGACGTTACAGAGAAATCAGTTTAAGTGATCAGAAACTGGTTTAAACCTGTAACGGAACATAAGTTCAGTGCACATAAACCAGTTTCGAAGTGGCCGAAACTGGTTTGAGATAAACCTGGTTGAATGTAGTATCAGACTTAACTGATTGAGCTCAAACTGGTTTACACAACTTTTGGCCCAGACCCCTTCCTGGTTTAACTTGAACCAAAGTCCTGCAGCATCTTGGCATACTCTCTGGGTTGGGGTCTGTGCTCCAGCCCAGCAGGGCTGGCCCTGCCCCTCTGCTCCCCACCCGTAGCAGGGACAGGCAAGGGCAGGGGCAGGGGCCTGGCTAGACGCTGGCACCAGAATGGGGTAGGGAAGAGGTTTATTCCCCACCTCTCTCCCCTGTCCCACTGATGGGTACCTGCATTTCTCCTCTGGTTACTCCAGTGGCAGGGGTGTGGGCAGCCCCAGCACAAGCTTGGAGTGAACTGGCTAGGGAGGGTAGTTAATTCCCTGCTCTTTGTCCCACTGGCACAGACCTGAGCCGGGGTCTGCGTAGTGCTCCCCTTTGCTGCTGCAGCAGTGAGGCCATGTGGCCAAATGCTGGCTGGCATGGCCCCTAAGGCAGAGGGAGCAGGGAGGTGGGTTATTCCACGCACTATCCCTGCTGCCCCCAAGAGACCATAGCTGTGGATTGCCTGCCTTGACTGCTGCTGCTGCTGGCTCCCCATGCAGGGCCAGCGGCGAGATAAGCCTCCTCCTGCCCCCTCCACCAGATGCCGGAAGGAGGGGAAATAACCCCTCTCCCTGCCCCCCGCCTAAGGGGCCCTGCTGGCCAGCATCTGGCCAGCCTCTGCCTTGCTGCTGGAGCGGCGAGGGGCAGGGCCCTGTCCGGGCAGCAGCAGTGTCCAGGGAGTGCAAGGCTCTAAGGTTCTTCCCAGCAGAGGGGACCACGAGCGGGGGTCAGAGCTGCTGTGGACTGTGGTTAGTGGCAGCACCAGGGCTCAGAGGGAGCCATAGCCCCACTATCCTCCCTAGCACCACTGCTACCACTCATCTGTTTCTTGGCCCCCCCATCCCTGCCCCCAGCATGCTCCCTCCCCCCACACTGGAAAGATGCTTGCACTCTGGGACATCATGACAGGGGCTGCAGGCCCCATCAGGGGCATTCCCCGCTCACTGCTCCAGGGGTGGGGACGGGGCCAGAGGCTGGCCAGCAGGGCACCTTAGCTGGGAGGCAGGAAAGGGGCTTATTCCCCCCTTCCTCTGGCATCTGGCAGAGGGGGCAGGAGGGGACTTATCCCACCACTTGCCCCATGCAGGGTGTGAGCAGCAGTGGCAGTTGGGGATGGGCAGACTCCGGCTGCAGTCCCCTGGGAGCAGTGGGGGTAGAGGGGAGAATAACTCCCCTCCCTGTCCCCTCTGCCTCCTGCCATGCCACCTGGCATTTGGCCGTGTGGCCCTGTTTTTGCAGCAGTGGTGGGGGAGAGCCCAGCGGACCCTGGCCTGGGTCCATGGTGGTGGGGCGGGGGGAGGGCCCGGGTTTAAGCCCTTCCCTGGCCATTTCACTCCAAGCTACTGAGGGAGCTGGCAACGCCCCCTCCCCACCCCCCCAGCACAGCTTCCCTGCAGTGGAGGGCTGCCCTAGCGCCCCCTGGCCCCTGGCCTGAGCCACTGCAGGCATGTGCCTTCATTTCGCGAATGTCTATTCCCTTGCAAATTGGTTCAATCTAGGCAGGTTACACTGTCCTGCCAAGACTGAATCAATTCAGGCTTTGGCTTTTTGACTGTCTGTCCCTAGCCCACATTTCCTGAAAAAAGCAAAACCTTCCTTCTGGGTTAAATGCAAAAGTGAAATACAAAATTATGGGACATATGCTTTAGTCTAGTGGTGTCACAGCCCAGGTAGAGCCGTTTTTCCCTGTTCATTTGCCTGGCTGCTGTGTTGGGTCCCAGCCCACTGGAGCAATACCTGAGCCTAGGAGTGCTGCAACATCACTTCTTCTCTCATCTTCTCTGGCACATTTCCTGGGCACGGGCTCTGTGTCTGTCAGATATTTGTATTCATGTAGCCCAAGTCCTAGCTGCCGTGTGTTCTTGAGACATGTGCTGATTCCACATACTCCTAAAGGGCTTTTAAATGCCCCTTTCCAGAGTTTAAGGGTTGCCAGCTCTTGCAATCTAAGGATTTTTGGAGCCAATCTCATGATCCTTGATATTTTGAAAGGAATCTGAATAGTGGTTTTTGATTGAAGCAGTGGTACCAGACTTCACAATTTAGCTCTTCAGGGACATATCGGGCATGGCATATATCTCTTCCAGCCTCCCAGAGGTTTCTAAAACAAGTTATATTTTACTGCCGGCACAAGAAATATGCTGATCCAGGCAAAAATGATAAACCTGCACCCATTTCTCTGCCTCAGTTTTCTTTACAACTCTGCAGCATTGTTTAGGCTGAGGTCAGGGTTTCCTGGCTGTCCAGGTTTCTCCTTTCTCACCTCCTGGCCTGAATCCTGGAGTCTGTCTTTCTGGTATAGATCAGTTGCTTTGACCTTATCTGGTCCATGGTGAAGTAGTCCCTGCTCATGTGAAAACACAGTTTTCTCTTTCTGCTCCAAAAACTTTCTGTAAAGTTTTTTCTGTGCTCGGGAGTTTTCCTAGTCTCCTGCCCCCAACAAAAACTTTCCTTATTTTAGCCAACTCGTCGTCCCAAGGTGTGTTTGATTGAATAGACAATCACTGAGTTTTAAGAACCCCACTGTTGTACCTTGTCTGAGGAGAGATGTGTAACAGTCCTTGCCAGCAAACAGTAGACCACATACCCTGGGGCCTTTCAACAGATTCCTATTAGCTTTGCCCAGAATTTGTAAGTTGTCAGTGGACAGATTTCCAAAATCACCGAAGTAAATAGACATGTGGCTGGCAGTTATGTCACGTAGGTCTGCTTTGTGGTGAGAGCGGATCATTTTCCTTATTCAAAGCTTCCATTTCCCCTTCCTCTTATTTCTTTTCATGAATGATCTCTTACAATGGGATCTACATCTCAGCTGGGTATTCATAGATATTAATGTCAGAAGCGACCTCAATAGGTCATCGAGTTCGACACCCTGCCCTGGGCAGGAAAGAGATACTACCATTATACAAGTAGTAATTTGAGCGTCTTCTAAAGAAATCTTAAAGGGTATGTTTCTAAGGAGAGAAAGGAGTTTTTTCTTGTGCTTTGACTCATTGACCAGTTCAGTTACTTTGTTCTGCTGTATGAATACTTTTAAGGTGTGGGTCATGATGAGGCATGGGCAGATCTAGAATTTTGAAAATGGGGGTGCACGTGGTGAGGTGCATCATCACATATAAAACAACATACATTTTTCTCCAGTTAAAAATAAACGAGAAACGTTACTAATATACTAGGGGCCTAGGGCTGTATTATTCAGTTAAAGATTGAAGCAAAAACAAATATAACTTCATTGGAATGAGTTTAAAGCAACCTGCTGGACTGTGAAATATGAGCTTCATTACCAGGAGCAGCTAACAGACTGCAGGATTGCAGAACAAAGGATAGCTTGATTAGTGGAACATCAAGGCCGTTAAAAAGGGGCATTAACATCTATGGAATGAAGAGTTTCTAAGGGATCATGTAGATTATAATGCGCCACGAAGTCAACTGACTCCCCCAGCACAGCTTGACTAGAAATGCCGCTGCCCCTGCCAAGCAGTTGGTTTTAAACTTTGGGTGGAGCAGGAATCAAAGGGAAGTGCAGCACTTCCCTCCTGCCTCCTTCCCTTCCCTCACCCCTACTCCCAGATCTGTCCCGGTGATCAGATGACTACACATCTAAGTAATTGGGCCATCTCTTCTTCTATTGAAGCCATAGCTTCATTTAGATCCAAAATAGCTGACTGAAAAGAAGCACAATGTGTGAAAAATTACACGTGGAAAATTGACACATCACAGCTGAATCTGAAAAAAAACTACAACATGGAGCAGTCCATGGTAGAAAAATTCCTATAGCTACCTGAAACATCTACTGGTAGTTTGGTGTATAACTGAACACTTCAGAGCAAGTGTGTGTATGTGAGAACAATTTTGCACTAGAATGCAATGTGTAACCAAACATTAAAATTTCAAGTGTGGTAGAAAAATTAGTATTAACTCCTTACAACTTTGAAAATAATACAGTTTACACATATTGAGCAGGTTTTCTGTCCTCGCCTTTGTATTTTTCCCCTTCCTCTCTTGCTATTTTATTAGGTAGAGAGGCAGATGGCTGGAAAAGAGTGGTAGTTTTGTTATCCATTTCTCAAAATCTGCTTATTAGTTTTAAGTCAAACTCTACTGCTTTCTGCTACATATATATACAAAAGCAAAAGTAATAAATGTTGACAACACTAAACAGCCTCTGGGAAGGAATAGTTCAGGATTTGCTATGCAAACATTCTGCTTTAAAAATCACCTACAGACAATACTGCCATATTAAAATAATAATCCAAATGAGAGCACTTGTTTCAATCCTACTTGTGTTTCCTCTCTATACATAGAGGTATAATGATGGATCTTGTGCTAGTTCTGAATAAAACTATCATATGGGGAGTAGATTTGCATAACAAAATTAATAGTGCATGGAATGCTTTTGACATTACTTCCTGATTTCTCTTTGCATATCACAAAAGTTGTATTTAAAAAGACAGATGATTTAGGAAAACAAATCCTCTAGGCTGGCTTGTAAAAGATCTTTCCATACCACAGATGGCCTACCTAATAAAACGCTTAGGTTCCTCCTTTTGCCTTGGATAAATGAAAACCGTAAGCACTGGGAGTGACTTATGTGCCAAAATTTCCTAGTTTGCCCATTTTTCATTTTTGCTAACCAGCTCTCACTTGCTGCTCCTGGCTATGTAAAGATGCCCTCCTCAGTTATGCTCCCTGGGATGCACAGATCAAACAAAGGAGATGGAATAAGCCATCTGTTACCAGGTCCAATGAGCAATTTAATTTACTTGTGCTCACAAAGGGCAGATTGCACAGGTACATAAATTGTAGTCAGACCTGGTTAATCAGTGCTTGATTATTCAAGGCTGGCCCTCCAGCACTCTGGAGATGGTGTAAGAGAGTACCGATTATCAATGTTTAACAAGTGGTCTAGCAAGTGGTGCTTCTTTTCATCTCATCCATGTAAAGATGTCACTTCTTCTCAAAGTCAAGCTATTCTGGGAAGGATGGTCCAGTGGTTAGGGCATTATTGCAGGACTTGAGACCAAGTTTCAAATCTCTGCTCTGTCACAGCCTTCCTATGTCACCTTGGAAAGATTACTTAGGGCTACCTCCTGAAAGGTACTTGCTTCTCTCAGTGTTACAAGGCCTGTTGTTCTGTTTCATCCCTGAGCTTCATTCCCAGGCTCCCCATGCAATGGACTGGGAGACTTTAGGCAGCTAAGGAAGGGAGTTTTGTTTTTCAGAAGCCAGGCTGCTGAGTAGGGCTGCGAAATGTCACCAGCTCTTTTGTTTCGACGCTGTTTTGACTCGTTTTGAGCTCGAAACAGTGAAATCGAAATGAAACAAAGGGCGTTGAAACAGCTTCAAAACAAAACAAGGACAGTCGAAACGTTTTGAAAGTTTAAAAATGTTTTGAGTTTTGAAACTCAAGCTGGGCTTGCCTGCAGGGAAACAGAAAGTAAGGAGAGGAAGGGGGAAGGAGTGCTCTCATTATTGACTGTGTAGCTGGCCAGTGACTGTGATCCTTCCCTGAGGCCCCTTCCAATCCCAGTGCTCTGGGGAAGGGTTGGAAAAACAGCATAAAAGGCAGCATTGTTTGAACTGCCCTGTTTTTTTCACCCTTGTCATGAGTTTTGCTTGTCAGCAGCCTGAAGTGCAGTTTCCCAGAACCCCCTGCACCTATCTCCTTGAAATGTGGCAGGCTTTGTGGCCTCAGCAGGGGCTACTACCCCTGCAGTTTTCCTCCTGTGCTGTGCCTTCACACACACACATGTGACACGAGTTTTGCTTTCAAGATCTTAAGCTACAGTTTCCCAGAAACCCCTGCACCTCTCTCCTTAAAACTTGGAAGGCTCAGAAGGGGCTACCATCCCTGTAAGGTTCATCCAAATCAGGCAAAACTGACAAAGTTATAGGCAGTTTCATGGTTCCCCATTATAGCCTATGGGCGAAACATTGAAACAGCATTGAAACAGTGAAACTGTTTCGACAAAGCAGAAGGGAACAGCAGTTTAGAAACCAAAGGAAACTTGAAACGAAACACTGTCCTGTCAAAATGAAATGGTGTTGTTTTGCACAGCCCTACTGCTGAGCACTAAATCACTTAAGCCAGGCAGGACTAAAATGCTAAGGAGAGGGTCAGGGAGCAGGGAAGGACCCAGGACCCTAAACAGCTGACCTGGCATATTTGCCTGGTAGGCTAGAGGTAGGCATATCCCCTCAACTGAGGACTCTTAGCCACAAATCGTCCACTGAAGCCAGCCTTATAGGCAGTCCAATGCCCTAGCAGCCAAAACCATCTTTTCATGTCTCCTGCTCAAGCTTCATTATGGCAGTATCGTAGCTAACTGCAAACTTTTCCCAATACCTCTCCACACACCCTCCATGACTATGCCCTGGCTGTTTCCATGCATGTGTTCTGTTGACTTTGTTGGTTAATCTCCAGATGTGGTGTCTGGTCTGGGCACACCGAAAGCCTTCTTTTGTCTAGTTTATGAATCCTGATCTGTGGCCTCTGGGGCTGGAGTATGAAGGAAGGCTTTGAACAGGTTGTTGGCTTTGGGGCAGTGTCAGGGCTTGGGCAGCTTTGGAGATGCACACTGGTGGAAGTGGAGGTGTTTGGGGGACGTCTATGCAGAATTTCAGCTTTGCAGATGGAAAAACGGAAATCCACAGCATTTCTGTCAAAGGAAGTCCATTCCTGGAAAGCAGAACACATAGATCACAGGCTCTCTCTTTCACCATAGGCCATTGGGGAGCTTTCTGGTTGGCTTGCGTTGTTTGATGCACGTTGATAATAAGCACCTAGTTAATGCTCAAATCTGACTGTTTTATTATTTTTATGTATAAATTCCATTTCATAACAATGATAATACTCTCCAGGCAGCTCATTTCAGGGTGATTACTGTACTTCATAGGTAGTAAAACCCACTTGGCCTTATTATACAACTCCAAGGCATGCGATGCTGACAATTGCCTATAAACATACTGCCTGGTGAGTGTTAATGCTTAATTATATTTCCTGTTTTATTTTCATGGCTTCAGGTAGCCTGGCAAATCTTTTCCTTGGGAATGTGGTTTGGAAAAACGTTCCCTTTTTCTTGGCAAGTCCTTTCTAGATTGATAGCTAACATGGTTTAGACCTTTTTATAAACAGATCTATGGGGATATTTCTGTCTTCACATATTGGCTAAAGGGTTTTTGTTCCACAAAAAATAACTGATTCATTGTCTGGGGGAGTGTGGGTTTCTCAGGAGGACCCTCGGTCTTACTGAAATACAGCTGTATGTGCCAATAAGGCAAACTATTTTAATTTAGAAGTTTATATGAAGGTACTTAAATCTGCATTTAGTTTCCTAAGGTCCAGATTCAGACTAGCACCTACACACAGATTTACATACTTTCCTGAAAAGAGATGCTTTCCTGAATCAGAGAGTAAGAGAACTGAATTTCAAAATCATTTAGCAAGACTTTTACAAGAGCTACAGCTGCTTATCACTTAGAAAAACAGACCATTCCTTCAGCTACCTAGATGTTATTGTAGGTCCCACTTTTAGCCATAGAGAATATTTTGACCATAGTGTTTTCAGTGCTCTCTAGTGACAGCTGTAGTTATAGAAATCATTAATGCAGGGAATACAGATAGGCCTCTTCCCCTGGCTACCCCAAATCCTTATCCACACTCTGGGCATGTCTGTATTTGAGCTGTGTTTCCTGCAGCTAGGTAGCCATTCTGAGCTACACAACACATTGATGTGCTGTCAGTATGTGTGTCTATGATGGGGAGTCATTTATTGCCCCATAAATTGGATTTTACAACCTTGCCCCTTTGCTGCCCTAATGACATCTCTAGGAGAAGATGGACCCACTCAGCTGGATGGTGGCATGCATGTTTTGGGGTTAAATCCCAGTGGTGATTGAAGGACATCTATACATGTACATTGAGGCTACTCCAACATGCTCTAATTACAATGCGTTGGAGCAGACTCAATTGAATCTGCTGGAGCGTAGTAATTACCGAATTGCAGCAAACGGCAGTGTCATGCGTATCAGCATCCCCACGCTGAAAAATGGTGGCAGCGGTGCTTTTAACTAAAACTCATTCAATGAGGTTTAGTTAAAGCATCCCCACTGCCATTTTTCAGCACAGGGATACTGATGCATATGACACACTGGGCACTTTAATTAGAGCGGCTCTCAATTAAAGCAGCTTTAATTAGAGCAGCCCGCCCCTCTCCCCCACCCTCCACCGCCTTCTGGAGCACATGTATAAACACCTGAAAAGTCCTAAACAGAAGAGTTTGAGCTGAGGTCATTGGGCATAGCTGAGCTGTGTTAGGATGGTGGAGGGCTAGATTGCTCACCACCCAAGGTAACTCTGTAGATATAAGAGCTGCCTCGATTAGGAGCTTATACAGAGCTGTACATAAAGAATACGTTTAGATGAACAAGGTAAATAAACTGGAAGCCGCTGGGAGTATAATGCCTAATAGGCTTTAATTCAGGGTCAATACAGTTTCACTGCTCCAAAACTTGAAATGACCTTCAGATGCTTTTCTGTGATCTTGGAGGAAAAAATTCCTTCCAGATCTCTGATTCTGAAGGTGGGGAGACTACACATTCCTCCTCAGCCACCCATTCCTACTATATCCCCACAGTGGGTATGGTATTTTTTTCACTGGAAAAATCCACTTGCTGGACCTGTCAAAACAGATGGACTTTATACGGAAAGATTTGCTGGAAAAACTGAGAAAAAGACAGACGGGCAGATGTGTACCGCTCAGAAACTCAGGTAGACTATTTTATTTCTTTTAGTATCTATAGCTCAGTATGTCTCCACCAGCCGTGGATGGGGAGTCCTTTTTAGTGCTTGCTCCTAGTGCCTATTAAGCTTAATGGTGAAAAGGATGCCATTCAGTAAGGAGGTGTAGACCTCAAAGTTTAAACCCTTGTGCAAAGGAGACAATTAACTTGATTTTAAAAGGCAACTTGACCTGCTTATGTTAAAGGGTGCCAGAGGGTTTATATAATCATAATGCACAGGGGGTTTCATTTTGTATATTCATTGATTAGCTGTGAAATATATATCTATTTCTTCTCTCTCGCAAAGCCTGGTCAGAATGATTTCTTCTATCTGGGGTACATATACCATCACCCAGGGTATTGTGTTTCATTTGTGTGAGATCTGGAGTATAAATTCCCTGGGCCAGGGGCTTTTATATATTGATAGCTCACCAAACATTGTGTCAGCACTCAATAAAAATCAGTAATAATATTCCTAATAATGCTAAATGAACTAGTTTTAAGATGGAGCTTGATACAGTTAGGACCAGGATTATGTCATGGTTGCTGAGGGAGCAGAGGAGTGAGCTTAGTGACCCCAGAGGCCCTTTCCAGTCATACATCCCAAAGGAACTCAGAAGTCAGAAAAACAGTCAGACAGATCAGATGTTTTATGACCCCTCTTCCTTTGAAACATAGAACTGGGAAGGGTTGTGTGGGTCACTGAAGCTACTCCCCAGCTATGCTAAGATTTGCCCCACTTCCTACAGGGCATCTGTTCCTCCATGGGTTAGAAACTTTCTTCTGATTTCCAGCCTAAGTATATTTGTACCATTGATTCTTGTAGAGACATTGTCCTTTAGCTTAAATTTCCCCTTCCCTTGATAGAGCAACTCTATCCCCTCCCACCTTTGGCTTTGCTGGGCTAAAGAAGCCAAGCTGTCTTGTCTCTTCTCCTAAGACATACTCACTATCTACTTAATAGCCCTTCTCTGCACCTGCTCCCCACAAGAAGGTAGATCCTTCTTGGGAGCAGGATCATATAAGCTTAACCTCCTATGGACACTTTCTACTGTTGCCTTTTAATTGAAAAGTCAATACCTTACCATTTAAAACCCATTCTGCTTAATCTACTGAAGTGGCGTGCTGGCAGATTGTGAATGTCACACTAATAATGAGCAAAAGATTTAGATAATTGTTAGCTTCTAATTAAGAAATTCATCTAAAATTATACATCTAGGTAAGGAACACTGGTAGAGTGGGATGACATATTCCAGGGCTGCACTAAGAGCAGTGCTGGATTTAAGTAAGTACTCCACGAACATGAACATGGATCCCTCCACACACTGGACTCTGGCTTCCCTCCGTGACCCAACGCCTCCTTAGGAATAGGAGTGGTAGCAGCATGAGCCCTCCTTTCCCCTTGGGAGCAGTACTTAACCCAGCAGTTGGGATGTATCTGCCTGGGGTAGGCTTGCTCCATTTATTCTTCTCATGTTACACACCCAGTTCTCTGCTCAGGTAGCGCTGGTGGAGTTCAAAGAGCAATGGGTTGATGCTGCAGATGCATCAAGCAATTCACACTCCAAAATATTGTAGTAGGCTGTCTGCAGTTTCTGACAGACACCACTATTTCAGTTGCAGTCACTGTTCTCATTTTCAAGTTTTTCTTCAGGATCATAAAAGATAGAGGAGTTTTTTGGGGTTTCTTTGGGATTTATTTTTTTGTTGAAAACTCAGATACTTAGGTAATTCCCTGACTTTCTCACCCTAGGCACAGAGCTGGCCCACAATTTTTGGGGGCTCCATGCAAGAAATAGTTTTGGAGCCTCCTGCTCCGAAGAAGACGGTGGTAGTGGTGTTGGCGGCCGGACATGAAGCCAGCGGGTGTGGCGGCAAGGAGAGGTAGGTGGGAGCAGCTGGATGCAGGGGGCCCCATAGCTGTGGGGCTCCCTGTGGCTGCAGGTTTCCCAGTATAGGACGGGCTGGCCCTGCCTAGGCATAACTCTGTAGGGCCCTGTGCCCTAACCTGACCTGGATTGTGAGATGATAATATATTCAGTGCACTACAGTTACAACTCATCACCATTTCAAGTGCATTGCATCTTCAAAGAGCTCTGCTAACATTGGTTAATTAATAATCTAATGCTCTTGATGTCTCTAAGCATAAATTCTTGCCACACGACTTATTTTGCACAAAGTACAGTTTATGATGAATAAGATCTTCTGTGAGACTGAGTTTTATCTTAAATGTTCCCCAGCTGATGGGGAAGCTGACATTATGGTTTCCTGCTATGCAGGAGATCCTTAGCTCTGAATCTTCTCCGTGTCTCTCTCATCCAACAGACTTCCTGAATGGTTTTCCTTGTGATGCTTTTTGCTGCCGGAAAGGATTTTTTTTTTCTAGGAAACACTTTTTCTACTAGAAGATACCCATCTGTGACCAATACTCAGAAAGGTGTCTAAGGTTTGATCCGCCAGAGGATTTGGGGGCTTTGCCTCTTGGTAGAACCTCAACCTTGAGCTAGGCATCTAGGCTGACTCCCCAATACATACATAGCATTAGACACTTCAAACTGCCTATGCTCACCAGGGAGAAATGATGACAAGAGGTATCTATACTCCAGTCTCATCAGGGAATAAGTGCCTAACTTCAAATTCTGGTTAGCTGCACTCCTCTGCACTTGTCTGGGACAGGACACCCAGGTTCAAATCCCTGCCATGTCAGGCCATGGGCATCCAGGTCTGGGGGTCACCCATGATCAGAAGAAGAAACCAAGATCTGAGGGGAGTGTGCAGAGTCTGAGTGCAGGGAAGCCAGAAGCCAGGAGATCTGTCTGGAAAACTGAGTCAGAGACCCAGAGGGCCAGGCCAAATTTAGGATCCCTAGGCAAGCTGGTTAGGTAGCCAGAGGCTCCAAGCCAAAGGTGCAAGAGTCTGGGAACAAGGTTGAGCCTTGTTGTCCATACACTTCCCCTTCTGGGTCAGCGGTTTATACTGGAAGGGGTGAAGGGTCAGTTGACCCTTACTGGCCAGTCCAGGGGCAGGGGGTAGGTGTGTAGCTAGGCCTGGAGAGAGGGTTCTGGCTCAATTTTCTGCCAAGGAGATGGCAAACTGGGATGAGCAGTGCCCCAGGCAGGCTGAGATTCCTAGTTCAAGGCCTCAACCTGACAATCCCTCATTTGACTGGAGTGATTTGAATACCATCTGCCCTAAATGCCAAACTATGGGACATTTTGGTGCAGGGCTGTCTTGGTGTCTTCAGTTGAAACTGTTGTATTTAAAGACTAATTGGACTGGAATGGGGCCCCACGTCTTCTGTGTGCATGACTCAGGCAGGGGCGGATCAAGAGGGGGTGCAGTGGCATGAGTGCACCCCCCTTCTGGATCATGGTGATCATTTTTTAGATTGCACGAGTAGCAGCTGGGGACTTGAAGTCCCAGAAGCAGGTAAAAACTCTTCCCCTGCTCTCAGCACCCCCTCTCTTACCCTCCATGTGCAGAGGCCCCTCTCCTCCCTTTCTGCCCTTCCTCCACCACTTCCACCCGCTGCTGTTGCTGTCTCTGACTGACCGGTGGGCAGGTCCAGAGCTTCTGTTGCTCTGCTCCAGCCGAGCTGCATGAAGTGGGTCTTAGCAGGGACAATGGCGGTGGCAAGAGGGAGTGGATTCCTCCTCCCTGCCCATTCCCCACTTCTGGTGCTCCCTGGCAACCCAGGGGCAAGGGCAGGGAGAGGGAATAATTCCCCACATGGTCCCTCCCTGCAGCCTCAGCGAGAGCTGGACAGGAGTGGCTGGGACAGGGGTGGCAGCAGCTGGCAGATCTCCCCAACCCCGCCCTGAGTCCAGAGGAGTAAGTGGAGAGAGTGGTGGGGGCAATGGCAGAGGATGAGACATGCTGTGAGCAGAGAGGGCAAGAAAGGGGTGCCAAGAGGGTGGGGATTGGAGGTGATTCTTACTTTACTGAGGATTTAAAACAAAGTCCCCACTGCAGCTCCTCCTGCATGATCTCAGCCCTCGTGTAGATCTACCACTAAACTGCAGTACGTGTAATATTCTGCCTTCTACAAGGGCTAAAGAGGGAGGGTTTAGGAGCCTCCTTCCAGAGAATGGGGCCTCTTACAGAAATTATCTCTACTAGGAAGAGGTGCTCTGTTATAAAGTAACAAGGCTGAGATCAAAACCCTGGGAAATCTAGCTGTTTTTTGGTTTTTGGTTGGGCACTGCTAGATCCATACAGCACAGTGCCCTAGCAATGACGTTTGGCACCTGGGGCAAAGCCTGCAGTGGCAGCTTGCCCTTGCCCTACACACACATCTGGGGGGGCAGATGCCCCCACATTTGCCCGGGAGTGCACGCAGCAGCGGGACCCACCATTCCCTTTCCCTGCACCCCCTAAAATGAGCCACTCATGGCTCTGTCCCACGCTCCACCCCAACTGGGAACTACCTGTTGGCGCCCCTTTACTTTGGTGCCTGGGGCAGTCGCCCCACTCGTCCCTCCCTTGCTAAAGTACTGAGACAGCAGTTGGAGATGACACAGGGTGATAAAAGGATGACTTCAGCTCAAAACCAAATTTGATTAAAATAATTTGTTCAATACTTTTTCAGTCACAGTCCTGACTTCATCACTCACCAGAGCTAGTCCTGATCAACGTGTAGACGAGATCTCTCATGAAATCTTAGACACTGCAGAAATCTGTCCTGCTCATTCAGCATCTCCAATCTTCTCTCCAAGTCAACCTAAAACTATGAAATCTGCAGTGTCCCAGCCCAATTCTAATGTGAATTACCTTGTGCTTCCTTAAAACTTGTATTACTTGTATGCTGTGGAGATCAGAAGCATCCTTCCTCTGATTGCAGGCGCCTTTTACATATAGCATTGAGTTAATTCTCATAAAGACCTAACTGAGAGTTAATTTAATATAACTTTGTTTTTCTAAATTTTTGTTTTACAGATGGGAGGAAACCCTTTCCCAGGGTTACACAGGAAGTCTGTGGCAAAGCCAGGGATATAACACAGATTGGGAGATTCCAGTTCTTTTCTTTAGTAACCTTTCCCATAACAGCAGCACGCACGGTGTGTATCAGACAGTGGATCCATTTGCTAGATATTTATAACAAAAACCTGGAAGTAGCAGGTAAATCTTGCTAATTTTACAGTGTTTGCAAACACTTAGGATTATCAGGAACTAAACAGAAAATCTCTAGAAAACTGGTAGGAAATAGCTTGTGTACTTGGCTTTGTAAGTGCAGAGGAAATGTCATTCTTGCAGGCTCATCCTTTTTCATCTGATTATCGCTAACACAAATTGCTGGAGGGGCATGCATAAATCTGCGCTGCATCTCTTGAAATTGGTGCAAACAGTACGTTTTTTTACAAATACATCTTTCTAATCCAACCCCAAACGTACTGTATTATGTTCTCTCCGACAAGCTTTGCATGCATTGGACTGCCAAATATTAAAAGGCAGATTTCGTCCTTAAATTTTGTGCAACATCTTTCATTTCACGGGAGTTGCATCAGGTACGAAAGACCAGAATTTAACCCCTTGGAATTCACATTGTTTAGGATGACAAGAGGTTGTTTTTGGGGGGGAAAAAGTTATGATTTCTTGAAAATCTTATTTTCATTTGGAGTAGGTAAAGACAAAGGACTCTGTACATTTAACACTGGATCATTTTGCTCTTCTGTAGCAAGAGACAATTATAAGAGAACATAATACAGGGGAAGGGTGAAAAAATACTATGGAATTATTGAGCCGAACAACAATATCCTCTCCTGCATTTCACAGGAAGGATCGGAGAGAATTTGACATTTTAATATTTTCTAAATTACTCTGCAACATGTTTTTTGATGAATCTAATCTGGCGTCTCTTCCAAATTGATATTTCATCCAAGAGTGTTTGGGCAAATATGTTATTAAGCTTGTAATTTAGGCTTAGCACGTTATATTTTTCAGTACATTAAAAGAAAAGACAGCCTAATTCCCAGAGTTGAAGGGATAGGGCTCATTATTTTCTATGCATATCATTGTTAGATTGGTTTACTAGCAAAAAACTGTTTCCAGGTTGATTTGCATCTTTAAGTCTCTTTTAAACATGGGTTCTGCTCAACTTAATGCCACTAATTGACTGGATGGCTTTAATGGATGGGCACTAAGGGGAGTTTTTGAACTCTTGACTGTGAAATCTTGGCCCCACTAAAGTCACTGGCAAGCTTGGCAGAGGCTGAAAACTGTTACTCTCTGGTTGTCATTTGGTTTTCTGGGTGAGGGAGCTTGCAGGTGCTGGCTTACCTCCCAGTAAGGAGCTGTGCACTTCACAAGAAAAGAAATGCAGTTGACCCATTTTGGGGCACTCTTAGCAGAGAAGCTAAGGATAGATTGGATCAGTGAGGGGAAGCTACCTTTAGGTCCTACCAGTTCAGGGTGGAAGCATACTGGTGGGAAAGCAGGCACAGCTGGTCTCACCCATGTGGCACATGTGGTGTGTGTAAATGGAGGACTCTCTGGAGAGGTCTGTTTGGCACCGTTGGTGAGTACTGATGTCAGATGCTGGTGGGTCAGCCTCCGGATGCAGACAAGACTGCTGCCCAACATCTCATCTAACCAAGCCACAGTGTGCTCTGCATGGCACTCTCACTAACTTTCCTCTTGCAGGAACCCAATGAGGGTTTGAAATACAGCAGCTGAAGAGGAGGGGAAGATTAAAAAAAATCTTAAAAGACTAGGTGCTCTAAAACCAGTCTACCCTGCACCAGCTTAGAAAATGTGTCCTTGTGCAATGAACACATAATACAAGAAAGGGATTAATATATTTGCATGCTGGATACTGTGGACACCTATTTAACATGTCCTTGTTGGATGAATGACCCAGGATTGTACTAAGTGTAGGAGGCAAGAGTATGTCAGGCCTATACACTGACGGTTGTTGGTACTGATCTGAATTGAAAGTGTAGGGTGCTCATTTCCATGCAGCATCTAGTCCTGCATGTGGGCCAGGTTACCCAAAACCAGGCACGCTGGCCAAGCTATGGTAGTTACTTCACTATTGGAAAGAAGGAGCAGAAGCTCTCTACCCATATGCACAGTGAGTTAACCTTTCCTCCGTCTGTTTGCGCCTTTGTCTTTGAGCCAGACACACTGTATGTCTTTTTGTCTAGCTCATATCTTTTATTTATACTGTAGCCTTAACACTGTTAATCTGTTCAATAATTTATAAGACAGCTGACCTTAACATTAGGTGAGCTATTGAACAAACATCAGGGAGTGTTAAATTCAGTTTAGGTACCGTTGTCTTGAAACCCCCTTAGAGTTCATACACTCCACTAAGCGCACAAATGAAATATAGGGGTTGGCACACCTGTGCTGCTGAAAATCCTTGTTTTCTAAGATTATCTGACTGATAAATATTTAAATCACAGACCCACGCAGAGAAGCCACTCTTTTTTGTCCCACTGTCTCCTCTTTCAGTTCGATGGCTAGAAGGATAATCCTCACACACACAGCCCTGTTTAAGTACTCGGTTACTAAGGAAACACACTTGTCAAGCAAGAACCATGTGGGAATAATGGTGATTTATTTAGAAAAGGAAAGGTTTGTCATTTTAAGCTTACTACTACAAAATTGCTTTTTGATTACCTTCAAGCTTATTGCATTGTCTTGTCACAATAAACTATGGAAACAAGTGGAAAGGTTAATAATTGTGGGTTTTGTTCTTGTCAAGTTCCTTTGCAGAAGTTCACACAGTAGCCTTGTGCATCTGGCTCAGTCTGGAGAAATTGTGGCAGGGTAGGAAGAGAAAACAGGATTTTTAGGGGATTCATTATTAATTAATTTGCTAGGATGTCTCTGAAGCTGGTAAGGCTCTGACGGGCAGACTTGCTGGCATGCTGCTTGATGGACCTAGTAAGATATTGCCAAAGGGAGCTGAGCTTATTGAGAAAGGTAAAGAGCTTTGGCACTTGGTAAGCTGGAGGACTCTCTTTTTCTCTTCAGGCTTGCGGGAAAGAGAAGGCCCTGAAGAGCGCAGGATGTCTGAGAGAGCTTCACATTCCCAATATTCAAACTACCGGGCTTATCAACGCCAGACCACTTGAGAGCACTCATTAGTCTTACACAGTAGTTCTGTCCGACAGTATTGTAAATCCACTGAAGTCAATGGACAAAGTCTACTGACTTCACTGGGTTTTGGATCACACTCAGGTCATGGGCTTTTTTGTTAATCTTCAGTCACGGGTAGAAAGTGGTCTGTTGCTTGTCCCGGTGTGTAACTCTCCAGAAGTACTTGCATGCACATCCAGAGCCTGAGTGGTTTAAAATCCTTGAAAGCTCTGTTGTAGAGTCAACTTACTTTCCTTAGGGGTGTAGGTTGTAGCCGTGTTGGTCTAAGGACATCGGCAGACAAGGTTCCTTGGGTGAATCTGATCTCTTTTATTAGACCAACTTAAATAGTTGGAAAAAAAAATTTAAGCAAGCTTTTGGGTTCAAAAACCCTTCATCAGGCTGAGGAAGTGTCAGCAGTTGGTGTGCGCTCTTCCTGGATGGAATAAAAAGTAAAGAAGCCAGAGGCTGGGCTGGTAGGTATACAAGATAGCCACTATTCGTCCCCCTTCTCTCCCCACCCCCCAGCCTCTCTCTCACCCACTGACTCCTCAATCTACTTTTTCACTGACTGCCTGTCTTGTATGCATACCAGCCCAGCCTCTGGCTTCTTTACTTTTCAGTCCATCCAGGAAGAGCACACACCAACTACTGAAACTTCCTTAGCCTGGGGAAGGGTTTTTGAACCCAAAGCTTGCTTACATTTTTTTATCCAATGATTTAAGTTGGTCTAATAAAAGATATCATATTTTCCCAAAGAACCTTGTCTGCTTACTGTCCTTAAGTACATTATGCTTCTCGGGGCAGGATTCTCCTTAAACCAGCAGGAGTGTTGCTGCTTCCATGTGCCACTTGAAGAAAGCCAATTAGCCATACTAAGTGCTAGTGCCAGTTGGTTAGGTAAATACCAGCTAATTAGCTTGGCTGTGTGGCCATTCATGTAGATTCATAGTCACAGATGTTAGGGTCAGAAGGGACCTCAACAGATCATTGAGTCCGACCGCCTGCCTAGACAGGAAAGGGTGCTGGGCCTATGTGTGGCCAGATGCCTATGTGTGGCTTTTTTTTTTAATTCCTTTATGCTCGGCAGTGCCTCCCCTTCTATTCCCAGTCAGGCAAACAGTGGCAGTGGGCAGGTTTTTCTTCCATGCCTGGTCCCCGCAGTTGTTCCCCTCCAGCTTGGGAGCAGGCACAGGGAGGGGGAATCTGTCCACTGCCACCGCTGTCCCCAGCTGAGCCCAGCTCCCTGTGCAACTTCTTCCCATAGCTTGAGCAGGGCAAGAGGGGCTGGGAGAGCAGCAGTGGTGGGTGGGTCTCTGCATCCTGAGCCCAGAAACGTAAGTAGAGATGGGGAAGAGGGAAATGGGAGAGGAAGTGAAATGTTGCTGAGCATGGAGGGGAAGGAAAGGGATGCTGGGGGAATTCCTACCTGATTTGGGGACATAAACACATCTCCAGCTGCTGCTCCTGTGGTGTGGTCTGCCTATCCTGGTGGGGGTGGAGGCCGGGAGTAGGGAAGTACAGCCTTCCCCATAGTGCCATGCACAGCTCTTACACTTCTTTTAAAAAACCTGGATCTGCCTATGCATAGAGACATGGAGAAAGAGTATAAGAAGAAGAGATTAAAACTGTAACTTAATCTCTGGGTGTAAAGGCTGCTGGGTCTGAGTAGAGTTGGCTCAAGTGTTATACTTTGTTTGTTCCTTTTAAATGCCAGTTTGTTGAAACAGGAACTTTTTACAGGAAAGGGTAGGTTTCAGTGAACTTCCTGTTTCAAACATTTTCAATGCTGTCGATATTTCCCATGTTGATTTTTTTTCTGTCGATGAAAAGTTTTATGGTTTGGTTTTGCAATAACTTTTCATCACAACATTTTAATTTATAGTAAAGTTGAAAGGAAAAAGGTTGAAATTTGGACGCAGTGGTTCAGTTGACTCAGGCTAGGATTATTTTCTCTATTTTTTTTTTTTTTTTTTTGGTTTGGGAAAATTTGAGATTTTCACTTCTTATCCCAATTTGTGCTGAGGAAGAATGTCAAGGCTTTCCTGGGACAGGAAAATAATTTTCCATCCATTTCTTACTGAGCACTTCCAACTGGTTGGTGATTAGAAAGTGTTTTCTTTAACTCCTTCCAGAGAGGTCTAGAGGGTGGGGGGGAAAGGAAAACTATTCCTTGCTGTATCTATTCTTAATCTCTTTCCTAAGGGGTTACTTGTCTTATGTTTCCCTGGAAAATGAATAATTAGGAGTAAAGGACACTGCATAAACTATTCATGACAAATTAAAAACTCATCCGTAGGACAATTTAGATTATAGGAACACAGGCTACACCTGCTATGCTTTGCACTGGAGTGGACAGCTGAGGAATTATTTATCAGCATAAGTAATTTCCACTAAATATAAATATGTATAGAGAATAAATTAATCACAACACAAGAAGCATTTTGCGTTGTAATTATGCCCAATTTAGTATTATTTGATGAATTAAAATCATGTTGGTTAGCACTTATGACTAATGAATGCATTCACCCCATTGTATTGCTGTATGAATATTGGTGCATTATTATTAAAGATGTATAATTGGAAGCATTGCTGCACGGCCAGTGGTTTTTGTACTTTAGTTAAATCAATGCTTAATAGCAGTAATTAAAGTGTAGCGAATTATGTAAAGGTGTTCTGGAAAGTTCTGTTGTCTGGCTTTTTGTGGCACTTCTCTAGTGCTACTGTGGAGTTCAATTTAAAAAGGACTTGAAAAGAACGAGAATTTAGGCAAAATCTTCTAAATTTGGATGCCTTGAATGTCTAATATAACTGGGCAGTTCTGTGCCCTGATGGCAGAGATGCATGGGGCAGCAGCTGCAGCCAGGCTATCAAGGGTTGCAGCCACTACTGCTGCTCTCTCTGCGGCTACACTATTTTTGCACCCCGATCCCCATAAATTGCTTCCCAGGTCTGGTGGCCTGGTCTCCCCCATCCCTGTTGGTTATGTCACTGCCTAAAATTAAGCATCTAAACCCAGATTTAAGTATCTAAATAATGAACATGATGTTAATTCAGTGGGGGCTACAGATCTTCACCACTGATTCTGTGTGAATAATTGATTTTTCAGTTTCATAGCTGAAGGGGATGGTAAGGCGGTGGAGGAGGGGGAGAATTGGGCTGATAAAACATTTGATTTGACTCACAATAGGTGTGGCTACATGTGCCCTTTACTCCGTATTAGATTAATCTAATGCACTGTAAAGTGTGACCATCTAAACGTGCTCACCAATTACTATGCATTAGATTAATTTTAAGTGCCATTTGCAAGTACTGACAGATACAGGTACTAGCTCATGGTGCTTTACACTATTGCACCTAAGTGCACATGTAGACACTGATGTCAGGCACAGTTTGCAGCTGGTCAGCTGTACCAACAGGAGGCCACCTCCTGCTTGGGGCTGAGCCATGTGGCTGGCTGCTTCTTCAGCTCTTCAGTGGCCTGACCGCTGAGGGCATGTGCTGGGTACTGCAGCCACCCAGACCCTGGCTTTGACCCCTGGGACTCCGGCCGGGCAGAGCCTGTCTCTTGGGTATTGTGCCCCATACCAGCGGGCACATGCAACCCAATGCTGTCACACGGAGCTCAGACCTACCCCCACCACCAAGGCCCCTGGCAGCTGCTGCCCTGTTGGGTTCTCCACCAGCAGAGACTCAGGCCTGGGGGCCCAAGTAGACCCAAGAGGAGATGGTGGACTTCATCTCCATCTGGGGGGATACTGAGGTCCAGTGCCAGTTCAGCTGGGAGATGATGGCCGAAATCTGTATCTATGCAGCCATGGCCAAGCAAATGTAGGAGCACAGACATCAGTGCTCTAGTCAGCATTGCTGCATGAAGGTCAAGGCCCTGTGGGCACAGTGGGTCTGTGTGAGGGACCACAATAGGTGGTCCAGGGCTGTGCACAGGACTATGCTGGTCCTGTATGAGCTGGATAGCATCTTGGTCCCCTACAGACATTGGTGAGGCCTGCCATGTGTTCAGCAGCATGGGCAGGCTGCTGGAGCCTGTGCCAGGGCCCAGAGAGCAGGAGGACTCAGTGGAGGAGGGCCCCTCAGGGCTCTAGTACCAGGTTCCCACGCTTGGCCTCACCCAGTAGTTTGGGCAGCCTGGGCCACCACCTGCCCTGGCAACTCTGGCAGCAGGCCACTAATGAGGAGGAGAAAGTGGGGATGACCCCTGTACACACCAGCTCCAGATCCTTTCTGGAGGTGGCTGCTGCCCAGGTGGCCAGGCATCGCACCTCAGTGCCCTGAGATGCCCCACATCTCCACAGCTGGGGTGGAGTCAGACTGCCAGGAGCAGAGAGAGAGAGAGAGACAGAAAGAGAGAGCGTGTACTTGACTAGTGGTGGTAGAACTGAGTCAGTGACTCTCCTAGGATCTGGCTAAAGACCCAGGTCTCTAAGGCTGGAGGCAGCAGCACCATGAGACCAGGAGAGGGAGCTCACATGAGCGGGAGAAGGAAGACTGCACTATGGTGCTGAGAAAACAGCATGAAGCCAGCAGCACCTTCTCTGGGGAGAGACCTCAGAGCTGTGAGTTGCCCTGTATGGACTGTGTTTATGGGTGTGCTTTGAGGACTGCTTTAAAGGGTGCCTGGGAATATGGTGCAAGAAATGTAAGTTGACTGGCTGAGCTAAGCAAATCCCCTGAACCTCCTATGCCCCCACAAAGGATCCATGTGCCCCACACTCATAACTGGAATGGGGAGTTCTTGTCATGAGTACTGGGATCCTTGAAAAATTAATATGCAGATGAGGTGCAGGGTGGTCTGGCTCTACCTCCTGGAGGGTGCGGCCATACTAGTCACATGTGACAGGCTGAGAGGGTGGGTGGCAGGGGTTCTAAGTGAACTGTCTGAGGCTCTGTTTGTTGATATTTGCCAGACATTTAAGGTTGGTGAAGAAACAGGAATCATTGGAAATGGGAAAGAAAGGCACAGATCATATGTGGGAGTGAAGATGAAGTAAAAATATGTACAATGTAGTGGCTCACCATGACTTTAAAAAGAATCAGTGCTGAGGGGGACTGCGCTCAATAGGCTACTACTATATATCTTATTCAGATGAACTGCACTAATTTGTCCTTGTGGTAAGTTCTAATCAGCATGCTTAGCGTTGGCTTAATCAGCTTCATAGTTGGTTTCCATTATTGAGCACATGCTGCTTTTGACAGCAGTTTAATGATAGACAATGTTGTTAATGAGGTTTCTTTTGTATGTAGCTATGAGGATGGGCCCAGGTTCCCATGCTGACTGGGGGGGAGGGGGCACCTCATCTTGTATTTAACTACATATAGCATATATGAACAGCCTTGATTACCCCCAAACTTCATTTTTCAGCAGATAAACTATTAATCCAAGACAATTCTCCCAACTTTATTTTTCTTTCATTCCTTTCCCAAAGAGAATGGATGGAAGCCCTATTTACAGGAACATTCAAAATAAAGCACAAACAAACAGGGTGGCTAGGTCTAAAGGTATCACGCAGAGAAACTTCATCAGGCAACATACAAACAAGTAACCAAGCCAGCCTCTTCCTTACAGAGTCTAGGTCTAAGCTACCAAATCCTGTGTATTCAGGTGACAAAATACCCTGATAACACATCCAACAGTGGAAGAATCCTTGACCCCCCCCCAGGTGATAATTTTATGCCCTAACATGACCTGCTTTATTCTTCTCATTCTTTCAGCTCTCATAGCTACAACTATTACAAGATTATAAAATCACTTAGCTCCTTTTAAAATCCAGCCATGCTTCTCTCCTTCTCTCTCCCGTTCAAAAAGCAAGTCAGGTGCAAAAAACTCAGTAATTTGTGCTTAATAATCAGCCATGGAAGGCAGTCTGCTACTTAGCAGCAGATGGTTGAGGTGAAAACAATGTCAACATAAGGAAAAACAATGTATATTGAATTTCAAATGCTGAAAATCACTCCAGAAAAGTCCATTTTCCATTCTGAAAGACGTTTAATATGTAGCAGTACTGGCAGGAGCCCCGCTCCTCCTTTCCCATGTGTAGTTGAAGAGGGGAACTGAACATGGCTCACACTCTGTGATTATCACTTCTCTGCTTCATAAATAGCTTCTTCAAACATTTCCACCACTAGTCTAGCATTATGAGAAAAGACAGCAGAGCCAACAAGGGGATGAGAAAACAGCTTGGATGCTTTGTAACAGGAGCCCCTGCCATTTTCTGGGGATGCATTTGAAAACTAATGAAGTTCTTATATCTGGGAATGATGTCTGACCATAGCAACATTACAGCAATCAAAGCCCTTCCAAGGGCTCCAGCTCTTGCCTCCTTTAAGTCCGCTTCCTTTTCCAGCATTGCTTTCTTACTCTGCTGCGACAGACTTTCTTTTTTTCTTCTCTTTTCTTTTTTTGCAATGTGCAAAGGGGAAAAATTCAATTTCTTCCCCAGGGGGGTGGCTAAAATGATATTGCTGGTGCTGATAAAATGATGCTGTTCGAGCAAGCCTTCTGCATGGTGTTTTTCCTTTATTTCTTTTGATAATATCTTTTTAGTTTGGTTTCCTTTCTCTGCGGATTTACATCTGACTCTCGTCTGAGCTGTTGCTAGACAATGAAATCACAGCACTTACAAGTAAAAGGAGGAATGGGGAGAAAGGCTAGGTTGGGCTTACTCCTGTTCTGCAAAACACAAATAGTTTTAGAAACTTTATTGCCACCTGCCTGGAAGAATTGCAAAGGGCCTGAACCAGCTCCTGCTGCAGTCCATAAAAAGACTCCCCTTGGTTTCAAAGAGAACTAAATGACCTGCGGTCAGAAAGCACAGCTTTGGCATGTACCTTTGATGGATAGTCCTTCAACTGTTCCTTCATCCCCCAGCTACAAAGCAAACAGGCCATTCAGTATTTTGCACGCTGATCATCCCTAACCAGCTAAGACAAAGTCCACTCCTTCCCTGTTCTGTTTAAAATATTGTTAAAAGATTTTTGTGCGCATTTCATTGCTATAGGTACACTGCGATGAGCAACACATTGTAAAAAGGGCCCAAGCCTAGGCATTTTCTTAGTACATGTGGTACTTCCTGTCAGGAAGGAGGTCTAGAAATGTAAACCTTTCCCACAGTATATATCAGCTTCTCACCCCCTGCTTTATTCTTTCTCCTGGACACTCACCAGCAGCTATCACATCCAGTCCATGGGGTCTCCAACCTGTGTCAGTCCTCTGCCATTCTGCAGACCCTGCCACTAACCATTGCAACTGCGGTGGACTTCACTGCACAGTGGATCTGCATATACGGGATGACTAGTTGATTGGACAGAGACCAGAAAACAAAAAGTTTGATTGAAATTTTGTGTTGATTCTTATCTAGCAGGAACCAGACTGCAGTTGTGCCAATTGGATGATAAATCTTGAAAACGGTGCAAATTTTGTGCCATTTGAAAGCCACTGGCAGAGATGATATGGGTATAACAATATTTCACTCTTGTGATCGTGGGTCACACTTTAAGGGCTTTCAGCCTCTTCTTGCTACCAGTCTTCCTGCCCTTGACTTTGCTGAATCAATGCCACATCTAAATCGTTCTTCCCAAGAGATGGACACAAGTTGCTGCTTCTGTTCACTGCTGGAACATAAACCACCCCAGGTGAGTCATGGCAGCAGAGGAAGGGGGAAGGTCCTGTGGAATAAAATAAAAAAGGGTTACACAAGTCATTAGAGTAGTGGGTCTCAAACCCTCTTCTAGTGTGGACCACTTTGCTGTCAAAAAAAACCTTACAGAGCCTGCTAATTTCATATCTTCCCTCCATCAGGTATAGTGGGTGCATAAAAAAGCCAGAGCACGATGCATACAAAAGAAAGTAATATTAGAAAATAAGTTCACTTAAATGTGAGTGCCCCTCTATTTGGAATCGATGCTGTTGATTTCTTCACCCTGTGGTATAGGACTGGTTACTCTTGAATCTCTCTTTATTGCCTGCAGCTCCCACGGCTCTAATCTCTCCAGGTTGCTTTGCAGCTTGATTAAGTCCTGCTGTGTGTGTTATACCTCTTCAACAGAGCTGTCACCTGTGCATTTGATCACAGTTGAATTCCAACCATAAGAGACACCCGACAAAGCCATGCCATGCCGGGAATAGAGATGTTTGGGTTTCTGTTGCTATAGCAACGAGGTCTTTAAAAAAAAAAAAAAAAGCCTTTGGAAACCCTGGTCAGGGCTTCACCTAGCAGGATGTGACATTGCTTGACAGATACTTCATCGGTAATGACAAAAGCAGATCCGTGAACCACAAGCGATCCCCGTAGTCCATTAGCCCTGGTTTGAGAGCCACAGCTCTAGGGGACAAGTTCCTACATCTGTATATCTTTTACATTTCCAACATTTCCTTTTCATTGAGCATTGGATACGTTGCACACTAAACAACGCAGCAGCACCCAAGGATTATGATACCATATGTGAACACCCTTTCTGATCCATCGTCAATGACTTTTTTTTTTTACACGGGCTTGGGGACAGCCTCATTTCAGTATTCATTGCTGTTAAATGTTCACTTAACTCTTAAAGATCAGCATCATCCCTCCACCGCATGGATGATGGGGCGTGGCCAAAAAGTAAGGTGCTCATTTGTGTAGAAAGGTACCTGGCAGATTACTTTTTGCTCTCTTCTCTGGCAGGACTACAGCTCTTCTTCCCCCCTGTCAGCTTGGTGCAGTGTCAAGCAATTCAGTTGCTACAGAATTTTTTTCTCCTCCGTAATAGCAAATTAAAGGCAATTTGAATTCAGGACCGTTTGCGTAATGCAGCTTTGTGCTTGAACCCATTAGACAGGTGCTGCATGTACCTTTGAAAAACTGATGCAACATTAGGAGTGGAAAAAGCAAACTGAGATTCTGATTCAGGAAACTCTCTGCACTCCCTATTTTGCACATTTTAAGTCAGGGGCGGGCAATTATTTTGGGCAGAGGGCCACTTACTGAGTTTTGGCAAGCCATTGAGGGCTGCATGACAGCCAGGGGCAGATAAATATTAATTTTCTAAATTTTTTAGGGCCCCCACGGGCTGGATAGAATGGCCTGGTGGGCTGCATCTGGCCCGCGGGCCGCATTTGGTCCACCCCTGCTTTAAGTCAATGATAAATAAGCATGTGTTTGAAGTTTAGCTCTGTGCATTTATGTGCTGTTCCATACAGGACTGTAGCCTCTCCTGCAGTGTCTCTGTTTACCCTTACAAGAAGTTCCTTTTTGAGGAAGAAGAGGACATATGCAACACTGTAGAGCAGGAGTCATCAGCCTATGGCCCACAGGTCGAATCTGGCCCACAAAGGGACTGACCTGTGAACATCTGATTCATCCCTCATCTTACTAAGGGCATGTGTTCTGCTAGTGGTGCTTTGATTGCCTCTGGTCCTCCAACCAGCTGCTACAGCCCACATGGAGGGTTGCTCTTCCTCACTCCAATCTCTGCTCAGTGTCTCTGGAGCGGCTGGAGAGGAATGATGGACTGCGGCACTGGCCCGGTTGCAACCTACGGCCCTTGTTTGCAAAAGGCTGCTGCCCTGTGTTCTGGAGCATGCTCCAAGGCCTTCTGAGATTCAACTTGCTATCCGAAGACTGGAAATGATTTACTCAAAAATAAAAAAGATGCTTCCCTGAAGTAAGCTACTGTAAATATTTTCTATGTAATTTAATAAAGGTAGATGGCATCTTTTCATTTTCTCTCTGGTAGCATGGCAGTAGGCCCAGCATACTGAATAATAGGTGAGGGATATGATGTCTTACACACAAATCCAATTAAATTTATATACAGGGATTCATGGCATATTATATACTCAGACATAGACCAAGCTCCAAATAATCAACACTTTGGCTTGCGGTATTATATTCTGCAACACTCAACAAGCTGTCATCTGGGAAATATGGTGTACTAAATGTTATGTGGTGATCCATTTTGTTTTCCTTCCCAAGCCAAGTTTCATTAAATGGAAAAAAGTTAGATGTCACTAAAAGAAATTCTACCAGGATTGCTCGCTCTACAAATCAGCAGTGTGACTGCTATTCAGGATATATCAGAGAATTTCAGAATAAGAAGCCATTAAGTTTGTGGCAGGAAACCACCATCATATTAGATTGTCCAATAGCTCAGCTGTCTAAGCATTTAAAAATGGGGTAATCATCACCATTGGCCTCAGTGCAAGTTCTGTTCTTTCCATGATAAAGATGTCTTTGAAAACACCACCAGTTTGGATAATTTTTCTCCCATCTTACTCCTTTTGCTTACAGAAAAGCTTTTGCGATCCAAGCTCAAATCTAGTTTAGATCAGAACTTGAACAAGGCCTTGAAATCTGTCCTTTCTTGACTTTAAAAAAAAAAAATTGTTTTTTTTTTGGAATCGTGGTAAGGGATCGGGTTGGAAAATGAAGGAACTTGGATTTCTCAGCCCTCAATCACTTGCGGTCACTTATATTTAGGTCTGATCCCAGTTGTGAAAGATTTTAATTTTCATGATAAATTTTGATGAGACCTACTGCTGACCAGTCTCACAGAATTGCACAGCCTTCGCAGGTTTAGTATCACGTTGGGCAAAAATTTCACAAGAAATGCTCCTGATATTTTAATTCCATTAAATCTGAACCCTAGTCCTCATTCAGAGGTACCTTCTAGTCTGTTTTTCTTTGCACAAAATGGTATCAACCTGCTTCTTACGTGAACTGGGTATGTCTACTTGAGATGCTTCACTGTGCATTAGACTAATCTATGGCACAGTAAAGCATCACCGTCTACACATGCACAGCAATACCTGCACAGTAGATTAGACTAAATGCACCATTTTCTAGTACCTTTAAGTACAGGTACTAGAAATCGAGACATTAAACTAATGCACCAAAATGCATGTGTAGAAAGTGGCAGACGTGTAGACCCCTCTGTGGTTCCAATTTCAATAGAATTAAAATCTCAGGAGCAAATTGCTTCCCATCAGCCTAGGGAGCCCAGAGTCATAGGGGTGGGGAGAGCTGTACCAGCTCAATGGGCAACTGCCTCCCAGCCATGTGGAGATTGAGAGCCATCCTGGCAGCCAGGACAGCTCTCCCCTGGCCTGCAGAGGTCAGGACCAGCCTCCATGCCCCCTGCCAGCCTGGGGCTGGCACCCAGTAGAGCATGGAGCTTTCCCTGGCTGCTGCAGAGGGACAGAGCAGGGCAAAAGCAGCCCTGGACTGAACTGCTCCCACTGGGAGAGAACTTGCATGTTCAGATGCATGCAGGGATGCAGTTTAATTCTCCTGAATCTTCTGCCCAGAAAATTCAGGCGCATTAATGGGGCACATAGATGTGCCTGCTGAAGTGCTGCCATTCTCGCTGAAGAGCGCACCAGGATTTTCATTAGAACGTGTGTTTCTACTAGGGGTCTCTGAAGTCATCTCACTGCCTCTCCTCTTTCACCTTTTAAAAGTCTTTAAACAATTTGCTACAAGGCCCCAAACATGGTCCGTGTCAGAAGTGCACGCAGGCAAATGGAATGATCTTATCCATGTGCTGTATCTGCATCCAGCAATGGCTGACAGAGGTAGCATTGGATATTTGAACCTATTTTATTAAGCAAGCACAGTTGGGTAGGATGCCAGGCTTGTCCCTTGAGCTGTTTGAAAAATGCCAGGACCTCTAATTTCCAGCTGGAAACACCACCAGAGACTATCAGGAGGAACCTTCATTTAAAAATCTCATTTGAAGGTCAGTACCTCTTCTGGTAGAGCAGCATTACACTGCAGTGTCAGCACTGGTTATGAGCCTAGAGTCTAATGTAGGGCTGGAAACCATGACCTCCTAAACCAGAGGCAAGAGTGCAACAATGGAGCCAAGCCGAGGCTAATTAAGCCCTCATTAAAAATGAAGGTTTTTTCCCCCCCAGCTAGAAATGTGCTTTCCTGTGCAAGGCTTTATCATGCATATTTCATAACAAATTTTAGCATGTGGACTTTAGTCTCCATTCTGATCTTTTGGATCACTGTACACAGCATATGTTCCATGCAGATGGGAGACAGAAAAGAGGGGAGAAAATATACATATTCATCCCTTCCAGTTTGTAAGTTATGCAGCTATGTCATGACATCCAGGAGTGGTTTAAAGGAGTGAAGTTCACTGTTTATTATACATACTGCTATAGGGGAATGCTCCAGATGGTGTTAATGGTGAAAGCATGCATAAACTCTGTATGATTAACTTATTCTGTCTTCTAGTCCCTAAAAATACCCGGAGCATGAGGTTAAAGTGGTGAAGAAACCAGGGGGAGATCATATCCCATCCTGACCTATCTTCATCGCCTCTTTTGTAAAGTGTATTTATGCACGTGCTCAAATGATACACATCACCCCTTCAGTGTTGCCACAAACACTTCACATTATACTAACAAGCAGGAAGGGAAGCCAAGAAGAGGCAGTTCAACCCTAACAGTAGTGTGATTTCCAATGGTCTCTAACCAATTTATCAATCTTACTGAAGCTCTTGTCACTTGAGTGCCACAGGGAGCAGCTGTTGTCTGGTTGTTTGAGCAAACCCTGGAGCCTGGCCTCCTGGGACTGAGTCTGAGCCTTGCCACTCATTCCTTGTCTGTAGGTAGGAAGTTTGAACCCTCTCTGGTTCAGTTTCTCTCTTGATAAATGGAAAAAATCCTGTAGCAACTCTTATAGACTCCTACCACAGCGATCAGTGTGATTATACAGAACAGCTATCCGGGATTACAATGTTATCAGCAGAGCACCTGCTGTAACAGTGCAGAATGTTATCATTTGAGCTACAGAAATTTTCCTTTAGATATTAGCAGTATAGTAGCTACAGGCCTTGTTACATGGTAATTTTGGGTGGCCCCTGGAGCTCTTAACCCTTGGGTGGTTCACACATGAACACTAGTTTTAAATACGCATTATGCCTCTTAAAGCTATGCTACTCCAGGGCAGGATTATCTCGGCTCATGGCTACACCTCACCTGTTCCCCCTCCCCTGCTGGCCCAGCTCTGGTCCCCTGTATCCCCCACCATCTCCAGCATGCCAGGTCCCTGCTCACTGCCCCTCTGCTCCCTTCCCCTCCACTTACTTGTGACTTCCTGCATTGTCTGTCCTGGGGAGCAGGTAGGGGGAAGGGTTAACCTGCCTGCTCAGTCTCTTCTGCTTCTGTTCTCTGGGCCCAGCTCACAGCAGAGAAAAGCAGCAGCCAGGCAGGCAGGTTAACCCATCCCTACCTGCTCCCCCAGGATAGATGGTGCAGGCAGCTACAAGGAGGTGGGGGAAATGGGGCAGGGGAAAATGCTAAGGGGCGGGGGTAACTTTGGAGAGGAGAACCAGAGGGCAGGGGGAAGCTCAGCTTGGGATGAGCGGGGGTGGATTTTACCGTTCGGTCCTCCAGCCCCCTGCTGGCCTGAATGCGTGAGTGACCTCTGGCGAAACTTTTCCAAAACTCGTGGTGCTCTGGAGAGGTCCCTGAAGACTAGAAGAGGACCAATGTTTGCCCATCTTCAAGAAAAGGAGGAGGGAGGACCTGGGTAACTATAGGCCAATCAGCCTAACTTCTATCTCAGGGAAAATCCTGGAAAAAATCATCAAGGAGTCTATATGTGACAGGCTTGCAGAAGGTAGGATTTTGAATGACAGCCAACATAGTTTTGTTGCGGGCTGGTCTTGTCTTATCAACTTAATCTCCTTTTACGATCAGGTAACTCGCCACCTGAATAAGGGAGAGGAGGTTGATGTTGTATACCTTGACTTCCAAAAAGCCTTTGATCTAGTATCCCATTATGTTCTCATGAGAAAATTGGAGGGCTGTGGGCTCAACTGGGAGACAGTCAGGTGGGTAGGGAGCTGGTTGCGGGGGAGGACCCAGAGAGGTCTCATGAATGGATCTGTGTCGTCTTGGCGAGAAGTGGCCAGTGGTGTCCCTCAGGGGTCGGTGCTTGGGCCAGTGCTTTTTAATATCTTTATCAGTGATTTGGATGTGGGGGTAAAAAGCTCGCTGGCCAAGTTCGTGGACAGCACCAAGCTATGGGGAAGCGTGGTCATGCTTGAAGACAGGCTACAGATACAGGCAGACCTAGACAGGCTGGCAAGTTGGGCGGATTAGAATCAGATGAAGTTCAACGTTGAGAAATGTAAAGTGCTCCCTGGGGACAAAAATGCCCCTACACACCTACAGACATGGCAAGACCAAACTGACCAGCACCACGAATGAAAGGGACCTGGGGGTAATAATAGATCACAGTATGAATGTGAGTTGGCAGTGTGATGCTGTAGCCAACAGGGCATCAATTGATACATCTCCAGCAAAACTAGTGAAGTGATTCTTCTGCTCTACTCGGCATTGGTGAGACCACAGCTGGAGTACTGCGTCCAGTACTGGGTGCCACACTTCAACAAGGATGTGGTAAAGCTCAAGAGAGTCCAGAGAAGGGCCATCCGTATGATCAGAGACTTGCATGGCAAGCCATAGGAGGAAAGGCTGAAGGACCTGGGACTCTTCAGCCTGAAAAAGAGAAGGCTGAGAGGGGACTTGGTAGCATCTTACTGCTACATTGGGGCGTACATCAAGGGCTTGGTGAACAACTGTTCACCAGGGCACCCTTGGGGAAAACCAGGAGTAATGGCCACAAACTCCTGGAAGACTATTTCAGGCTCAACATTAGGAAAATCTTCTTCAGCTTGAGTGTCCAGACTGTAGAATAGGCTTCCTCCAGAGGTGGTACAATCGCCTACTCTAGAAATCTTCAAAAGGAGACTGTACAGTATGGGGTCACCTGACTCCCAGTTGTCTTTCCTGCCTGGTGCAGGGGGCTGGACCCAATGATCTCCCCAGGTCCCTTCCAGCCTCACAATCTATGAATCCGAACTGGAGCTAGCACTAACGCTGATCAACATTTGTGCCTGTAAGGTGTAACAAGACCCTTACAGGGAGGTGTAACAAGGTATAACAGTTAAGGCATTCTGGCTCCATCCAACAGAGTAGCACTAGCTTTGGACACAAAATATGAGTTTGTTAATGAACTGACTAAAATTTCAGTCTTTCCTGCCCAAGTGCAGGGGGGCTGGATCTGATGATCTCGAGAGGTCCCTTCCAGCCCCTAATATCTATGAATCTATGAATTGCAGAGTATGAGAGAACAAAACTGATGTCTGTAAAGTGCTTTTAGGATTTGTTGAGGAGAGAAGGTAATAACTAAGAGACCAATAAAATGATATAAAAATAATTTGTAGTCTTAACTGGCTTAATAACCCCAGACTTAATAACATCGACTCCATAAACCTTCTTTCCCTTTGCTCAGCCTGGGTTTTGTTTTCCCTCCTTCCATCCACTCCTTTCAGTTCTTGCTTTCTGGTAGGCAAGTTAGGTAGTTCCTACCAGCCACCTCTTCCTTTCTTTCAAGAAGACAAGGGTCCTCCCTCAGGCTTTGTTGACTGTCCAAGGGAAGAAGGGAAGATGCTTTCTGTTCCCAGCTCTGCGGGGATCCTTAACACCAAGACACACTTCACTGGGAGATCAATATAAATAAAAAGCAATTAAATGTCTTTGATGTAAAGCAACCTCTTCACATGGCTCATGAGCTCATGCAAAGGGCACTTCCTAGTCACCAGCTTAACTGAGCGAGTAGCAACACCATCGATTCACCATCTTCACAACCTTTCCTGAACATTAATTCGGCTTCATCCCTCCTCTCCCCATTTTCCCCTTTGGTTGATTGATTCATCTTCAATAGTACTCACTGAAAGCAGCTACAATTAAACAGACGTTAGACAACTTACCGTCACATCTACAAACATGGAGTTCCATCAGATACCTTACACTTTGCCTTCCATGTGCAATTTAAAACAGTTTCCGCATACAATAATATTCTATCGATTTGCTATAATATACATTTTTACCTGGGAGGGTAAAAAATACAAAGAGAAATGACATCAGTTCCAGGGCCTGAATCTTAGCAGGATTTCATTTATTTTAGAACCTTTTATAGTGCAGAGTGTAGCCTTCCACATAACAATAACTGTATTCAATAATATAATCACAATACTGATTACAGATCTCTTACAGAATTTACATCCATGGATCATGCTTTCAGTGCACATGCCAGTCTGGGCATATTTTAGCATCAGAGAGGGTATTGCCTACACCCTAGTGACTGCAGCTCATGTGGACATATCTGACCTCATTTGGTATCCGGTAGTAGTGTAGCCACAGCAGCATGGAATCCAGTGTGGGCTGCAAACCCTCCTGAGAAGCTGGATAAATATTTGGTCAGTTGTTGTTGTGAAGTGAAATGAGCTGTGCCAGTAGCAGTGCCTCAGATTAAAGCCAGCGTGGCCTTTTATGTATTAATTTCTTAGTTATATATGCTGCACTTCCCAGAAAGGTTCAGGGCCATATACAATTAAACAGAGACACACGGACACTTGTCTTCTGACAGATTTTTGGGGCTTCCTGGTTTTCTGCTCATTCCTTTCAAAGTTCCATAGTTTCATAGTGTTTAGGGTCGGAAGGGACCTAAACAGATCATCAGGTCCGACCCCCTGCCCCAGGCAGGAACGAATGCTGGGGTCATCATCATAGAAGTCATAGAATCATCATAGAAGTAGGGTCGGAAGGGACCTTGTAGATCTTCAAGTCCGACCCCCTGCCTGGGCAGGAGAGAAAC
>NW_005842163.1:1851446-1885668 GCF_000455745.1 Alligator sinensis | reverse complement strand
CACCAGATTGCCCAGCGTATCTTGCAGGGGCCCCACATTTCCTGGCGCCTTCTTCATCCTCCCTATATATTTGAAAAAGGACTTTTTAATATCCTTGATCTTGGACGCTAGTCCTAGGTCTATGTCTGCCTTAGCTTTCCTAACAGCCCCCCTACAGGCCCGAGCAGTGGAGGTATACTCTTCTTTGGAGATCGCCCCCCCCGCCCCCCTTCCACCGGGTGTATGCCGCCTTTTTGGCAACCAGGCATTCCCAGACTTCCTTGGTGAGCCAGGGAGGCTTTTGGGCACTCTTGCTCCCCTTGCTTCTTGTTGGGATTGTCACCTCTTGGGCCCTGAGTATCGTCTCCTTAAGTAACAACCACTCATCTTGGGCACTGAGTTCCCCTGCCCTCGAGAACCCCAGCACCTCTCCCACCAATCTCCTCAACTCGTTGAAGTTGGCCCTCTTGAAGTCTAGGGCTACCGCCTTGCTGTAGGCCCTTGACACCCTGCGCTGGATGATGAATTCACCCCGTAACACCCCAGCCAAATATCTGTCCAGCCTCCTCTTGAAGACCCTCAAGGTAGGGGAGAGCACCACCTCCCTTGGGAGCCCATTCCAGAGCCCGGCAGCCCTACCTGTAAAGTAATGTCTCCTGATGTCCAGCCTGATCTTTCTCTCTAACAACTTGTAGCTGTTATTCCTAGTAACCCCAGGTAGTGCCCAGGGGAACAGAGCCTCTGCCAATTCCCGCTGGTCCCCTCTGGTGAGTTTGTAAATGACCACCAGATCCCCTCTCAGCTGTCTCTTGTGGAGGCTGAACAGGTTCAGGCCCTTTAGCTTCTCCTCGTAGGGTCTGCCCTGCTGCCCCTTGACCATGTGAGTGGCCCTCCTCTAGACCCTCTCAATGCTAGCCACATCCCTCCTGAAGTGCGGCATCCAGAACTGGACACAGTACTCCAACTGTGGCCTGACCAGTGTCACATAGAGGGGAAGGATCACCTCCCTGGACCTGCTCGTGATGCATCTGTAGATGCACGACAAGGTGCGGTTAGCCTTCCTTACCGCTTCCTTGCATTGGCGGCTCATGTTCATCCTGGAGTCAACAATGACTCCAAGATCCCTTTCTGCCGCTGTTTTGACAGAAGGGGTGTTCCCCAGCCTATAGGTGTGTTGCTGGTTCCTTCTCCCTAGATGCAGCACCTTGCACTTGTCTGCGTTGAACTCCATCCTATTCTCATCTGCCCACCTCTGTAACCTGTCTAGATCTACCTGGATTCTGTCCCTCCCCTCCAGCATGCCCACCTCGCCCCACATCTTGGTGTCATCAGTGAATTTGGACAGTGTGCTTTCCACACCCACATCCAGATCTGTGATAAAGATGTTGAACAGTGTGGGTCCCCGGACTGAGCCCTGGGAGACTCCACTGCCCACATCCCTCCAGGGCAAAAATGACCCATCCACCACCACTCTCTGGGTGCTACCATCTAGCCAATTTGCCACCCATCTGACTATGCAGGCATCAATGTGGCAGTCACCTAGTTTTTTTTAAGAGAATGGGGTGGGAAATCGTGTCAAAGGCCTTCTTAAAGTCCAGGAAGACAACATCCACCTCAATTCCTTTGTCCAGGGACTTTGTGACCTGATCATAAAAGGAAACCAAGTTAGTCAGACAGGATCTGCCCTCAATGAACCCTTGTTGGTTGCCGCTGAGCATTACCTCCCCTGCTGGGCCCTTGCAGATGTGCTCCTTGATAGTTTTATCAAAGGTCTTCCCAAGGACCAAGGTAAGGCTGATTGGCCTATAATTACAAGGGTTCTCCTTTCTCCCCTTCTTGTAAATGGGGACTACATTGGACCTTTTCCAATCCTCTGGTACCTGGCCAGAGCCCCATGAGTGCTCATACAGCCATGCCAGGGGCCCCGCTATGACCTCTGCCAATTCCCGCAGCACCCTTGGGTGAAAAGCATCTGGACCTACTGATTTAAACACATCCAGCCCCTCCAAAAGTTCCCAAACTAGGTCGTCCCTGACCCTAGATATCCCCTGGGTCCATCCATTCCATCCATCCCCAGTACATTTCTGCAGAGATGGGTTGTCCCAATGTGACTTTGGTCCTGCCATTTATGCTACAAGACTTTTCATAAGCCCCACCCAGTCCTGCTCCTTTTCCTCTGACTAAGGAGAGCATCTCACCCCTCTCAACCCAACTGCATTCAATACCGTCAGAAAAGAAAATGAAAAGTCTTGTAGTGTAAAAGACAGGACCAAAGTCACACTGGGTCAACCCATCTCTACGGAAATGCACTGTGGAGGGATGGAAAATCCAGAAGCCCAAAAATCTATCAGAGGATGATAATAAGCACAAGTCACCAGCCCCACTCTCTCTAGTGAAGAGGAGCTGCATGCAGCCACCTTCTTATGATGTAGCCTTAACTTGTAGGAATTTCCCATCCATCTCCATTTTCTGGCTTCCCTACTGTTGTAGAGTTTCATTTTGTGGCTTCGCTGAGTCTGTTCACCATACTTCTGGAGCACAGGGGATGGTTTGGTTAAACGACTTTTCTGCACTCTGTTTCCTGCAGTATCCCAGCTCAATGGGATGGTCCAGCTTCTGCAGAGAGCGCATGTATGTACCAGTTCAGTGGGAGCGTGCCGTAAACCCACAGCCCAGTCCATGGAAGGGAGCCCTGCCCTACACTGGCAAGCAATCAGAACTGTAACAAATATACAATGCATTTCATGGGGCAGGTACATCAGAGCAAAGTGGGTATAAAAGAGGGTTATATTTTCCCCTGGCCTCACTAAGCAGGGTAGTAGTATTTTAGATCCACTTTGCATAGGTATAAAGTGGGCTCATGTAGATGTGAGGAGAGGGAAAGTAGCTTAGTTATGTCCTTATGAGCCCATTTTGTCTTCTGAGTGTGTTTGAATCCTTCCTGTGCTTCTCCATGACATTGCAATAACATGACTCACAATATTAAAATGCAAAATAATAAATCCATTGCAGATATTGAAATTGTGACTATTTCACTGAGGGGAGAGTTGGATTTATTTATTACAGTCTCATAGTCCAGTGAAATTGGAGGTGAAAAACATGAGCTCAGAGGAACATAAAATATTTATAGATGCAGAACAGAAGCAAATTCTCCTTATAATTGGAACCTGAGGAAATCATTTTTTTCTTGTTTAAGAACATCATCTGAAGACTGTGTTTTTATGAATTTCCTGCTTGGCAAGTTTTCCATCCACAAATTTTCTAGCAAGGTTGAAGTCCCAGAGCATATATTTAGCTCCAGCCGACAGGTCCCTAATTATGGCATGATTAATCACAGCAGTGATTGCACCTGTCTGTGCAAAACATGTACATCTTAGGTTTTTGGCCTGAGCAATATCTGGAAACACATATAAGAATAGCTATGAAAAGTATGCAGATTTGTCCTCTCCCATACTGCGAGTATCTGCTCTCTGGGCTGGTTTCAAGCATTTGATTATCTACTCTGATGATTTTTGGGAGGAACCAGAAAATTGTCCCCAGAGTTAAAAGTGTTTAAAGTATGATTCTATGGAAGTTCCTTTATCTTTGTGTCATTTCTTCAATGTCTGTGAAAAGGCTTCAGTCCTGAAGCCCCACAATGAAATCCCAGCTCAGCTGAAGTTGAAGGTAAAACTCCTTTTTTTACTTCATTGAGACCACGTTTTCGTTCTGTAAATATGGGTAGATCCTTGCATCTGAATGGAGCCCACTCAACTCAGTGAGCTTCTGGTAGGCTCAGGAGTCTGCCTGCATATAGGATGTGCAGGATTGAAGCCTATATTGTGTTGCCTTCTAGAGCAAATATTGGAACATGTGTTTGTACCTGCAGGATAAAGACATACAGAATTTACAATTTTGTCTTTAAAGGGAGATGGGGCTCAAGTGTACCATATTTAGGTCCTTTTTCCAGGTCAAGCGAATGATTCCAGGGGCCATTGGAGGGGAGCATGCGACTCGGAGCCAGACCTGCTGGGAGATATAAAGGGCAACTTGGATTCATCTGGTAGTACTCAAGGAACAGGTTGAAGGAGAATTTGGGGAGGGTAGGTCTCTGTATTGAGACTCTTAGTTCACAGGCTAGAAAAGGTTGGGAGATTCAGAAAGATTGTAGGGGGTCTAGAGGAAACTGGGGAAGAAGTCTTCAGTACCACCTGGTAGGAGAAGGCCTTCAGTAAGAGACAGGTGCAAAAAGCCCTTAGGAGAGGGAAGGTCTGCCTAGAACTGCCAGCAGTGAGGAACAGGAGCAGAAGCCCTGGAGCAGGGTATAATGGATGCAGATCAGGCTGTGCGAGCAGCTGACTCTTGGGTTTGGCAGCTGAGCCATGAAACTAGAGGGTACAGGAAATTGGCTTGGATGAAACCAAAATAAATTGTGTTTATTGTCGTGCTGAAATGAAAACCCAGAAACCTTCATCAACTTTAAAAAAATGTTTTCTATTTGACCTGACAGTGACATATTTTGTTTTCTCAGGCTCTCATCAGAAAAAAAAAACCCAACAGGGCAATGAAATGCTAGGGTCACACAACAGGAAGAAGTACTACTGGAGGAGGAGGGGCTGCTGATGGCACACCCTTCTTTAACCAAACGGCACTTGCTCAGGATATGGGAGGCCTGGGATTCATTTCCTCCCCTGCCTGAAGGGTTTCTAACCCACAGCCCTTCCTGTATAAATCAATATTCACTGGTTCCAGGAATGAGGGTGAAGTGTCCTAAGCGTCTGGCTAGAGAGTCTTTTTCTCCCTTGCTTGATTGCTCAAAAAATGTTAAGCATTTACAAAGAACACCACCTCCAGCAGGAAAGAACAAGGGAGACCCATACCATGAAGCTTCTAGTTATAAGATGGTCAATATTATGTTAAGAAACTAATCCCCTGAGAGGAAAAATAATTGCCAAGCATCAGTTGCAATGGCTTTATTTGCAGTGACCGTGGAACTGGGAAACTGTTTTGGATCTCTGTTCCAGAAGTGTAGATTTATAAGCCAGCAGTGTATATACTGTCTGCATTTTTGCCTGCGTCATCAGACTGAATAATGATTTTAACATGGGTGGGCTCCCCAGAAGAGACCTGCCCTATACAAATTAGATGTGAAGTGCCTGAAGAGAGGGAGCAAAAAAGAGAAATGCAAAATATGAGAAACTAGATTTTGGTTTTTAAAAGTTCTGTAAATGTAACAGGCTCGTGAACATCCTCAAACCAATTTAATAAGAACATTTTTGGACTTAGTTTAGGCTGACTCACTTACCTTGTTCTACTCCAAAAAACAAAGAAAAAAAAACCCAGAGAAAAAAATTCTTTAGCAGGCACTATAGTTCAATGAGAGGGGATGTTTCATCCTTTCTTTCCTGGCTTAGGGCCAGGCTGGGTTCTACGTCTTGTCCTTAAGACCACAAACGTTGCATGACAACTCAATGACACACATGTTTTAAGGGCAACATAAAATGCATACAACCCACCGTGTATATACACACATAGCACCTGGAGCTGCAGCTACACAGCTACAGAATTCTTGTATCAGGTCACCTTCATTTTACAAAATTCTTCCAATTTAATGTAACCTGAGGCATTTCATTGCTTGCAAAACAACATGTTGGAATTTCAGCTCTTCAGAAAGGGATTCCTGTAGATGGCAAACAGTCCCACATAGCACAGTGTGTCTTTAAAAAAAACATATTTTTATGTGGCTACCCTTTCTTGGATGGATAAAGGCACTCTGTTGTTTAGAACGGATGAATCATGGAGGGACAATGTCCTTAGTATAGTATACGCAAAAATGTCAAGCTCATCCCTGCTGGGTGACTGAAGGAATGGAGAGGATTAGAATAAGATTAGGTGGAGGCACTATTGTGTTTATGGGCAAGAACTAGAAGCTTAAACTTGTTACAGTAGAAGTCAATGAAACAGTTTATAAACTGAGCAACAAGTCCTGACTGAAGGGCAAAGATGGACCAGAGAGGCCAGACAGGAAGAGGTTGCAGTAATTGAAGAGGGTGATAGCAAATGTGAAGCCAAATATTTGAGTTACTAAGACAGGCATGGCCAGAAACTGTGGACAAAAGAGCCCACTAAATCTTGTTGTTGTCCTGAGGGGCCAGGCCAACTCTTAGGATCTCAAAATTGTGCTGTTAGATGGGAAGGTGTGACATAATTGCACATACACACACTCAAAAACCAATTAGGTGCATACACACACACACTCTAGGTGCATACACCCCCATCAGGTGCGCGCGCGCACACACACACACACACACACACACACACACACGCACTACCAACTCAGGCACATACACGACCAAAATTACCAGCCTAGGAATATGCAGACCTACCACCAATTCAAGCACCTACACGCACTATACAGACCAAAAGAAATTAGACCAGAATCAATTACCAATACCTGCACATCCAATACACATACACAGATCATTAATTCGTATATCATACACACAGTAACATACATATATATCAGTTCACATACATACCACTCACCTACACATACACACAGGTGAGTTCATAACTTGGGTTTTGTGGTGTGTATGTATGTGCTTGGTGTGTTTGGGATAACTGGGGGAAGGTTAAAGTAAGAGAGAGAGTGAAAGTTGCTGGGACCAGGACTGGAACTGGTAGACAAGAGAGAGAGAGAGAGAGAGAGAGCGAGCGAGCGAGCTGGGCTGAGGAACTGAAGCTTGGGGTTACTTCAGGTTACTGCTGGTGGAGACTGAGACAAAACTTGCTGGTGTTGGGATTAGAACCAGCAGACTGGAGGGGAGTTGGGATAACTTAAGGTTAATTGAAAGCAGAAAGCCGGCAGAGTGAAAGAGTGATGCCCGGAAGAAGCCCGGAGGCTGGAGCCAGAGCAAGGAGGCTACGCGGGAGCCTACGTGGGGAGAGGAAAACTGGGAGTAGGGCTGCAGGGGGAGGCTGGAGAACACAGAGAGAGAGAGGCGGGAAGAGAAGGCAGAGGAAGATAGGGATTGGGGAGAGGGGGCAGGAGGCAAAAAGCAGTGGGAGCAGGACCGAACACAGCAAAAAGCAATGGGGCCAAGAGGCTGCAGAAGGGGAACAGAGAAGGGACAGAGAGGAGCTGAAAGGTGGCAGAAAAGGGGAGATAGAATTGAGAGATCAGGAAAATGGGGTGTGGAGGGGGTTGGAGCTGAGAGAGAGACAAAGACCGGGATTTAAGATAGGGAAGGCACCGGGGATCAGTAAAACCCAACCCAACTCGGGGTTACAAATGATGGTGGTTTTATTGAACAGGGGAGAGGGTGACACAATATCTTATTGGTTCCTTTGCGCGCACACACACACACACACACACACACACTGGCAGCAGGGGTTAAAGAGGCTTGGTGCAGGGGCTGAAGTCTGGGAGGAGAGAGATAGAGTCCAAATTGGAGGAGAAAATGTGCAGGTGATATCTACCTATCCCAAAACACAAAGGTAGACATTAATCTTCTCTCAGCAGTGCTACCACAACACAAATCAATGTCCACATAAGTCTTGAGTTCCCTTCCTCTTCTCCCCTTGGTCTCCAATAGTTCCTCAATGTTTCTCTGTTGATGCTATGCTTCATCTTTATACAATAATGGACATATTTTCAAGTGTTAGCACCCACAAGTGGGAAAAGGTGTTCAAAAAGTTCAGCAGCCATTTATATATTGAATGAGGAGCCGGATTTTCAAACACCCTCAGTACCCAGACTTCTTCTCTTCTAACACTCATGTCCAGCTTGTTTCACTGGATTGTGGATAATTTGGCCCAAAAGACCTGCTTTTTTGGAGTGCTGAGCCTTATACTGAACTCCATTGAGTTCAGCTGGAATAATAGCTGCTTAGCATGTCTGAAAATTACTGCTTTCAATAGGAGTCGGGCACCGAAGCCCTTCTGAAAATCTCAGTCAGTATCCACTTCTTTAGGTACCTAAATACCTTTAAAAATCTGCCCCATAGGCAATTTGGGTTACAGCCACATCTGAGACAGATGTCATAGCTAGATAATTTGGTTTCAGCTAATAGAGAGATAATGTGTTTTCAGATAATGTGGTTTTTAGCTAACATTGTACTTAGTTGTAGCTGTTTTTATTTGACTTTTATTTTGAAACTTCTTGTTTTAGGCTGTTATTTTAAACCTCTCTCAGCTGGTAGCTCTGATTGCTTTTCAAACCCTTCTATTTTATAACCTTTGTACTGTCATGCATAAATCTAGGGCAAGTTATCGCCTTCTGTTCACTTTCCAGTGTCTTTGAGCTCTGTAGTAAGCAAAATGTAATTTGGGTCTGTTGGGGCTGGGCTACTTGGGAGACATCATTGGTATTTTTTTAATTGGCTTGTACATTTTTGGATGAATCACCATCCATATGAATTGTTTCCCACCACTATATCCTGTTTAACCACGCACAGTTAAAATAATATATATATATATTTGCCTGTTTTAAGGCAGGGCTTGTTCTTGAGTGCCAGAGGAACAAGAAGCAAGAAGAAATTTGGAAGGGGACAACTAACAAAGCTTTCCTGCCATCACAATTAGAGCGAGCTCCAGAAGAATTCTCCTGTAATGAAAATCTAATTGATGCAGAGATTTCTTGACTGTGCTCCCCTCTCCCTTTCTGTGACTCTAATAAATGCACACTGAGTTCACCCCCATGTATACAGGATAGACCCATGTGACTAGATAGGGAGACCTTTACGAAAAGACCAATATTTGCATATCTATTATAACTACACTCAGTGTTATACTTGTTTCATTAAAATTTCTATTTGGATAATATGTAAGGTCAATAATGTCACTGTTCTGGAAAATTCATTTATTTTTAAATTAAAGCTAAATGCAGAGGGTCTGATTCTAATCACACACCCACGGCACTCCACTGAGGCTGTCACAACGATGCTACTGCAGGTGAAATCAGAATCAGGCCCCGTGTAGGTAGAGATGGCTGTGCATTGTGTGGGGAAAAAGCACATGGATTGCACAAATTCTATTTTCTTAGGAAAAACTTTGGTAACAAGTGTTCTGGGTTCCCGATTCATTTACATCCAAAGGCTGATTGATTGCCCTTTCATTTGGATACTTACTGATGTGGGTTAACTATTTGCAGTGGTTAAGACTGTCATTTGAAGGGATTAAAAACACGTGAAGAATTACTTAGGCTTACTTCAGAGTACAGTGCTTTACTGGGGTTACTAGCATTCACTCTCCAGTTGTTGCATTGACATCTGGGTCCCTGGGTTGTAATGCCAACTGTTAATATCTGCAGTTTAATTTGATCTAAGAACTGTAACACCTGCAAAACTGGCCCCAGTTTCAAATCGGGATGCTTGAGCAAAGACTGTATGTTAAGTGTACATCACAGCAGAGCGGAGGGGCAAAGGCCCGTTCAGAATCAGCACCCTCCATGTTTTCTATTCTGTGTTTTTGGTGGCTTGTACTTGACAGTGAGCTCAGATATTGCTTCTGCCCCAGGTTCCCTCTAAGTCACGGCCTGCCTTTCCAGAGTTTGCGGTCATTTGTGTTGTCTCTTCTGATTTATGAATGGCCTTTAACAACCCTTGAATGGTATTTGCTTGGATTCTCAGAAATTAGGAGAAGAGAAGACATGATCTAGGACACCAGAGATGTAAGTCACCTTTAAAGTCTTCCAACAATATATTAAAAGGGAAAGCTATTTTCAACATGCATCAAGGGAAAATACCTATTAAGATGGGACTGTTCAGTGTTTGGTGAAATATCACTCCGCTTTCAGGATGCAGGACATTTGGGGTTTCTGCTCTCAGCATTAGAGAAACTGCCAATTGCTTTGTTGAATCTGTACAACCTAACTATATATACTGGCTTTCACCTTTCAGGTGCCTGGTTTGAATACAGTCAAAAGGTGCCAGTTTACTATTTTATGACATTGAACTCATTTAATTTACAACACAATGGTTTATATACAGAATTCAGAGGACAGGAATCCATATACCTCCCCCACTATTACAAATACCGTTCTAGTTGGGAATCTCGATGGGGCAGAAGCAACTGAACTCACCAAAGTGAATGAATGACCTACTTTTCTCTAGTGACAGTTCTTCCATGACTGTGATTCTCAGTAGGGGGACCTTGAGATCCTTTTGAGGGTGTTGCAGGGCACTGCACAGTGTTGGCTCTTACGAACATGATTCCCAAGATAAACCCAGTGGTTTCAAATAGTTTTTTGAAAAACTATTCATCAAAAAAACTGCATCAAAAAAAAAAAAAAGGAGCAGGGTTTTTTTCTGTTGCATAGAAATCCATAGTTTTCGTGTTGCTGAGTTCTTTGCAACAGAAAAAAATAGAGTGGGGTTGGGTTTTTTTGTTGCAAAGCACTCAGCAACACCAAAACTATGGATTTCTATGCAACAGAAAAAAACCCTGCTTTTTTTTTTTTTTTTTACTACAGAAAGAGTGAAAACTAAGAGCTGGCATTTTCTGAGGGGTGCCTTGAGTCTATCCAAGGATACCTTGAGTTGAAAAAGGTTGAGAACCACTGGTGGGGAAATTTAAACTGCTGTTTCAAGTGTTGCCCCCTTCCTTCAGCCACGCTGATCTTCAGTAGGGATTCCAGTCTTCCACATTATCTCCTAACATTATATTGCCATATAACCATCGGTGTCTAACCAATCACAGCTCTATGGAAGTACATGATAGAAGTAGTTCTAAAATTCATTAAACCTCCAATCTCTAACACGAAACTTAATTTCACTGCATGTCACTTAAATGCAGTAGATTGTAATAATTAATGTTAAAGTGTTATCTACAAATCAGTATTTGCTCATTATTGGTATGAATCTTGCAGGGAAAATGCATGAGGAAACACACCTGGAATGAAGTAGTTAAGTTTTAGGAACTGAATCTGTTTGCTGTAGATCTTCCTGTCTGCTAGATGGAGAGAAGAAAATAAAATGTTGTAAAAGAAACAGCCTTCTCTGAACTGCTATTAGATTCCTTTAGTGCTCTTATGAAGCTATCTATCTACAGCACTCATATGGCCCTTATTACTGTACTGTCTGAGCAACTCACAGGCTTTAATGCATTTATCTTCACAGCACCCTGAGAGGAGGGCACTGCTATTATCCCCATTTTACAAAAAGGGAAGTAGACACATAAGGACTAACCTGAGGTCGCATAAAAAAGCCTGTGATGGAATAAGGACTTGAACCCAAATCTCACAAGATCAGGGATTCACCCACTGGACCGTGCTTCCTGTCTGAGGAAAGAGCCCTTTGTCTTTAGGACAGATTTCAGCCCACCATGCTGTTTTGTCAGCAGGACAAGGTCATATAAAGACCTCCTTGCCTACTGCCAGACTAGGATTGCAACCCAGTACTCAAGAGTGCTAGGGTCAGTAACCTCCTGCTACTGCTCTGATTTATATGTCCAAGGATCCATGGACAGTCTGAAAGCAGCAAAAAAAGAAAAAGGACAAAAAAGAGCCGTGAAGCATGCCCTATTGCATGTTTCTATTGGCCCTTCTCGATATGCACAAGCAGGATGGCTTATACTTCATTATATGAAGCCATGTTTGAGATGCATCTGAAAACCCTGAATTTAGGAAGTCTTCAGATCCAGGGTCTGCATTTCATAACTTGAATCCAGAATTAAGATATTGGGGTACAAGACCAGATGTTATTGATTAATCCTTAATTATTGATTAATATTTGAATAAACATTGCTAAGCAGTGAGAGCATCATTTATAACCAGCATTTTATGGAGGAAAAGCTCTCAAAATTTGGTGCTGATCTTGAATCAGACAAGATTTATATCAACAAATAGGGAAACACTCACTTTCCCCTTAAAGATTTCATGTTATTTGTATCAGCAAAAAAAAAATAAAATTTTTATCAGAGTTCAAGAGATTTTTTTTTATTAGTCTTATGGAAAAAAATTGATTTCACATCTGTCTGTAGTAGATATATGTATTTATCATCTAGTTAGAAGTGATCAAAGTGTTTTCTGTTTAACTTGGTAAGTGCAAAGGTTTGAAAGAGGCCTGAGTTATGGTGAAATGATATAATCTTTTTAACATCAGTAAACAGCAGTTGTTAAAATGATCATTTCTTTTCAATATTTCACCCACGAGTTGAGAAATTCAATCTCATCCTTGTTGTTACCAGTATTAGCTCAGGGGAATAGAAAGTCACATCTGGAGGCAGAAAATCCATGGCATTGACCTGGAGAGGTCAAATTGTGATACTGGATGGGGTGGGGGTTGGGGAATGAAGTTAAAGGCCATCTTTGAATCCTGATAGATTAAATGAACCTCATAGAGGGTCCCCTTAAATGTAATGAGGGACTTCTAACTCTCTGCAAACTACAGAGTCTCTTTAAGCATTCAGCTGGAGCTTTCTCGTTCTTCTAGGCTAGAAGACATAGGCTTCTCTGATTAGCATGCAAATGCAACAGCGGTGTAAAAAGTTCCAGATGAATTTATGACTAAGCCTTGCTGCAGGGGAAAACATGTTTGACAACATGTGTTAGAAATGGAGAAATGAATGAAATTGGGTATGAGTCTGAAACCAGCAGGATCAGAAGGTGTAAGAGAGGTGTGCAGATACAGGACGAGGCAAAGAGACTCCTGGAAACAACATCAGCATGTGAGGAGAACTGCAAATGTAAAGTGCCCAAGTATTTTTTCCCCCCTTCCTTTTTCCTTTAAAGAAATTCAAGTTTGTGGTATAATAAATTCAACTCTCTGCTTAGCACTAAAGAGGCCGATGAGTAAGAATACCAGAGTTTTTATGGTATTTCCTGAGATATTTCTTTAAACTAAACATTGCCACAGTATATTTCCTGGAAGTAATATTTACTTTACATTTTTTTGTTCTAATCTCTTGAGTAGCTCAGGATGTGAGGTATGTGTACAGTGGGCTTTGCGTCTATCAATAAAAACTCATAATGTTTCTCCAAGACTGGTATTTTTTCCATTCCTGGTAGGGAAACCGAGACAGAAATATTTAGGTGATGATTTTCAAAAATCACTTTTGTTTTTAAGTGCCTTCAGTTTTCACGTGTCCAACCTGCGGTGACTTTACTTTCGTTTGGTCAAAGGAGTTGGTGCTGGTTGGCACCCTTGGAAGCTGAGGCCAAGATGGATGAGGTTAGATACCCAGAAATTTGAAAGGCTACTTTTGTAAGCTTAAGCCTGAGTGATTTGAACTTGCTCATTTGCAGGCAGTCTGCTACCCTATCAGCAGGCCTCTCCTGAAACAGGTATCCTCTAGCCCAGGTCCTAAAGACCACCCATGTGCAACTGCAGGGGAGACCATGGTTCACGAATAACTTAAGAACTCTACCAAAAATCTCAGAGAGAACTGGATCCAGTATCTGGTTTATAGTTTAATGCCACTTTTGGAAGGAAAAGGTCTACAAACTTAATTTAAATTATATCCTTGATGCTTCAGCATTGCCTCCCAAACTCTACCTCTTAATATACAAGTCACAAAGCCCCACTCCAGTTATAAATTCTGCAAGGCAGCCACCAGGGGGCAACCCGTTCATACACACGTGAGCAGGAACAGCATTCTTGCATGGGCCACGGGACACGCATGCTTCAACCTTGCCTTATGTTCGTGAGCTACTTGCGATAAAAGTTCAGCCTACTGTCAGCCATGTCAAGTAACTACTAGATGGGTTTCATCAAACAGCAACTTGGATTACTTAGACAAGTCATGAGATGCAGAGGATTAAGGCCCACATGTGTTCAAACATATGTGCCTAACCACGTCTAATCTGTTAAATTCTCAGGGCTTGACCTTCAGACATCCTGGATGTCCTTATTTCCAGTGCTTTCCACATGTGAAATGAAGCTACTCTTATTCAGTTTCCTAATTAAGGAACTGGGGGCCTAGACTGAAGCACACTGATTTGAGAATGTGTAGGTTTAGGTTGAATGCTTAAATGGAGCCCCACTATAAGTTTCTTGAGACAGGGACTTCCTTTTTCTGAGCGTCTGCCTAACATATCTCAGCGAATGCTTGGCAAAGCCCATTACTGAAAGCTCCCCTTAGCTTGAGAAGAAAAGGGAAGGGATCCCACCTCTCCAATCTGACCATTCCCTGGTTGGACATGACATCTTCCTGTTGAGTCCTCTCGGCCTCCTCCGAGCTGCTTATCAAGTTCCATTTGGTTGAGTTCATTATTTAAATCAAGGTACCGCGGCATTAACATTTCCACGATGGAATAATTGTTGTTCTAGGCAAATGCCATGGCCTTGTAAGTTATACAAGGACTACTTACTCTCCCTCACTTTTTCACCTCCCTGTGTCCACAGCCAGCATTTCATAGACCTTCTGATCTCTGCATCTGTAAACACGCTGCATCAGTCAAGCTGAATGACTTTTGATTCACAAGTTCATTGTTCTGGCTGCAGTACATAGATCACATCCTTGTGCTGAATGGACTCAGTTTTTGTCTTAGCTGATCCCACTCATACCACGGATGAACTTTTTTCCTTGCCATAAAATATAAATTATTGATGGCCCCAGGGTCCCTGTCACAATGATAGTACGTGACCTTTGAATTCAGTCAAGTGGCTAGATGAGTAAATACAATTATTTGAGGTGTAATTAATTAGGGGAGAATTTTTTGTTCCATTAAAAACAGATGGTGTCTTTTAAAATCAGATTCAAAGTGAGCACTTGTTCTGAGCAACGCAGGTCAGCCAGAGAAGGTCCGCTTGCTTTTCAGTGAGACAAATCGGAGATACACCTAAAAACACATGGAGACTAGGTGAAAGACAAGGTAAGAGCGAAGCAGAAGCATCAGCTGTCTCCAAGGCAGTCACCCTGTGGAAAGCAGTAGATCAACACAGCAGGTAGTGAGCAGCCTGTTTCAGAGCTTGGAAGTGACTGGTGTGTAGGCAGGCATGAAAAAAAAAAATCTCCGGCATTACTTTTATTGTCAGTCTGCCTGTCAAACTGCCTTTTGGATAGGGACAGCAGGTTGGTAAATAAACCAGCGTTCACTTCTGCATGTGTGAACACTTCTTTGGGAATTTTATTCTTAATGCAAGCACTGAGCTTTAAGTACACAGAGTTATGGAGTATATGCAGAAGTGTAGCTAGCTGCCTCTGGGCAAAAAATAAAAGAAATAGTTAATGATTTACACAGCTAGCATGCTATCTCCCTCCCATATGGACTAGAAGCATTGCTAGCTAACCATGACACAGCTATTTTGTTCACTTAATTTTCTAATTAGCACAAGCCCACCCATTAGCACATATTGGGTTCCTTTCACTGCTCAAACCTAGTTCCCCCCAGCTTGGGGAGGGGCAGTTGGCATTCAGCAGCTGGGTTGCTTGAAACAAGGTGGAGTGTAACAGGTGGTGTCAGAGAGCTAGTTAAATGCTGAGTGTGCTTTTTCTGTTCACTCTCAAGTTGAGAGAGAAAGCAACCAAAATGAGTACAAAATCTTTTTACTTTTACTAGTCATTAGAGGTACTGAAAGTCTATCCTTAGTGTTCCTTCTGACCAGGATGAGGTGAGTTAAAGCAGCAACAAAGTAAGAAATGTTCAAGTCTGTATAGTTTCTGATGGGAATGCGCTTGAGTTTATGGAGGGAAGAGGTTTTGCTAACATTGCATGGTCAGATGCTTAGCTGGTTTGCATAGCATTGCTCTTAAACTGCGAGAGTGCTGAGAATCACTTCCTCATTAGGTTGTGCACAACTACAGAATTACAGTGTCCAAGGGAAGGTTAGGGCAAAACCCACAGGTTTTAGTATTGTTGCATTACTTTGTCTATATAGCAAATATTTTCTCTGATATGTTATGAAACTGTTGGCAGAGCATTAATGGTTATCCAAATACTAGCTTGGCTTAAGTGGAGAATAAGCTGTTATTATTTTATGTTCTTGGAGCTCCTGTGCTTTTAATTTGGTAGACAGCAAATGCATCCTTGCAAATACTTTGCCTCTCAAGCTGAGCTGCAAAGCAAAGGAAAAATGCCATTCCTTTTTGCATTTCTTGTTTATGATGGATAAATGGCAACTTGGAGGTTTTATTTAAAAAAAAAATGGGTTTATCTTTTTTTCTGCTTGTGTTGGAACCGTACAAATAAGTTTCTCTAGTCTTTTGCTGGATGAGTGTATTAGCAGGGTTATGATAGACTGAAGTCAGAGTAGGGAAGAGGTGAGGGACACACTTTAGTCCGCTGTTCAGAAGTTGCTTTTACTTAACCTGTTTATCTACCTCTGAATTACTATGTCATCCTTTACTATAGTTCCTGAATACATCATTACCTCCCTTTTTCCTGTGAGGAGTTTCAGTTAGGGAGGGTATTATAGAGCTCTATTTCAGAAGTGCCCGAGCATTTTGATCTCCAGGTGTAGATGTTTAACACCTCAAAATAGCTGGCCCTATGCAGTTTGTTCAAGGTCACACAGTAAGGTTGTGGCTTAGTCACCACTTTAAGCCTGCTATGTCACCTGAGTCCCAGTCCAGCACCTCCAAACACCCCTTCCCCGGGAAGTCATTGGCATATAAAACTTTCTTTTGAAAAGATTTATCTTCTTGCTAGGATGTTTTTACTCCAGTTCTGTAGTGGATCCACCAGTAAAGTCAGGAAAAAAAAAGATGACTGCACAGTTCGAGTATAAAACCATGGATGAAGCACCTGTTCTCTCCTATGTCTGGAAATATGCTAAGAGCCTGTCTCCCTGTGATGTTTCTCTCTTGCATAGGATACTGAGTGAAATATTTTCCCCCCACTTCTGCATTTCAGCCACGGCAGCTGTTCTGCCAGCAGATTTTGCCGCTATTGTTTTAAGAGATGTGAACACCATTTAAAAAAAAAACCAAAACCCACCAGGTTAAAATGGACCATAAATATATTCTAGAGTTTGTATGCAGGGAATGGGCTACCCACTGTACATGGGCTCAGCTGGGAGCCTTTGTCACAGGTACTGGTTTTATATGTGGTTACTCAGCATGGTGTGGAATTTGAATTCTTCTCTTAACACAGCAGTGGACAATCTCTCTCGCTCTCATTTTTACTTCAGGCTGTTTTTCACAGGCGGAATGGCACTGCTGGAAACTAATCAACGTAATGTTTTACACTTCACAGAGGTCTATTAGTAATCATTGCTACAATCTCTAGCACCAAATAGGGACAATGTATTCCTAAACTCCATCCTACGTTGGATTGCATTTTTTAGCCATAGGAAAACATAATTATCTCGGCCTCTCTGTGCAATGTCCATTTTGTTGTTTGTTTGTTCCTTCCCGGATGCTGTTGCTGGCAGTCAGACGTGAAAATGCCGTGATGGGTATTAAAAAGTACCAGTGGCAGTAGTAAAATGCAAGTCGCTAACTCCAATATGGCTCCTGTTATCTTAGCATCTGAGCTCTGCAGAGTCTTTTCATAGTACCCTGGCATGGCAAGAAAGTACAAATATCCTGGGGTTGGGTTTTTTTGTGCAAGACACCGAGACATTTTAGGCTTTGTTTTCACTGCTACAAAGGATTTTTACTCCAGAATAACTGATGCGTGCTAACTAGTTTGCTGTGAAATCCTAGTGGAGAAAAGGCACTGTAATTGCACTGTGAGGTCAGTCATGGCAGGGGGTATAATATAGAGCTTGCCTAGCTACCTACTGGGAAAACTTGTTTCTATAGAAATTTGTAGGAGAATAACTATTGTGCATTAGCAATCTTGCAGAAGCAGTGAAAATACAGCCTAAGTGATCTTCCTATAGGAAGTGGGAGTAAGAATTTAAATCTAGTTGCCCTAAATCCAAAATTAGTGTCCTACTAATCACTGGCCTATCCTTTCCACTCTCTAAAGAATGGGTCTATTTTATAGTCCTTACACTTACCTGAGGCTTATGGTAAACTCCATCCCTGCTTGGACAAAATATCACGGGTTAAGTGTGTGTTTGTGTGAGAGAGAGAGAGTAAGCACATTTGGGGTGGGAGATGAAATTCTGGTTGACCAGAAGAAGACAGCAGGTGATGCCCTCCATCCAGGGTATGACAATGCTAAGATGTGCCGATTTCCCCCAGACTCGCCCCATAGTTTTCACTCGGCTGCTTGTCCTGCACGTCATGGGTGCGTACAGACGTTCAGAGAGAGGGGCCGAGGCTAAAGTTGGTTCCTTTTTCAAAGCTAATCTTTAGACAATAAACGGTTATTAGCAATGAATTAGATGTGCTAAAGAGTTGCAAGTTCATCAAAAATATATTTACTCATAAAAAAAAAAAAAAAAAAAAAATGTAAAATAATATCATGTATCAATGCATAGCCCTGAATGAGGAGCTGGGATTATGGGACAAAACCTTTTTTTCAAGTCACCCCAAACCACACATCTCTGCCACTGGGAGACTCTCCTGAAGAAGCCTGGGCAGGGCAGTGCCTGACCCAAAGCTTGGTTTTTAGTGCCAACTAATAGCCCCGTAGGCCTGTATGTTGCTATGAATAAGGAGATACATTTGGGATGGGATTATTGGGCAAAATCCTATACGGGTCACCCCAGACCTGCCTTATTGCCTCATCCCTGCTACGAGGAGACTCCTGAAGAAGTCTTGGTAGGTTGTTGCCTAACCTGAAGCTCAGTTTTGTGTGCCAGCCTGCCAACTGATGGCCCCTCAGACCTGTGTGCTATTTACATAACACTGAATGAGGAGCCGAGTTTGGGCTGGGATTATGAAGCAAAATCTTCTATCTCCCCCAAAAATGTCTCCACTACTAGTGGACTCTCCCAAAAAAGACTGGGCAGGCTCCTGCCCAATCTGAAGCTTGGCTTTTGCATGCTAGCCTGCCAACTCATGCCCTCACAGATCTGCATGCTAAATGCATTGCCATGAAAAAAATTAGTTGATCTTGGGCTGGGATTATGGATGAAAAGCCTTTTCAGATCACCTGAAACGACACCTCATGACCCTGGTCTGACCTAAAGTTTGGCTTTCATGCGCCAGCCTGCTAACTGACACCCCTCCACCCAAGCTGATGCTATGTGCAAAGCCCCCAAAAGGAGCTGAGTTTGGCCCTGGATTATCAGGCAAAATCCTTTTCAGATCACCCCAAACTGCATGTCTCCTCCATGAGAGGACTCTTGAAGAATTCAAGGCAGGGCAGTATCTGATCCAAAGCTCAGTTTTCGTACCAGCCTGGCTACTATGTAGTACTGCCTGCTCCCAATAAGAAGCTGAGTTGGATCACCCCAAAACACACATCATTGCCTCTTGAAGAAGTCTGAGCTGGTCCCTGCCTGACCCAGAACTTGGTTTTTGAGTAGCAGCCACCCACTGTGTGCTAAGTATATTGCCCTGTATAAGGATCTGGGTATTTTGGATGGGATTATAAAGCAAAATCCTTTTCAGATCAGATCAGATCATTCCAAACCACATATCTGTGCCACCAGGAGACTCTCCTAAAGATGTCTGGGCAGTTCCCTCTCTGATCCACAGCACGGTTTTCATATACCAGCCTACCACCTCACAGCCCTACAGGCGTGTGCGATAAATACATCGCCAGAAATAAGGAGCTGAGTTTTAATGGGGATTATTGGGCAAAGCCCACTTCGGGTCATCCCAAACCACATGTCTCCACTATCAGGGGACTCTCCTGGAGAAGTCTGGGTGGAGTTTTTGCCAAAAACCCAAAGCTCAGTTTTTGCATGCCATGCTGCCAACTAACACCTGCTCTTAGGATGGGATTGTGGGGCAAAACCCATTTTGGATCACCCCAAAACACGTCTCCACCAATGACAGTCTCCTGAAGAAGACTGGGCAGGTCCCTGCTTGACCTGAAGCTTGGTGTTTGAGTTTCAGCCTGCCGGTTGACACCCACCCTGTAAGGCTTGTGTTGCTGGTGGGCTAGGTGCTGGGCGGCAGTAAGACTATAGGGCTTTTACACCACCTTAAGCCCCCACCCAGAAACTTGGTAAAGTAAGTTTGAACAGGATATTTTAATGTGAGCAAACCTGAACAAACCTTAGGCAAATAGTTAACTATTAACCTTTAACTGTAGCTCAAAACTAATCACAGTCACTGTCACAGCAGACCAACCTAGGGAGCTACCACCCAGCCCAGTCACTTAGGAAGATAGTCTCACCCAGGGCTGCCATTCAGGGGCTCTGCCACCTGTGCCATTTTAGTAGTAAGTGCTGGGTAGGGAGACCCATGGTGGAGGCCCTGTTGCTCCCCGCTGCCCTTCTCCTAGGGCTCTACCACCTATGCCAGCCAAAGTAGCAAGGGCTGGATAGGGAAGCCCACACAGGTGTTGGGGTTAGGTGTTACTCTGATGCTGGGGAGCAGTGCTAGAGATGCCACCTCCAGGGGTCTCTACCACTCTGCTGCGGGGGTCTCCATCGCTCCACTGTGGGTCCCCGCTGCCCTTTCAGGCTGCCTCACTATGAGCAGAAAACCTACTTGAATGACTTGGGACGTCATTGCATTATTGGCTTCTTGGTTCATGAAACATGTTAAAAATTACAGTATGGCTTTTTGTCTTTGGTTTTTCTTATTAAAGATGCAACAGTCTTTTCGGACAGAAATATAGGCCAATATGAGGATTTTTGGATAAGCACCTGTCATGTCTTTTCACTGTGAATGTGTGAAGTTATTTGTTTAGATTTTTTTTGTGTACCGTCTTATTTATTTGTTCTTAATTAAGGTAAAATAAAGCATGTTTATTTAAATTGCTTTCCGACAGGAAATATTGCATTATAAATTTCCTGTCCTTTTTTTTTCTCATGGAAACATATGGTTTGTATATAAACCCACACTGGTTTTTCCAAATGTAACTTACTTATTACCATATTTACTCCGATCCAAGATGAGTTTTTTTTTCCCTCATTCAACATGGGGAAAACATGTCTCCTCTTGAATCTGAGTACTGACGCTAGGTCCAGAATCAGGCAGTCGTACAGATCAGGGGTCAGGTGGAAGATGGGGCGGCAGCTTGCATGAGAATCGGGAAGCAGCACGTGAGGATGGCGGGGAGGGGGGCAGGAATGGGGCAGCAACACCCATGTGCTCATGATTAGGCAGGGGATCAGGAAGCAGCATGTGTTGGGGGATTGGGCAACAGCACACACAAGGGGATTGGGAAGTAGTACGTGTCATGCCTTGGAGCAGCAGTGCACATGGGGAAGCAGCAGATGTTGGGGATGGGGCAGTGGCAGGGGTAGATGGCAGCACAAAATAGGGATCAGGTGGAAGTAAGGGTTGGGAATGGGGGGGTAGGTGGATGGCGGTCAGTGGTGGGTTGTGGATCGGGGGACAAAGTTGTTAACTGTATACAATGTATTAAATTATAATATACATAAACATAAAACTAAATATCATATATTTACACAGAGAACACTAACCAATAACCAAGGTCAAACCCTAAATAACACTATTTACAACATCACAATACAACATTTCAATTATAAAATTTAAGGTGCAAACATGAACAATCTTAATAATATCTATTCCTTAATATAATCCCTGACCCAGGACAAGAAATGGTCCTCCTTCCAATGGGGTCCCTTGGGGGGGTGGTGTCCAGCAAGCACCAGGGGCCCCTCCCCTTAGGACCTTGACTAGGCAGGGGGCTGCTCACCCAGCCCCTTCTCTGGGTTTGCCCGCCCCAAATATCTTTCCCCTGTGGGACCCAAGGGCCCAATGACTCGCGCTCCCTCAGGTGGCAGTGGTCAGGGCACAGCTCAATGGGGTCTCCTCTGCTGGAGCACCTCTCCAGGCCTCTCCTGCACTGCTGGGCTTCTCTCCACCCTGTGCCCTGCTCTGGGCACCGGGGGTTCAGCTCCTCTACCACTGCTGCTGGCTCCTCGGTGCTGGGCCTTACGCCGCAGCACTACTATTTCCCCATGCTCTGTCTACACTTCACAGAGGTCTATTAGTAATCATTGCTACAATCTCTAGCACCAAATAGGGACAATGTATTCCTAAACTCCATCCTACGTTGGATTGCATTTTTTAGCCATAGGAAAACATAATTATCTCGGCCTCTCTGTGCAATGTCCATTTTGTTGTTTGTTTGTTCCTTCCCGGATGCTGTTGCTGGCAGTCAGACGTGAAAATGCCGTGATGGGTATTAAAAAGTACCAGTGGCAGTAGTAAAATGCAAGTCGCTAACTCCAATATGGCTCCTGTTATCTTAGCATCTGAGCTCTGCAGAGTCTTTTCATAGTACCCTGGCATGGCAAGAAAGTACAAATATCCTGGGGTTGGGTTTTTTTGTGCAAGACACCGAGACATTTTAGGCTTTGTTTTCACTGCTACAAAGGATTTTTACTCCAGAATAACTGATGCGTGCTAACTAGTTTGCTGTGAAATCCTAGTGGAGAAAAGGCACTGTAATTGCACTGTGAGGTCAGTCATGGCAGGGGGTATAATATAGAGCTTGCCTAGCTACCTACTGGGAAAACTTGTTTCTATAGAAATTTGTAGGAGAATAACTATTGTGCATTAGCAATCTTGCAGAAGCAGTGAAAATACAGCCTAAGTGATCTTCCTATAGGAAGTGGGAGTAAGAATTTAAATCTAGTTGCCCTAAATCCAAAATTATTGTCCTACTAATCACTGGCCTATCCTTTCCACTCTCTAAAGAATGGGTCTATTTTATAGTCCTTACACTTACCTGAGGCTTATGGTAAACTCCATCCCTGCTTGGACAAAATATCACGGGTTAAGTGTGTGTTTGTGTGAGAGAGAGAGAGTAAGCACATTTGGGGTGGGAGATGAAATTCTGGTTGACCAGAAGAAGACAGCAGGTGATGCCCTCCATCCAGGGTATGACAATGCTAAGATGTGCCGATTTCCCCCAGACTCGCCCCATAGTTTTCACTCGGCTGCTTGTCCTGCACGTCATGGGTGCGTACAGACGTTCAGAGAGAGGGGCCGAGGCTAAAGTTGGTTCCTTTTTCAAAGCTAATCTTTAGACAATAAACGGTTATTAGCAATGAATTAGATGTGCTAAAGAGTTGCAAGTTCATCAAAAATATATTTACTCATAAAAAAAAAAAAAAAAAAAAAATGTAAAATAATATCATGTATCAATGCATAGCCCTGAATGAGGAGCTGGGATTATGGGACAAAACCTTTTTTTCAAGTCACCCCAAACCACACATCTCTGCCACTGGGAGACTCTCCTGAAGAAGCCTGGGCAGGGCAGTGCCTGACCCAAAGCTTGGTTTTTAGTGCCAACTAATAGCCCCGTAGGCCTGTATGTTGCTATGAATAAGGAGATACATTTGGGATGGGATTATTGGGCAAAATCCTATACGGGTCACCCCAGACCTGCCTTATTGCCTCATCCCTGCTACGAGGAGACTCCTGAAGAAGTCTTGGTAGGTTGTTGCCTAACCTGAAGCTCAGTTTTGTGTGCCAGCCTGCCAACTGATGGCCCCTCAGACCTGTGTGCTATTTACATAACACTGAATGAGGAGCCGAGTTTGGGCTGGGATTATGAAGCAAAATCTTCTATCTCCCCCAAAAATGTCTCCACTACTAGTGGACTCTCCCAAAAAAGACTGGGCAGGCTCCTGCCCAATCTGAAGCTTGGCTTTTGCATGCTAGCCTGCCAACTCATGCCCTCACAGATCTGCATGCTAAATGCATTGCCATGAAAAAAATTAGTTGATCTTGGGCTGGGATTATGGATGAAAAGCCTTTTCAGATCACCTGAAACGACACCTCATGACCCTGGTCTGACCTAAAGTTTGGCTTTCATGCGCCAGCCTGCTAACTGACACCCCTCCACCCAAGCTGATGCTATGTGCAAAGCCCCCAAAAGGAGCTGAGTTTGGCCCTGGATTATCAGGCAAAATCCTTTTCAGATCACCCCAAACTGCATGTCTCCTCCATGAGAGGACTCTTGAAGAATTCAAGGCAGGGCAGTATCTGATCCAAAGCTCAGTTTTCGTACCAGCCTGGCTACTATGTAGTACTGCCTGCTCCCAATAAGAAGCTGAGTTGGATCACCCCAAAACACACATCATTGCCTCTTGAAGAAGTCTGAGCTGGTCCCTGCCTGACCCAGAACTTGGTTTTTGAGTAGCAGCCACCCACTGTGTGCTAAGTATATTGCCCTGTATAAGGATCTGGGTATTTTGGATGGGATTATAAAGCAAAATCCTTTTCAGATCAGATCAGATCATTCCAAACCACATATCTGTGCCACCAGGAGACTCTCCTAAAGATGTCTGGGCAGTTCCCTCTCTGATCCACAGCACGGTTTTCATATACCAGCCTACCACCTCACAGCCCTACAGGCGTGTGCGATAAATACATCGCCAGAAATAAGGAGCTGAGTTTTAATGGGGATTATTGGGCAAAGCCCACTTCGGGTCATCCCAAACCACATGTCTCCACTATCAGGGGACTCTCCTGGAGAAGTCTGGGTGGAGTTTTTGCCAAAAACCCAAAGCTCAGTTTTTGCATGCCATGCTGCCAACTAACACCTGCTCTTAGGATGGGATTGTGGGGCAAAACCCATTTTGGATCACCCCAAAACACGTCTCCACCAATGACAGTCTCCTGAAGAAGACTGGGCAGGTCCCTGCTTGACCTGAAGCTTGGTGTTTGAGTTTCAGCCTGCCGGTTGACACCCACCCTGTAAGGCTTGTGTTGCTGGTGGGCTAGGTGCTGGGCGGCAGTAAGACTATAGGGCTTTTACACCACCTTAAGCCCCCACCCAGAAACTTGGTAAAGTAAGTTTGAACAGGATATTTTAATGTGAGCAAACCTGAACAAACCTTAGGCAAATAGTTAACTATTAACCTTTAACTGTAGCTCAAAACTAATCACAGTCACTGTCACAGCAGACCAACCTAGGGAGCTACCACCCAGCCCAGTCACTTAGGAAGATAGTCTCACCCAGGGCTGCCATTCAGGGGCTCTGCCACCTGTGCCATTTTAGTAGTAAGTGCTGGGTAGGGAGACCCATGGTGGAGGCCCTGTTGCTCCCCGCTGCCCTTCTCCTAGGGCTCTACCACCTATGCCAGCCAAAGTAGCAAGGGCTGGATAGGGAAGCCCACACAGGTGTTGGGGTTAGGTGTTACTCTGATGCTGGGGAGCAGTGCTAGAGATGCCACCTCCAGGGGTCTCTACCACTCTGCTGCGGGGGTCTCCATCGCTCCACTGTGGGTCCCCGCTGCCCTTTCAGGCTGCCTCACTATGAGCAGAAAACCTACTTGAATGACTTGGGACGTCATTGCATTATTGGCTTCTTGGTTCATGAAACATGTTAAAAATTACAGTATGGCTTTTTGTCTTTGGTTTTTCTTATTAAAGATGCAACAGTCTTTTCGGACAGAAATATAGGCCAATATGAGGATTTTTGGATAAGCACCTGTCATGTCTTTTCACTGTGAATGTGTGAAGTTATTTGTTTAGATTTTTTTTGTGTACCGTCTTATTTATTTGTTCTTAATTAAGGTAAAATAAAGCATGTTTATTTAAATTGCTTTCCGACAGGAAATATTGCATTATAAATTTCCTGTCCTTTTTTTTTCTCATGGAAACATATGGTTTGTATATAAACCCACACTGGTTTTTCCAAATGTAACTTACTTATTACCATATTTACTCCGATCCAAGATGAGTTTTTTTTTCCCTCATTCAACATGGGGAAAACATGTCTCCTCTTGAATCTGAGTACTGACGCTAGGTCCAGAATCAGGCAGTCGTACAGATCAGGGGTCAGGTGGAAGATGGGGCGGCAGCTTGCATGAGAATCGGGAAGCAGCACGTGAGGATGGCGGGGAGGGGGGCAGGAATGGGGCAGCAACACCCATGTGCTCATGATTAGGCAGGGGATCAGGAAGCAGCATGTGTTGGGGGATTGGGCAACAGCACACACAAGGGGATTGGGAAGTAGTACGTGTCATGCCTTGGAGCAGCAGTGCACATGGGGAAGCAGCAGATGTTGGGGATGGGGCAGTGGCAGGGGTAGATGGCAGCACAAAATAGGGATCAGGTGGAAGTAAGGGTTGGGAATGGGGGGGTAGGTGGATGGCGGTCAGTGGTGGGTTGTGGATCGGGGGACAAAGTTGTTAACTGTATACAATGTATTAAATTATAATATACATAAACATAAAACTAAATATCATATATTTACACAGAGAACACTAACCAATAACCAAGGTCAAACCCTAAATAACACTATTTACAACATCACAATACAACATTTCAATTATAAAATTTAAGGTGCAAACATGAACAATCTTAATAATATCTATTCCTTAATATAATCCCTGACCCAGGACAAGAAATGGTCCTCCTTCCAATGGGGTCCCTTGGGGGGGTGGTGTCCAGCAAGCACCAGGGGCCCCTCCCCTTAGGACCTTGACTAGGCAGGGGGCTGCTCACCCAGCCCCTTCTCTGGGTTTAGGCCCTGTACTGGGCCGGGTGGGGGGGGGGTTGCTCACCCAGCCTCCTCTCTGGGTTTGCCCGCCCCAAATATCTTTCCCCTGTGGGACCCAAGGGCCCAATGACTCGCGCTCCCTCAGGTGGCAGTGGTCAGGGCACAGCTCAATGGGGTCTCCTCTGCTGGAGCACCTCTCCAGGCCTCTCCTGCACTGCTGGGCTTCTCTCCACCCTGTGCCCTGCTCTGGGCACCGGGGGTTCAGCTCCTCTACCACTGCTGCTGGCTCCTCGGTGCTGGGCCTTACGCCGCAGCACTACTATTTCCCCATGCTCTGTCTCGGCACTGAGGGCTCTCTTAGCACAGGCCAGGCCCTTCAGGCTCCGGCCAGCCATCCTCACACCGGGTGGCTAACCCAAGCAGCTTCTGCTGCTCTCTGGCTCCCAAGGTTTGGGCCCATGTGCCGCCCTCTGCACCGTGGAACCTGACCGCTTGCTGGGAGATGGGTCTGCAGTAAGGCAGCTCAGGCCTCAAGGCCCTGTTAGGGTTGCAGGCTCAAGCCATTGCTTGCAGCTCCGAAAGCCTGGGCTCCGTGCGCTGAACTGTGCACCGTGATGTGCCCAAGCAGTCTCACAGTGCTCCCAGGGCTGGGTCTCCACACACCATCCCTGTGCGCCAGCAATATTGCACCACTCCCAAGGCTGCTCCTCCAGTGGCAGCTTCAGGAGCTTTGGGCCTATTGCCCACTGGGGGAGAGCTCCCCAGCTTTTCTCAGCTTCACTCTTCTTGAGTCCCTCACTGCATCTGCCCCTCGTGCTGGGCACGCCGCTCCTTTTATACGCTCCAGGGCTCCGCCCCGAAGTCTTCTGGACCTGACAGTCTGCAGTCTTCAATCAGGTCCAGGTGAGCTCTTTCCCCCCTCCCTTCAGGAAAGGGGCATGACTTTATTTCTCCTGCTGCCTCCTGATTGGTGGATGGGCTCCACCAATCAAAACAGCAGGATCTCAAGCCTGGGACTCAGCCCAAGCTCTAAAAGGTGAACCTGTTATGCTATTAATTGCAAAAATTAACTATCATTATCCATGCGTATTATTCTATCCAATAACATAGAAGACACTGAGAACTGAAAATCACAGTATTAGCACCAGCAGTAGTAGTAGCAGGCATCTGTCTGTCTCATGAGACAATAGAAATACACCGAGTGAGACATCAACTTGTTGAACATAGTCCTTGCTTGAAAGATAAAGCAAAACTGGAGTGACCTCACCAGGTTGCAAAAACCTGGGCAGTATCTATGGAGACACTGAGCTGCCTGCACATCAGTGTCCTCATCAGCCTTGCTGGTTTAATCGAAAGGGAAGATGGATTGCCAGCATGTTTGGAACCAGCTTGGCTGCTGGAGCAAAGGAGATCATCCTTTTGTTCATCGATCTACTCCTAGACTGGCTGCTGACCAGCGTTAAAGAGCCCAGTCTACCCTATCATGGAGTGGACTACAGTTCCACAACTGTTGCCCAGGGGTAAGACTAGCACCCTCCTTTAAGGATGAGGCTGAAGTTGGTTCCTTATTCCCAGTTCCTTATAAGGAACCAACTTCAGTCTCAGGTTAGTGGGAGGTTAGATTGCGTTAAAAATGGTCACCCAATCTAATTTAGTTAGCTCAGGTGTGGATGTTACACTAATTAGGTGGCTCTGTGTGCAAACTGTATAGAAGTTCAGGACAGTTAGATTAGTTTAAAAATGGCCAACCCAATATAAGTAAAGTGGTCCACTAAGGCAGTCTAATTTAGCTCGGGTCCAGTGATACCAATCTACTGAATTTCTTCACGGTTCCCAGGGCATCCCTGGGGCTGGGAAAGCCCAGCTGCTGGCCCCAGCCCTGGGGTTAGCTTTTCCTACTCCCTCCTTTTCACCAGGCTAATTTTAGCCCCCTCAGCCCCTTTTCCCACCCCCAGATGAACAACCCCCCCCTCCATGGACCAACCAGCCCTTTCTCCCCACCCTTTCCCCCAGCCCACGAAAAGTCCCATCCCACAAGCCGTTCCCAGTGCTGGTTTTATCAGCATTCACGGCAGTAAGTCTCAGTGGTGGGGGGAGACGGATGGGATGGTAGGTTCACTTGTGGGGGGCAATAAAAATAGCTCCTCCTGGTCTGGGGGGCTGGGGAGATAGTTTCCCAACTCTCCTCTGTGGATACTGTGAGCCCCCGTGACTCCTCCACCACTGGAGCCTGCTTTCCCCTGATACCCCCAACCTCCCTCTGTAGTCCCTCCCCATCCTGACTTGCCTTAAATCAGGTGGCTATTTTTAACATGATCTAACTCCCCCCCAAACTTCCCCAAATGTCTGTATGGAGCCCATGGGTGCATCCCCACAAGCAAGAATGGGTATTTTCCAGGGACAACTAGCACTGCTAGCTGTCCCTGGGGCAGTAATTGTTAGCTACATGCATGCTCTGGCATGTAGCAAGTTGCTCGGATGGGGTGGGGTAGGGGAGACTGGGGCCAGCACCTGGGCTGGCCCCAGCCACCTTACCTGGGGTCCTGGAGGCCTCCTAGGGCTCTAGTGGTGGCAAACTGGGCACACAGAGCCTGGCTGGCAGCTGGAGCGTGGCTCTGGCTGGCTAGGCTCTGGTTTCGGGCAGCTCATGCTGTCACCATGTATGCCCTGCTTTCTTCTGGCACAGGTTTTTTGACATCGGGATTTCATTGCTGCAAATTAGCAGCACAGCTAATGCCTCGTGTGATGCCACAAACCACATGTGCCCACTCATCCGGATACAACCCAGGCATCCTTGGAGCACAAGCAGGACAGGTCACATTAGTAATCACATTTACCTGTCCCCAGTCAGGTGGGGGCCTGTGGCTGCAGGGTTAGCAGCATTGTCTGAGCAGGCCCGTTATATATATATTCACTACTAAATGTAAAGCCCAGGGTTTGTTCCCTGCTATAAACAGCTTCTTCTACATGGAGAAAGGGATATTTAATCTGTGTTTTCACTTGTGTTGAACTTTGAATTAAATAACATTGACAGGCAGATGGGCAACATTAAGGGGCTTCCAAGCAAGATTGCTGAAAAATAAGAAGACTTTATTCCATTGCTATATCTCAGTGAAAAGGAAGGATTCATAGGTTGGAAGGGTGTTTTTTTTCCCCGGTGCTTCTCTCGGCAGTAATGAGCAGGAATCTCTGAAGAGGGTTTGAAGCCTAGACGCTTTGCTGAAAGGGTCATTAAAGTGTCACTAACTACAGCTTTGCCAAAAAAAAACCCTAAGTCAGTAATTGCCCAATATGGACATGATTCTGAAAATAAATAAATAAATAAATTACTGATGAGATTTTTTGCAAGCTGGCTTGAAGATCCATTGCATATTGTCTACTGCCATCCATGGCAGTTGTACCTGTATCCCTCCTACGCAGGTCTGCAAATCCTAGTCAGGAGTGCTTTGAAGACTGAAAACAACCCGCAGTCTCCCTCTTTTAATCTGTCTGCAGCACTTCAAAGTACTGTTCTGGTACAAGTGCAGAAGCTTTGGTAACATGGGGTAGAGAGATGGAGATAAGGGTGGATGGGGGAAGGAAGAGGGATGGGGATTGGGGAAAAAAGAGAGCGAACGTAACTTTAGTGGGGCTAAACCTCTCCTTGCTCCATTGACCTCCTTGGCAGCTGTGTTGTGAAGTGGGTCAGCAGTTTGGCCTTGGCAGCCCTCTCTGAATGGGCAGATAGATGTGTTGGTCATGGAGGACTGCTGCTGGAGGTCCTTTCTCTTATGCTGCTAAATATCACCAAAGAAATGGGAGGACTGGCGCCTTCCCTTGAAGGAGAGCTGTCCTCGGTTTCCATCCCCTGCTCTAGGCATGAAGGAACTGCAGGCAGCTTCCTCTCAGATGTTCCAGCCGGAGACCTTGACTCCAACCAAGCCTCTAAACTTACCCGCAAGATTTGCATTAAAAAAATAAATAAATTAGGAGATGTTCATATTTAATAACAGTGCATCTTGATTCTTATGAAGGCAGAAGGTTGCTGCAAAACTGAGGGTGACTGACATTTAAAAATGCCAAAGATCTTATTAATTCTTCAGTGCAAGGAATATTTCTAGAGGCCTTGCATGTGGATTTCCCCCTTGGAAGGCCAGAAGCCTTAAACAGCTGGATGCTCACAGAACCGAGCCTTGTGCACAGTGAGGGGTGGGGACTTGTAAGTCTCTCATTTTAAAATCATGTATTTGCCATTTTCTCAAAAGGCAAATGATAATGTGCGTGTGAAGGTTAAGGGACTGGTGCCACTGGGATTTGCAGATTTGCATCCTCCCACTGTAGTCAAGATGTGGCAATCCAGCTCTTTCATGCTGTCTGTCCCATTACTGACCCCTCTCTTGATTTGAGTAGAGCCCCTTCTGCAGGAATTAAAGGCTGTTCAGTCTCCCTGCTAGCTCAGCACTGTGCCATTGTTGTTCATCCGAAACAGAACGTACTAAGGCATACTTCCACCAAAATGCATTGCACGTATTCCAGGATTGCAAGCTAAATGTCTACCGAGGTCTGCAGAGTTTAAGGACTTTCCCTTTCCTCCCCGCGAAGGATTGAAGGGCCAAGCACATTAACACATCTGTTTCCCCTTCTCGCTTCCCATTCACTTGTCTGTGATAACTGGCGCTTGATAAAAAGCCATAGTGCTTGTCTGAAGAGATTGGCTTCAGCTAAGTGTCTGCCAAAAAAAAAATGTAATCCTCGTTGGTTATGTGTTGAGTCAAGACCGTGTCCTCAGTGCCCTGCACAACACTGGGTAGGCCCAGATTCTTGTCTGCAAGAGTTTATACCCCAGGGGCTAAGGTTTGCTTTTGGATGTGAATGTCCTGCTCCTGTTGACTTTCTTGTGAGCTGCATGGGCAGAGCTTGGTGCCAGGGTGGGCAACTAATCCAGTTCCAGATGGATGTTGTGTCCCCTGCTAATGGCATTCATGATGACACCTTTCTGCTGCTGGTGGTGCTGGTGAAGTTACCAGTTCATCTCAAGTAACTGAGCTTTGGGCTGTACTTGGTGGTTCAACCCCTATAGATTTTTTTCCACATCAGTGAGAAGCGATGGGGGCATTGCATATATTTATGGCATTATAAAACACAGTAGCAGCTTTATCGTGAAGTCTTTGTTTTTGTGTTGGAAAAACGTAACATATACCATCCTGTTGGAAATAAAGCTAGGCACACCCACACAACAAAACAAATGTGACTAGTGGTGAATCTCCACTGGTGGCTGTTGTATTTTTCCCCAGGTTGTGAGCCACTCTCTGACTCTACCAGCATTTGATGCAAGGGTATGTTGGTTTTCAAGCAGGGCATTAATGGAGCAGGGTTGGCAGTGTGAGCGGATGCTTTGATATGGTTGTTACGGTTGTGTTAACTATTTTGCTTTATTATGATTTTAAAAGAAGAAAGCAGAAGTTTTCTACTTCTGCTGCTCACCAGAAGCTGGCTGTACTGAAAAAGGGAATGGGTGAGATCATAATTGTACAAGAGACTGTAGGTGGATTAATTTGGGTGATAGCAAGCCAACTGCAAAGAACCTGTTTAAAGACTCAGTGAATATATAGGCCACTTATGGTGTATTGAGACCTCTGTTGGCTTCCTTTATGAAGGGTTGAAGAGATTCAGGGCAGAAGGTCAGCGCAAAGCCTGTGCATCACTTGGGCTTTGCTTTGACTGCTTGCGTTCCTGGATTTTAGTTTATATTCGTCTCTGCAGGGGGAAAATTTCTCTTTTGGCTTAATTTTGGCCCTAGTCACTTAGAATGAATCCCATTTCATTTTAAACCAATGTAGGGGAATGATATCATTCTTTCTAGTGATGCCAACTGTGACAAGCTTCATTCTATGGAAAAATAAAGAAGTAAATTCTTGATGCATGGAAAAGCATCTTGAAAACGGTCCTGAATTCATCTCTTTAAACTGTTGGTGGCGGTTTCTAGGAGTCACTCATCACCCTTTAATAATGATTTCCCATCTCTTACTGAGATCTACTGGTTCTCTCGCAGATATTAATTTATAACGTTTAACAATTACATTATGCACAACACGCTGTATGTGAACTGAATGGTTCACTGAACTAAGCAAATGCAGATGAGATTGGACCAAAAAGATATAGTGAAAAGACTGAACTCTAATGAAATAAGGGTATCACAGGTCAAGTGTTGCTTGTATGCTGACATTGCAGTAAATATATTGGTGTAAGTTAGCCAGACACAATAGACTTTTCTTCTTGGGCAGATATCAGAAAACATGCACTCAGTGAACCAGAAAACTGCAAAATTGTATAATAAAATTAATCCTAAACTATGAATAGCAAAAATGCCAGACTTATTTTGCATCTAGTTTTTCACACCAGCAAATATCAATTTATCATTAAATTCTGTTGTCATCATATGAGCACTTGCTGGGTTGGACTGAATATAGTTTTATATCGGTGCATGTTTTGTTAATAAATATCAAATTAGCATAAAGGAATCAGATAGCCTATTTTAAAACCAGGTTTAAAAACACAGTTACATGAAATTTATGCTTGGATATCTTTTTCAAGTGTATATCATTCTTTCATTGAGTATTTGAATTGCCACCCATAAATATATTGGTGTGATCTGGCAGTCCCTGGCTCATGCAGGTGTTCCCTTGGACTGCTTCTGTCCAAGGGGTGGGTGCAACCCTCCCAAGCAGTATGCATGACTTGTCTCCTCTAGGACCACTTCAGGGGGGAGGTGAATCAGTCACAACTAACTCCCAACTCTGTGGTCTTGAGAGTCCCACTTTGAGTTTTAGAGGATCCCTATTCAGTGATGGAGAAGATGAAACTTCAGAACCTCCAAGATTCGTCTAGACTTTGAATTAGAGTTATAATAGGAATTTTTCTCAGTGCTGTTTATTGTCCTGAATCACTCTTGATGTTCTCTTTTGTCCTCTAGTTCTCCTAAAACTGTGGCATCTTGCACTCTGTGGAAGGTGGGGTACCTTGTTACTTTGGCTTGTAGAACTAATTATCAGTTGGACTTTAACTATTGCCAATCCTTGCCAGTATTAGTGGTATATCCAATGGCATATCTAACCTATCTGAGTCGGTTCCTCCTGTTAAGCACTGGCTGTCACACAATCTGCTTGGCTTCTCTTTCAGTCCTTGGGGTACAGAGTGGTGGATGGATACTTTTGCATTTTATGTTGCTGAGAATTGTTAACTACTGCGATGGCGGCCTTTTGAAAATCAGTTACTGGTCACTTGACTTATAGTAGTAGCTAGGGTCAGGAGGGACCTGAACAGATCATCTAGCCTGACCCCTTGCCACAGGCAGGAATGAATGCTGGGTTCACAAGACCCCAGACAGGTGATTGTCCAACCTCCTCTTGAATTTGCCCAAGGTAGGAGTGAGGACCACTTCCCTGGGAAGTTGGTTCCAGATTCTGGCCACCCTAACTGTAAAATATTGCCCCCTGAGCTCTAACCTAAACCTATTCTCCATCAGCTTATGACCACTGTTCCTCATCACCCCAGGTGGTGCTGGGGAGAAAAGGGCTCTGCCTATTTGCTGTTGATCTCCCCTGATGAGTTTGTAGGCAGCCACCAGGTCCCCCCTCAGCCTCCTCTTGCTGAGGCTGAACAGGTTCAGGTCCCTCAGTGTCTCCTCGTAGGGCCTGTCCTGCTGCCCTCTCACCAAGCGGGTGGCCCTCCTTTGATCCCTCTCCAGGCTGGCCACATCCTTTTTAAAGTGCGGCGCCCAGAACTGGATGCAGTAGTCCAACTGCGGCCTGACCAAAGTCGCATAGAGGGGGAGTATCATCTCTCTGGACCGGCTTGAGATGCATCTTTCGATGCATGACAAGGTATGGCTGGCCTTGCTGGCTG
>NW_005842163.1:1840023-1850604 GCF_000455745.1 Alligator sinensis | reverse complement strand
CTGATGAAGATGTTAAACAGTGCGGGCCCGAGGACCGAGCCCTGGGGTACCCCACTGCTCACATCTCACCAGGTTGAGTACAACCCATCCACCACTACTCTCTGGGTGCGCCCCATCAGGCAATTTTTTACCCATCCAATTGTGCAGGCATCAATGCCACAGTCACTTAATTTATTGATGAGGATGGAGTGAGCGACAGTGTCAAAGGCCTTCTTAAAGTCCAGAAGGACTACGTCCACGGGGACACCATCATCCAAGAATTTAGTTACTTGGTTGTAAAAGGCAATCAGGTTGGTTTGGCAGGACCTGCCTTTGAACCCATGCTGATTTCCCCTGAGTATGATCTCCCCTGCAGGTCCCCACAGATGTACTCCTTGATGATTCTCTCCAAGATCTTCCCGAGCACCGAGGTAAGGCTTACAGGCCTATAGTTACTTGGGTCCTCCTTCCTCCCCTTCTTAAAAATTGGGACCACATTAGCTAGTTTCCAATCCTTTGGCACCTGGCCAGATGACCATGAATGCTCATACAGCCGGGCCAAGGGCTCTGCAATGACCCCTGCCAGGTCCCTCAACACCCTTGGGTGGAGGGCATCTGGACCTGCAGATTTAAAAATGTCTAGTGCTTCCAGAAGATCCCTAATTACATCTGCGCTGACCGAAGGCCTGACAGAGCTATCCCTGAAACTGTCCCTACCTCTGGTAGGAAGGATGTGCCGGTCCCTGTTCAAGAAAACAGAGGCAAAGAAACTGTTAAAATATGAGCTTTTTCATCTGGCGTAGCCACAAGATTACCATTTGAGTCTTGCAGGAGCCCTACATTGCCTGGTGCCGCCTTCTTGCTCCCAATGTACTTGAAAAAGGACTTTATCTTGGACGCTAGCCTGAGCTCCATCTCTGCCTTGGCCTTCCTAATAGCCCTCCTATTCTCCCGGGCTGAGGAGGAGTACTCCTCCTTGGTGATGGCTCCTCCCTTCCACTGGTTGTACCCCCCCCTTTTAGTCCTCAGGCATTGCTGAATGCCCTTGCTGAGCCAAGGGGGTTTCTGAGCACTCTTACCCGCCTTGCTTCTCTCAGGGACTGTTACCCTTTGGGCCTGGAGGATCGTCCCCTTAAGTTATGACCATCCCTCGTGGATTCCCATCTCCTTTACCTTCTGGGCCCTCAGTGCCTCCCCCACTAATCTCCGAAGCTCATTGAAGTTTGTCCTTCTGAAGTCAAGGGCTTTAGTCTTGCTGGTAAGCCCTTGACACCCTGTGCTGGAAGGTGAATTCCAGCAGGTGATGATCGCTATTGCCTAGGTGGTCAAGGACCTGCAGTCCCCTTACCAGGTCATCCCCAGTGGCCAGGACCAGGTCCAGCAAGGCATTACCCCTAGTGGGGCTGTGCACCTCCTGGATAAGGTGAAGGCCCTATAATACAGCCAGGAACCTACGTGAGCAGTCAGACCTGGCTGTCTGCTCCTCCCAGCAAATGTCTGGGTAGTTTAGGTCCCCCATGACAATAACATCCCTTGACCTAACTGCCTCCATAAGCTGACTGGAGAAGTGGTTTGTAGTAGACACCCACTGTAAGGTCCCTTTTGCCATGCCCCCCTTGTAGTTGGACCCACAGTGTCTCCGCCCGACCCTCCTCTAACCTGAAGCTAATCCGTGATGCTGTGAGGTGCTCTTTGACATAGAATGCAACCCCCCGCACCTTTCCTCTCTGTCCTGTCACTTCTGTATAGGGTGTATCCCTGAATGCCCACCGCCCAGTCATGGGTGGCATCCCACCAGGTTTCTGTGAGCCCTACTAAGTCTGAATTCTTACTCGCAATCAGGAGGCACAGTTCCTCCTGCTTGCTCCCCATACCACAAGCATTAGTGTAGAGGCATTTGAGGCCTCCTGAGGGTGCACGTGCCTTCCCCCCACTCACAGGATAGTTGTGGCCCCCTACTCCCAGGATGTTGTTGCTTACCTGGGCATCCCTTTCTTTTGTCACCCTGCATGCTGGTGAAGCATCCTCTCCACTCGGAGCAGCCCCTTCCCCCGGTGAAGCTAGTTTAAAGCCCACTGTACGAGATCAGCCAACCTAGAAGAAAAACTTGACTTGATTTGAGGTATTTCACTTGGCTTTGAATTCTGGAGCATCCAGTATTAGTGCTTGTATTCCCTGATATGGGCTCCATTGTTACATGGGTGAGATCATGATTCTGCTGCAAACAATGGCAAAGCTCCTATATTTCACCCTATATTAACAGGACAGGAACAATGTAATTTCCCTCCCTTCCAAGACATGGTGTGAATCTTTTTTCCAAGCAGTGTGAAGTCCCTCAGTGGAGGATGTTATAGAGGTGCAAACGTGCTGTTAGACTACACTTCATTATTTTGATTTCCATCTGTCACTTGTAGCATCAATGACTGGAAAGGGCGTAACGTCTGAAATTAAATCCTCTCATTAATTTCATAGATTTCATAGACATCAGGGCTGGAAGGGACCTCGGAAGATCATCGAGTCCAGCCCCCCGCCCAAAGGGCAGGAAGTCAGCTGGGGTCATAGGATCAAACTTGCAACACGATGCAGTTTAGGGAAAAGTTGATTGTTGTACTCTGCTTTTACTTGGTAGTTTTGGTCTGGAGGGGTAATTGAGTCTTTGTGCTCAATTTTATTTCAAGCAAGTTACACATCATTCTATATAAAATGAACACAGTGTGCACCTGGTATAGGCTATGCAGTGATATTTAAAACATGACTATTTGAGCGAAGTGAAGTTCTCTCCTAAATATAAGCTGTAAACCCTTATTCAACATTAAATCAAATCAATGTTAATTTGGGAACTAATTAGCATTTCAAGCTTTTTTCAGCAGTGTGGTGATTTTGTATATAATGCTATGTGATTGTACAGAAGCGCATAATTAGGGAGCTGAATACATTGTCTCCTGCTGACATGTTGCAAAAGGAGATTCCTTTTAGCAAGGGATGCTCAGCATATCTGAATTAAAATACAAAATGCATGTCTGAATACCACACACCTGACCCGTATCAGATTTAAATTGAAATTATGCCAGAGTCTGGGGGACTTATTCAATGGATGGGCTGCATATACATGATATGTTTCATAGTTTCATAGTTTCAGGGTCGGAAGGGACCTAATAGATCTTCTAGCCCGACCCCCCTCCAGGGCGGGAGAACAACCCAAAAAACACTCACCCTAAAAAACAAAAACGGGACTCAAATGAGTCCAGCCAGGTAAGTATCCAGCCTCTTCTTAAAGATCCCCAGGGTAGGGGCCAGCACCACCTCCCTTGGAAGTTGGTTCCAGCTCCTAGCCGCCCTAACTGTGAAGTAGTTTTTTCGGATGTCCAATATGAATTTACTGGTTCCAGTTTCTACGTTATTTTATTGTTGAGACAGACCGAGAGGTATTTCTAGGTGAGAAAGTTGCTACAAGGAAAACCAAATACTTTTAAGAGGTTATTTTAAGAGGTGATTTGTTGAACTGTCAACACTGGGTCATAACAGCTCTTGACTTAGCACAGAGTCCCATTTTGACAGAGGGCAGCAATGGATACTTCAGCAGCCCCATTGTGCTAAACTGTAGAGTAACCGATGAACCTGGACAGACATATCCCAAGTATGCCAGAGACTGAGGTGTGGAGAGAGGCCACAGATGGACAACTGGAGTGAATTGCTGGAAATATGCCAGTAGTCATGGCTCGGTGGGACATGCTTGGGGATGTCTCAGCTAAAATGTGGCTCCACCGTATAAACCAGTGGCTTGCAACCTTCTTAGACTCAATGCACCTTTGAAACTTGAAATCTCTGGCTTTATCTCTTAAATCACGTGGGGGTGTTCACAGACCTAACTGCATTATAAAAGCAGAAGGTTTTATGTGCTTGTTAAGTAATCGGGCTAGATTACAACCTGCCTTTATACCATGGTGATGAATGCACCGTACATACGTAGAAAAACGTGCCCATTTACTTTGAACATGTTGGATAGCAACGCAATCCCACCATTCATGCACAAGAACTAACTTATTTATATAGTCTCTGTCCTTCAGAAGGGAGCCAAAGTATATACCTAATTCTGATGGTAGTATTGTGTATATATATAATATGTAGGATCACTTTATATTGGGGGAATTTTGAAGACAAGGGAGGTGTTGGCTTTTTCCATTCTTGGCTCACGGAAATCTGCCAAATAAGAAGCTGTTTAGTATTTATTGTTCAGGTGTTTGAAATATGATGGCATGGGTCAGAGACCTAGTGGGCTTCTTTTGTTAGCTCCCCTTTTAATAGGGCTTGAATATGGTGGAGGGTTTTGCAAGGCTCACTGGGCATGGCTCTTTCTCTTGTCTGTGGCACCAGAATCACACTTTACTCATAGTTTGGTCATGCTGAAGTGATGTTGTAGCCATGATGTTCCAGGAAATGTGCAAGAGGCAGAGATTTCTGTAGGTGGTATCTTTTATTGGACTAACGGCATGGTTTGGTGTGCTTGGGATGGTGGCTGGCTTTGTGCACGTAAGTATGGTGATCTATGAGGGTTTTATTTTTTTATATAGTGGTTTGTAGAGTGCCATTCCAGACGTGGCTCATGGGATCCAGGAAGCGCATGTCAGTATAGGAGCATTCCAGTTGGTTTAATAAAAGATATCGTCCACAGAAATCCTCAAATACTATTTTGCCTCTAAGCTGCTTCAGTGCAATTCTTTTCCACTCTGATAAATCATTAATGCAAATTGCTGGGTACATCCTACTCCTCCTCCTTGCTGTTTTCCGTGACTTAGTTTTCGGCTGTGAGGAAGGCACATTAGAAAATCTGATATGGCAAGAGTTTTTCAGGGACTTGGGTAGGGTAGGCTAGGACCCATTTAAATGCCTAGCAGAGAGAGAGGATTTGGGCCTACCTTTATTAAAGATGAACACTGAGGGCACCTACACACATACTGGATGTCTGCTCCAATGTGTGCTAATTAGCACACGTTGGAGCAGATTCAATTAATCGCTAATTAGCATGCTCCAGGAGCGTCTGCTTCATGCGTATCCAGTGTCCCCACACTTCAAAATGGTAGCGGGGGTGCTTTAACTTGTCGAATAACAATGGTAGCGGGGGTGCTTTAACTTGTCGAATGACCTTTAGCTAAAGCACCCCCACTGCCATTTTGAAATGAGGGACACTAAATACATGTGATGCTCAGGGTGCTTTAATTACAGTGGGTCTGGGAGCCACTCTAATTAAAGCGCTCGCCCCTCCACCCTGGAGCACATGTAACGATGCCTTGAGATTCAAGCCCCTTCGGAGAAGTGTTGTTACAGGCCTGCCGAGTTCAGCTTGCTCCATGCTTTGACTTTCTATCCATCGCTGAAATTCAGTCAAAATGGAAGTGAACACTGCAGCCACTCCACACAATGCTACAACACAATTTTCTTTCCTTGCCACCCCCTCTGGCAAGGGACATAGCTTCACATAATAAAGTTTGTTGGTGAAATGTAGTAACGTTGATGTGAGATCTTTGTACGCCCTACAGCAATAGGAACTCTCGCTCCTAAAGCCCCCACAAATACCTCCCCTTTCGATATCATGAAATTGTTGATTTTTGACTTAGAGATACAGGACACTTAAGGCTGACCCCGTCATAGCAATCTCACCCATTGTGTATCACAGTAAAGCTAATATGTAACACTTGCACTGAATTTAACACCCTCAATATGTGATACAAAATGGGACGAGAAAAGACAAAGTCTAGATTTTCAGTGTTTACCATGACACACTTACATTTTAGGTTTAAGGCACTTAAAAGGTTTAACATTTCTCCCAGTTACATTTTTATGGTTGATTGTACACTGTGCTACTTCTTGTACAAACACCATGATACGCCAGCGTTCTCAAGGCAAACAGCTGAAAGTTGAACTATTTAGAAAAGGATAATTCAGCCAAAGAAGCATGCTAATTATATCCTTGGTTATTTTCACACACAGAAATATTTCAATCTACACTCTGTGTTTATGTGCTAAAAGATGTTTTTCTTGTCTGAGCTAGAAATGTACCTCGGGGAGCTTTATTTTTGGTTACACATTTAATGCAGAACATTATTTGCATCGGAGGAAGATCACATCTTTCCCTTGCCTGATTCATCTTTCTCCCACTAAACTTTAGGCTTTTCCTATTATTTGCAAAATTGCTTTTGTATCCAGTTGGGATCAGATTAGCAATGGTAAGATCTAAGCATATTATAGTTTATAGCGATGGGAGAATTATGCTCCAAGAATGGAATGTGTTGTGTTAAGCACGGGGAGGGGGAAAGAGACACAAAGGACAAAAGACATGATTTTAGAGTAGCACAATGAGACTATTAAATCCCTATTAGCCTATGAAATTACAGCATAGCAGGACAGAAAGAGGAAGTGTAAGAGGAGGAGGAGGGGAGAACTGTATTCTTAAATGGTATAAGTGAAGATTTCTTACCCACTTCAAAATTTAGGAAGAGGTGAGTGAGCTGCCCCTTTTGGGACAAAAGGTAGCATTAGTTCATTAATCAGGACCCTCAGGAGTTATCTCTGGAGGAGAGGTGCACGGTAAATGCTCATTTTTAGAAATTCATGGAGAAATTGATAGGGCGTTCCAGTTTTTCAAGGCTAGCAGTGATCTGCTTAACCATTTAACTGCTGTTTCCCTGCATGCAACAAATTTACTGTGATTGGATTATGGTGTTTTATCACCCTCCTTTTGAAATCCCAGAACAGCAGCTCAACGGGACTGTCGACTCTGGAGATCCGCGCTGCCCTACTTTTAAGCAGCAGCTGCAGCATCAGAAGGGTTAAGCTCAGTAATCAAGGGTTCATCTCCTCACTTCCTGAGATCAGTTTTATAAAGCTGAGCAGATGAATCTGGAACATTTTTAGACAGAAAATGAAAGAGGTGAAAAAGATGAAACTTTTCTCCTCGTATGTGCTAACCAAGCTGGGCTTGAAATTCACTTAGATTCCTCTGTAGATCTGCTTTTGAGGAGCAGAAAAGTGCAGCCTTCATATGCTAGGCCGGCTTGCAACATCAAAATACACCAATGACCATTTAGTCCTGAGTTATATATATCTTCATCTCTGATCACTGCTGAATATTGAAGAGGAAGACGGACAACGTTGCTAATGAGTATACCTTATTATAAGGGTGTGGGTTGTAGCTGTGTTGGTCTAAGGATGTAGGCAGACAAGGTTCTTTGTGTGAATCTGATATCTTTTATTAGATCAACTTAAATAGTTGGAAAAAAACTATTATACCTTATTTTAATACACAGCAGAGGAGGAATTTCTCCCTGCTTCCACCTCTTACTCCGTTTGAGCTCAGAACTGTAATGACTGATTTGTAATGTTGTTCTGGCTAGTATAACTGCAGATGAATCTTTCTAGCATTTCTTCCCTCAAAGTTTTGCAATTGCAAGTTTCACAGGTTTTATAAAGTTTTTATAAACCTGGGTTTTAAAAGTGTTGCTTTTTACTAATTTTAGATTTGGTTTGGTTTGAAGTATCCCCAGGAACTTGTGCGAGTGCCCAATTCCAAAACAGTCCTAGGCAGAGCTAGAAGGTCACGGGCAGCCGTGTGCTGGTCTTGTAACTGATAGGGAACAGATGCCAATTTGCCATGTACTCTACCGGCTCCATCACATGAAGAAACACTTGAGTATCAGTCTGTTAAATTTGCGCTTTCAAATTTTAAACAGAACGATTCACATTCACTTTCCTGATCGGATCACCCTGCCAAAAACCTGAGATAATGAAAACAGTCCTAAGATCTTCAGAAGTCCCCAGCTGCAGTCTGAGGTCAGGCAGATGAGCTCTGACATTTATAGTGTTAGGTAGAGTCATACAAACTCAAACCAGACCTCTTTGGGAGAAAAATCAATTTTTATTTTTTATTTTTTATTTGGTAAAGCTCCCCCCACCTCCCCCATTTTGGTCAGTTATAGCTTTTTGAGAAAAGTCATTTTTTTTGGTAGAAATTTAGATGTAAATGAAGGGAGAACCGCAGTTTCATCAAGTTTTTATAGGGAAAATGGAAACATTTCCAACCAGCTCTTTAACTTGAGTCTGTTTTGAGGGCACTGTGTATGCTTAATGTTGGCCCGTACAGAGAACTCGGGGTATGCTTTTGTTTCTGGTTTTTTATTTTCTCCCTCTCAGTGTTGTTTTTTTGTTGTTAAGTGTATGTGCACTGCTAACCACCTTGCTGTAAGTCCCAGGCAGCATTCTTCCTCTAAAAAAGACAGAACTACAAAATTCAAAGCTAAACCAAATGTACTGTGCTCCTATTTGAGGTTGGTTCTTGCTCACTGTAAGTATGATTTCTTTAGTTAAATATTTGTCTTTCTCTGGTTAGCTGCCATATTTATTGAGAGGAAGGGCGCGTATTAGTTGTTATTTGTATTGCAGTAGCACTCAGGCAATCTAGGCTCATTGAGCTGGGCATGAAGTCAACAAAAATGGTCCTTGCTCCATTTAGTGGGGAATCTTAAATGAATTACTAATAAATATATATGCACGCACACACTATACATTTGTTTGGCAGGGGAAGGAAGGAGGATTTCTGCAGTTTAGTTTTGTTACTGAAAAACTGTACTAAGTGTAATGTGCTCTTCTCTCTTGGGCTCATATCTTGGATAGAAATGAAAGTATCATTTGGAACAGAAATAAGATTGACATGTTCGTGAAGTGAAGAGGGTTTAAGCAGTGTAAGGGATTATGGAAGCTCTGTTTTGATTACATGCAGAGATGACTGAAAGGTAATTTGTTTGTTTTTTGGGTTTTTTAAATTTCTTATTGCTGTATATCAGTTCATACTAAAAAATATCTTGTGCCACTAAATGTTTTTATATGTGCATATTATTTGCCTGACAAACAGGTTACAAGAGGGCTTGATTCTACTACTGGTAGTTCAAGTGCAGAGTCTTTTTCCTTTTTATGTAGCTGATTATTGCATTTGTGGTGATTTTACAGATTTTTTTAGGACGTTAAGTTTACAGGCAGCTTTGGATAGCACATCTGCATAATACTGTCACCATAGACTCCTAGAGTCATGGTTGGAGGGGCCTCAGGAGTTATCCAGTCCAACGTGTTGGTAAGGTTGAAGGCAATTATTAGCGCAACCTTTTCTGTTCCGCTTGGCAAGCCAGTACTCAACTCGCTGCAGTAGGTGTCAGATAACATTAAGCTTGCTGGGCAGCCTTGTGATAGCAAGCAAATATGGAGCAATAGGATGCAGTGCTTTGGGGTGAATTCTGAATAGCGAGAGATGCCCTGGGACTGGAATCGGGTTTGGATGGAAAAGGCAGGGAGAGTGGGTGGTACGGAGTTCAGGAATGTGGGGTTAAAAGCCAGTTTAAGAGCAATTAGTTCAGGCTAGGTGGGCTGGTTCAGCTGTCTTGGTCCAAGGGGATAATGTTAAAAGAGCAATGAATTTAGGCTGGGTGGGCTGTCTCATCTGTCCTGGTCCAAGGGGATAAAGTGCTCAGTTCCAGATTCTGATTTCAATTCTACCAGAGCAAATCCAGAGTGTGGACACATGTAACATTTGAATCAAGTGTAATGGGCTTGCAAATGTTTAAAAACAGGTAGCCCCTATTATACCCCTGACTGAAGTACCCTCCCATCAGGGAGCACTACAAGGGGCTGCAGAGACTTGTGGCCCCTCTTCCCTTTTTCCCTGCAGGGAGAGATAGAAACCAGAGATTAAATCCTGCTGCTCCTCCCTCAAATCCAGATTGAGCCACTGAGCAATGCAGGGCCATGCTTGTGGGCCAGGTTTGCAGTTTTGAGAAACTGTGTTACTCTTGCTCTGTTGCTGCAGGTCTGTAGCAGGCATTGGCCAGTCACATAGGCTCTCTGTCTTAAAGTGTGAAATAGGGGTAATCCTAGTTTTTTGCCATCCATTCTCTGCTTTACTATACGGATTATAGACATTTAGACAAGGGGGAGGACTCTTGCTTACTCGGTGTCGGGGCACCCCCCTGCACAGGGGCATGGACCTTGTGTAAGGCTGCCAGGTACTACTGCAATACATGCTAACGCTGATAACCTGATCAGTAACCAGTGGCTGTAGTAAAACAAGGGAGATCAAATTTCCTGAGCCACACACGTCACTGGGGAGATGAGCACTGGAGATGATTGCATGGGGTTTGGGAGGAGGACTGAGTCCCACTTGAGGTTTTTGGATACAATTGAACGTGAAACTGTGAACAGACCCTTGTCAATCCCTTGGGAGGGTGGAGACTTGTAGACCCAACAAAGATTTCTCTTCAGTGCAAAAATTAACAGCCAAATCCAGAGTAAGATTTTCTCTGAACTAACTTTGTGGTAACTATTCCCTTGGCCAAATTGCCCTGCTCCAGAGATCTTGTATGTTGTTAGACTTTCAGGACATTCAAAGTAGTTAACTCTGAAAAGCCAACTACCTACACACACAATAGTGCTCTGGGGGTGTCACAGCTGAAATGGTGAATAACACACGAGGAGCAGCAAATAATGAAGCCCTGTATTTAACTGGTCCCCTCCTCTTTTTAATGCATCCTGTCTGGTCTTGGAGATAAAAATACTCAGGGC
>NW_005842163.1:1815846-1840013 GCF_000455745.1 Alligator sinensis | reverse complement strand
CTGCTCTTTTGTTTCCTGATGTTGTATAAAGGAAGCTGAGGCGGTTCTTCCCTCCTTGTTTTTTACATGAGACATGCATGTAGTTTCTGCCCTTTGCTTCTGGATAGAGAATTATTAGTGACAATACAATGAGACAGAAGCCTCAGAAATTGCAAGGGGGGCAATTGTTAGGTTAGCTTAAGACTTCTTTTTATTTACTTTTTTGTGACTTGAATACCTAAAAGCAGCTAGGAGAAAAGGTCTCCGCCCAGTGTTCAATACTGTCACTTCTTCATCCGAGCAGTGAGAACAGCACCATTCAAGTTCTTTGCTACTCTTAGAGTTAACCCAAGGAAAACACCCAAGGCAAAATAAAATACTTGTAAGATAAAAGTCTTTAGAATCACAGAATATTGGAGCTGGAAGGACCCTCAGGAGGTCACATCTAGTCCAACCCCCTGCTCAAAGACGGACCATCCCCAGCTAGATCATCCCAGCCAAGGCTTTGTCTAGCCGGGTCTTAAAAACCTCCAAGGATGGAGCTTCTACCACCTTTCTGGGGAACCTGTTCTAGTGCTTCACCACCCTCCTAGCAAGAACATTCTTCCTAATACCTAACCTAAACTTCCCTGGCTGCAACTTGAGACCATTGCTCCTTGCTCTGTCATCTGCCACCACTGAGAACAGCCCAGCTCCATCCTCTTCCAAACTCCTCTTCAGGTAGTTGAAGGCTGCTCTTAAGTCCCCTCTCAGCTGCCTCCTCTCTAGACTAAATAAGACCAGTTCCCTGCCTTTCCTCATAAGTCTCGTTCCCCAGGCCCCTCACCATTTTAATTGCCCTCCACTGAACTTTCTCCAGTTTGTCCACATCCTTCTGGGGGGGGGGACAAAACTGAACACAGCACTCCAGATGTGGCCTCACCAGTGCTGAATAGAGGGTAATAATCATGTCCATTGATCTTCTGGCAACACTCCTACCAATGCAGCCCAGTATGCCGTTAGCCTTCTTGGCAACAAGAGCACACCGCTGGCTCATATTTGGCTCATTGTCTACTGTGTCCCCCAGGTCCTTTTCTGCAGAGCTGCTGCCCAGCCAGTCACCCCCCAGCCTGTACTGGTGCATGGGATTGTTCTGTCCTAAGTGCAGGATTTTGCACTTGTCCTTGTTGAACCTCATGAGATTGCTTTTGGCCCAATCCTCCAATTTGTGTAGGTCACTCTGAATCCTAGCCCTACCCTCCAACTTATCTACTACTCCTCCCAGCTTGGTGTCACCTGCAAACTTGCTGAGGGTGCCTCTGTGCCATCTTCCAGGTCATTGATGAAGACATTGAACAAAACTGGCCCCAGAACCAACACCTGGAGTACTCCACTTGATACCAGTTGTCAACTAAATGTCAAGCCATTGATTACTACTCTCTGAGCCCAGTGCTCCAGACAGTTTTCTATCTACCTTACAGTCCATTCATCCAGGCCAGACTTCCTTAGCTTGCCTGCAAGAATCCTGTGGGAGACCATATTAAAAGCTTTGCTAAAATCAAGGTACACCACATCCACTGGTCTCCCTGCATCCACAGAGCCAGTCACCTCTATTAGACCCCAACTCCATGCGGTGCCCAACGACTTGGGAGATGACGATCCAATTGCTCATGGATCCTGTTACTCATTAGCCAGAGCAAGCAGGAAGCAAACACCAGCACGCATTCTCACAATAGCTTTATTCAAAATGGAGACAGCTTTGGGTGAGCTCCCTCACAGACACCCAGCCTGTGATCGTGGGGAGCGGCAATGAACAATAGTTCTTTCCACACTTTGGTTCACTTTGGTTCATGCTTATTAACATTCACTCCACCCTCACTCCTGTTTTTGTTCCACCCATTTCTTATCCTATCTCAAGCTCTGACTTGGTTTACTATTTGCTTCATTAGCATGGAATTACCTATGCATTTCATTCATTTACATGCCTTTTTGCTATAAGCGCATGTCTAAGACCTTGACTTCTGCTTCTCTCTGTCACTTGGCCTTTGACCAAAGCCTGGAAGCTTCTGGAGACTTCTTTGCCAATCGGCATTCACCTTTTTGCATATGTTTATTTTGGATTCTGATACCAGTTACTTGTTGTCTTTCGCACTGCAGTCTGTTTTTCTGACCCACGTTGTACCATCTTCCACATTCCTAAAGCTTCACCTCATTCACAGCACACAGACTCACTTGCTTTTTCAGAAAAATGGTTAATACAATTAAGATGGTTACTTAGCATAAGCATTCATAAGCAAAATCTGCTTGCCTAAGCATCTTGCAATATACTTTTAATATATTATTCTGCCTTGTGGTCAGCAGCTCTGCTAGGCCATAGGTTACAGCCTTGTATTCAGCTGCAAATCCAGTGCCCCCCCAAGATCCAAATATAGTCACCCTAACAGCCTCATCATAGAAGGTGATCAGGTTGGTCAGGCATGACTTGCCCTTGGTGACTCCATACTGACTGTTCCTAATCACCTTCTCCTCCAAGTGTTTAGAAGTGGATTCCTTGAGGATCTGCTCCATGATATTTCCAGGGACTGAGGTGAGGCTGACTGGTTTATAATTCCCTGGATCCTTCTTCTTTCCTTTCTTAAATATGGACACTGTGTTTGCACTTTTCCAATCATCTGACACCTCTCCTGATTGCCATGAGTTTTCAAAGATGATGGCCAATGGCTGTGCAATCACATAAACCAACTCCCTTGGCACCCTTGGGTGCATCCCATCCATCTGGCCCCACAGACTTGTACATGTCCAGCTTTTCTAAGTAGTCCCTAACTGTTCCTTCACCATTGTGGGCTGCTCACCTTGTCCCCAAACTGTGCTGTCTGGGAGCTGACCTTGCCTGCGAAGACTGAGGCAAAAAAGGGCATTGAGCACTTCTGCCTTTTCTGCATTCTCTGTCACAAGGTTGCCTCCCCCATTCAGTGAGGGACCCACACTTCCCTTGATCCTCCTCTTGCTACCATCATACTTGTAGAAAACCTTCCTGTTACCCTTCACATCCCTTGTTAGCTGGAACTCCAATTGCCCTTTGGCCTTCCTGACTTCTTCCTTGCATGCCCGAGCAATGCGTTTATATTCCTCCCTATTTATTTGTCCAAGTTTCCACTTATAAGCTTCCTTTTTGTGACTTAGTTTACTGAAGAGTTCCCTGCTAAGCCAAGTTGGTCTTCTGCCATACTCGCTAGTCATCCTGCGCGTTGGGATGGTTTGTTCCTGCACACTCAGTCCTTCTTTATGGTGCATAAAGGTACATTTATATATATTTTTCCTCTCTGCTAGTTTCCTTTGAGGTATTGATGTGTAGATTTTCTGATTCATTTCCTTTTTTGTCTTTTCATAAGAGTATAAAAGAAGTGTCAGAGTTCTCTCATCTCTTACAAACTGCCTGTATCATATTTTATGGGGAAAAAAAATCAGAATAAAGGTGTTGGGAATGCTTAAACAAAATATGAAGAAAAGTAGATGTGATTTTACTACCACATTTCTTTCGTCAGACCCAACACTACCCTTTGTTGTTTTCTTCTTTCTTTTTCATTCCCCTTCCCCACTTTATTTCATTGATGATCTGCAATTTGGGGAAAAGTCTGGTCTTATCCCAGTTATTTGCATTCAGATTTACTAACCCTTCTAATGCATTTCTTGAAGCAGTTGTTAATGCCCTTTGGGTCAATAAAAGGAGCTTCTTTATCATTGGAGAGAAGCTGATTGTTCATGAATTTTTGGTTTTCTTGACTTCAGATCTTATGCTATAAATGACATAATACATGATCAAATGTTTTTGTGAATCCCTGTCTCAGTTAAGAAAAAAAAAGTCACCAGGTAGCATTGTTTAATACCCGGCTTTCCTGCAGATTGACACATTTCAGTAAACGGTACAGTAGAAAGAGAACTGGCTGAATCTTTCTACATAGAGCATACTTAACAAAAGGCAGTGTATTAGAGCAGTGGCTATTCTCAACCTTTTTGGACTCAAGGCCCACTCCTGACCTGCAGCCCCCTGGCCCTGAGGGTACCCCTCATTCTCGACCCATAGCAGGAGGGCATGCTCCAGCCGCCACTGCTCTCCTTAGGCCACTTGCACCGCCTCCCACCACACCTCCCCTTTGCTGATGGAAGGAGGTGAGGGCAGGCCAGCGCAGCTTCCACTCCATGCCCCCCCCTGTCTGTTACTTCTCCCACTGCTGGTGGCATGGCTGGCACAGGGGTCCTGACAGTGGCAACAAGTCTCACCACCCCGCTCTGCCCTCCTGTGCCAGGTCCTGTTGGCTGGTCTGGCCAGGCTGCAGCCCCGTGCCTGCTGTGGGCACAGAAATTATGAAGGGGAAACATGCCCCCCGCCAACTTCACCTATGGGGAACTGGAATCACCAACAAATCACCTATGCCCCCCTCAACTTATCTGTGGGGAGCTGCTTTCCACCGCTGCCTGGCTGCCACGTGTACGTGTGCATGCACGTGGCGCCTCCACTGTATCAGCCTCCTCATGCTCCCTTCAGCTCCTTGCAGGCTGGAAGGATGCCAGTCTACAGGTGGAAACTCACAGGTTCCCATGATTTTTCTCCTTTAAAGGAGAAAATCTGCGTTTTCACTGAAACTGGCAGCATCTGCGGGCTCAGCCCAGGAGTGAGCTGCCCTAGCTGACCTCAGAGGTCATGATCATGCCAGATCTGCAGCCCCTGTGGATCCTCTGAAACCTGCTCATGGTCCCCCAGGAAGCTGCAGACTCCTGGTTGAGAAGCATTGTAATAGAGGACCTACCGTGTGCTCTGTGTTAATGGTGTCCAATTGTCTTACATAGTTGGAATATGTTGTAACATAGTTGGAATATGTTGTAACAAACTTTGTTTCAGGAACACATTCATAAAATTGTGCATTAAACCCTCAGTTTCAAGCCAAAACTGCTTCTGAGCCTAATGACCCATTGGGCTAGTGTGGTGAGAGCATACTATAGCCAATGGCACCCAAGGGCATGATGCGACCAGCATCACACTTGGCTGCCTTTGACTTCCCAGGCCAAATAGCCAGGTGCCCATTTAGAGCTGGGCAACTAAATTTGCCTTTGGTATGAGTCCAAATAAAAGCCTGAACTCTGGAGCTGTAACAAGATGTTCTGCCACTAAGCCCATGCAATACAACCAGGTATTATCATTAGTACTAGTATTAATTAACTAGCCTTGTCAATGCAGCACAGTTTAAGAACAGAAATGCCCCAACAATGTTAGATACTGATAGGGTAACTAGAGTTATAGCGGTGGGGGAGGGACTGAGAGGCCTCTATCAATGTGCACCATTTCTTGGATCCAGGTAAAGGCTTATCTTAATTTAATAATGGCCTTAAGTTTATTTGCTGGAGAGAGTGCAGCTCTACATATGAGATTAGCTCTGGTAGGGGCCATGCCTTTTGTTTCTTTTTCCTGTATTTGCTTTTTAGTTGTGTACATGAATTTGTAGGCTTGCTTAAATTCCTTCTTCTTGCTGCCTTTTTGCTTTTTTTTTTTTTTTAATGCAAATGATTTTTGAATTCATCTAATCAAATTCAGCCTGTAGCCTTCATAAAAGAACCATGAGAAAGTTGTGAAACACCTGCATTGCTTGTTGTTTACTGAAGGGAACCGTGAGGTTTTCATAATGAATGTCACCGTTGTTTACTGCCACGCTTTCTGAAACCGTCCTTACAGGCAGAAAAGTGGTCCAAGCTGTACGTTCTGAATTAAGAAGCTAATCCAGTGTCTTGCTAAGGATCAGGGCCACCAATTAATGTGAATGTGACAGCTTATTTTAATTTAGGGTGTACATTCACATTCATATATATGTTGTTTTTTTTCCAGTGGAGCCCCAATTTGGGGACCAAAGAGAGCAATGTGAATTAGAAAGAGAGAGGAACAGTAACTGGCTGAAGTGGTCCAAATTGCTTTTTGTCCTGAGTTCTCAAGCTGACGTTTTTCACAAGCAATCTGGGGCATTTACAAGCAGTTTGTTTTACCAGTCCTGGCTGTTCTGTGTTGATTTTTGCTCTCAGGGACAGAGTGGCACCTTTGCACACATGAGATATGTGGAGACACTGTGCAGAAGGTGCCGCTAACTGATGACCTCAAGTCATCAAGGGGAGTACTCCAGGGGTCAATCCTGGGGCTGGTTTTGTTCAATATTTTCATCAACAACCTGGAAGATGGAATGAAGTGCATGCTAAGCAAGTCTGCAGAGGACGCTAAAGTGGGGGGAGAAGTAGATACACTGGAGGGCTAGGATTCAGAGAGATCTCAACAAATGGGAGGATTCGACCAAAAGAAATCTCTTGGGGCATTTATACATGTGCTCCAGGAGTGGGAGGAATGCTTTAATTAGATTGGCTCCAAGAACCACTTTAATTAAAGTGCCTGGAGTGTTTCGTGTATCGGCATCCCTGCAGTTCAAATGTTGGCAGAGATGCTTTATCTAAAGCTCATCGAATGAACTTCAGATAAAGCACCCCCACCGCCATTTTGAAGCATGGGAACTTGATATACAAGATGCAGGAGGCTTCTGGAGTATGGTAATTTTTATCCTCCTGACCCCTGGTCCAGAAGATATGCAGGAGGTGGTTCAAGCACCTACATTGAACACCTTCAAGAGCAAACTGGATGCTTATCTTGCTGGGATCCTATGACCCCAGCTGACTTCCTGCCCTTTGGGCAGGGGGCTGGACTCAATGATCTTCCGAGGTCCCTTCCAGCCCTAATGTCTATGAAATCTATGAAATCCTCTAGCAAACTCAATTAATCCAGCACATCAGAGCAGCCTCCCTGCTCGTGTATCCATGAGGTTCCATGAGGCACCCATGAGGTTCAATAAGGAGAAGTTCAAAGTCCTGCACTTAGGAGGGAACAATCCCATGCACCAGTACAGGCTGGGGGGTGACTGGCTGGGCAGCAGCTCTGCAGTACAGGACCTGGGGGTTACAGTGGACAATAAGCTGCATATGAACCAGCAGTGTGCCCTTGTTGCTAAGAAGGTGAACGGCATACAGGACTGCATTGGTAGGTGTGTTGCCAGCAGGTCAAGGGAAGTGATTCTTCCCCTCTATTCAGCACTGGTGAGGCCACATCTGCAGTACTGTCCAGTTTTGGGCCCCTCACTAAGGAAAGGATGTGCACAAATTGGAGAGAGTCCAGTGGAAGAGAATTAAAATGCTTAGGGTGCTGGGATACACAACTTATGAGGAGAGGCTCTGGGAGCTAGGGTTATTTAGTCTGGAGAAGAGAAGACTGAGAGGGGATTTAGTAGCAGCCTTCAGTTACCTGAAGGGTGGCTCCAAAGAGGACGGAGCCGGACTGTTCTCAGCGGGGGCAGAACAGAACAAGGAGCAATGGGCTCAAGTTGCAGCAAGGGAAGTTTAGGTTAGATACTAGGAAGAACTTTCTCAGTAGCAGGGTAGTAAAGCACTGGAACAGGCTCCTAGAGTGCATGTGGAATCTCCATTTTTGTAGGCTTTTAATACCCAAATAGAGAAAGCCTTGGCTGGGATGATATAATTGGGGATGGTCCTGCTTTGAGTAGGGGACCTCCTGAGGTCCCTTCCAACCCTAATTTTCTATGATCCCATGACATCAGATTTGGTGATGTATCACCAACGCTCAAATGGCTGATAGTAGGTTAACCACATGATGTCAACCAGTGGGTATGTGTTGACTAACACCATGTAGTAGAATTAAGGTTTCATTTCTGGTCAGGTTTGGCCTGATCAGACACCACATCCTTTCACAGACTGAGTTCGTGTTTGGGGGTTTTTAATGTCCCACAAATTATGCACCTAGAACTGTTGTAAATGTTGGGATGGCACAATGTGAGTTTTAAGGGTGATGGAAAATGAGGCTGTTTTATCTTACGCTGTGCTGCTTTTCCTGTTACATGGCTCGCTTCTTCCTGCTAGATAAGTTTCACCTGTTCACTTAACACAAGATCAGTGTATTATTTTTTTCTGCTAGGTGAGGCAGGTGATGTTGTTGCTATGATCTTCACAGGTGGGGTGATGAGGTACCCCACCTGTTGAGGTGATGTTGTTGCCATGATGGTCCAGAACAGGGGTAGGCAACAGATTTTGGCCAGAGTGCCGAAGAAACCCCAGTGTCTACCTTGGAAGGTGCTGGAGTGCTGGCATGCCAGAAAAACAAAATGAGCGCAGGGGGTGGAGGGGTACATGGCAGGACACAGTGCATATTATTATGTTTAATAATCATAAATGTTGCCTTTGTTGTTGTGTATTCCTTTTTTGTTGAGCATGTTGCAATGAGAGAGAGAAAAAAGAGACAAATTAGAGAGAGAAAAAGGAGAGCAGAGAGAGAATCAGACACACGCGCATGCACACAGAGAACCACGTGCACAAACACAGAGAACCAGAACACGCTCAGAACAGACACACACACACACACACACACACACACACACACACATCCCGAACCAGACATGTGTGCACACACAGACACACAGAACAAGACAGAGGCAGACAAACACACTGAACCAGATGCGCAGGCGCATGGACCCGGGCTCCTGGGCCACTGGACAAAGTCTGACCCAACAATGCCCTGGTCCTGCCAGAGCCCCTGTGCTTCCCTGGGGAGCCAGTCCCCGGGCTGCAGTGCAGCTGGCCGAGGCCCCGGCCCTCAGTCTGCCCATCAGCTCAACCACCCACCCACCCGGCACAGCTAAGCCTGCAAAAGGTGCGGTGCTCCTGGCAAGGGGCAGCGCCAGCCTCATCCTGGTGGGGGGCTGGGCTCAGAATAGGTGGGAGTCAGGTGAGCTCAGCTGCAAGTCCTGCTGCAAGCAGCTCAGGCTCTGTGGTTGGCAGCAGCTACCAGAGCCTGGGACAACTGCAGCCAGGAGGCAGCAAACATCTGCTCTGGGCTCCGGCATCAGCTCCATACCGGCAGGTGCACGTGCTCCTTGGAGTGAACAGTGAGGATAGGGCCTGAGGCAACACAGCCCTCCCGCTGTCCGCTCTGAGGTGCACGTACAGTCACCGCCAGCATGAAGCTGATGCCAGGGCTGTGGAGCCCGGCACAGCTGTTTGCAGCCTGCCAGCTGCAGATGCCGCAGGCTGACTACAAACATCTGCGCCGGGCTCTGGAGCCCAGTCATCAGCAATGTGCCGGCAGTGGGGAAGAGCCCAGGGTTGCACTGTCTCAGGCCCCTCCCACACCATCCGCTCCAAGGCGCATGCACCCACTGGTGTAGAGCTGATGCCAGAGCCCGGAGCAGATGTTTGCAGCCTCCTGGCTGCAACCGGCCCAGGCTCTGCATAGCTGCTGCCATTCACTGAGCCTGGTCTGCTTGCAGCAGGGCTTGCAGCTTCCCAGCCGCCTGCTGGGAGCAGCCCAGGCTTCGTGGCTGGCAGCAGCTGCCTAGAGCCCAGACTGGCAGTGGTGTCCTGAGCAAAATGGCCTTGCATGCCATGCTTGGCATGTGCTGGGGGTTGCTGACCCCTGGTCCAGAAGATATGCAAGATTGGACTGTGCAGTTGGTCCAATAAAAGGTATCAGCCACAAGAATGCTTGCTGCTTACATTCCTATCATATTTATACCCATCGTGAAGTTTACCTAACTTTTCTATACCTTTCAGACACCAAATCTCAGTTCCTCCAATCTACTAAGCCTGACTCTAACATGCAAACCATGGGTCTCATAAAAACAGCTTTCTAGAAAGGGTGCAGTGATCTGGACCTTTGTCAAATGCTAGGAGTCAACACTGGGCTTTAGCCGTATAGTTTGATTGCAGTCTAAACTTTTCCAGTCTATGGGAAAGGCTGGTTTTGTATCTAATACAAAATTATTTCTGATCAAGCATAGCAAGTTATGCACAGGAATACATTTTCAAGGTTGGATGTAGTGTGCGGGGGAGGGAGGAGAATGGGCTTTATGTCTCCCAGTGTTAATGACCTAACTCTAGGAATCAGTTTTGCAATGGACCGTTCTTTGAAAACATGCCCATGGATCGTGGGAATCCAGTTCCTGCTAGTCCCAATTGCCTTGCCGAAGTGAAGTTGTGATTGTGGTTAACTGAGAAATAAGAAAGCAGCATGATAGACGGTCAGTGGAAAATTCATGGTGGAAGGTACGCAAGATAAAGAAGCAATGAGCTAAAAGGGGAATATTATGCCTGCTAATGAAAGTAGGAATAATATTGTGGGAGTGTGATGGGGGATTATTGCTGAAGCATGCACTGTTCTTCACAGAGCTCTGCTTTTTTTATATTTAGACTATTTGGTAACATGCCTCCTGCTGGACTTACTCTTTTCCATGGGTGTGGAACTGGCAAGCCAGGTTTTTCAGCCAGCAGTTTCTTCAGGCTCTCTTTCTGTATGTCTGTACTCAACTTTTTGTTTGGAAACAGGTGCCGTGAGGCATCTGTTGCCGTTCTCCGCGCATTCAACTGCATGTCTTTTGAGGCTGGGAAAAGATACCTTGGACAGATTGCAGTTCACAGTTGGTGATGAGGAGGGGTGACTGCCATTGTGCTATTCTTGCATCTTTGGCATGTTTTGCAAAATGTGAGAGGATTATTACTGTGACACTCTGCTTCATGATTCATTGCCAAGAATGAATTATGCTTTTAAACTGGACAGTAGCCTAAAAACTTGCAGTTATTAAGATGGGAATGAGCATTGTTATTAATCAAGTTTATTAAGGTTATTGGCTAATGGCCAAAACAAAGTATAAGACTCCATTGTGCTAGGCAGTGTGCAAATGCTGAGTGGTAAGGAAGTTCTGCCTTGATGAGTTTACAATCTGAATAGCCCAGAAAGAGACAGCATGGAAGAAGGGCTAGCACACACAGGTAGTGTCAACAGTGTGAACTCTGGGGTGTTCATGGGTAAAATTTCCTTTTTCTGGTCAGTAGGAGTAACTTCCTATTTGCTAGACAGCGTCTGAACTGGAACCAGCTAATGGTCCATTCCTTAATGACATGGCTCGTGATATGCCTGTCCATTAGAAGTTGCCTAAAACTACTGGGTTTCAATTTGTTTTAAGCATGTTTTGATTTAAGGGAATAACTAGTATATAGACCTGTGTGCTAGTATATACTAGCATGTTGCTACTGTTGTATATAGTCCTTGCTGTTTCTCTCCAGTGCTGAATGTTTGAGATTTTATTGAGATCTATCTATCTATCTATCTATCTATCTATCTATCTATCTATCTATCGAGATATATTAGATATAATATAATAAGATTGTATAATCTTATTATATTATATATAATCTGCCTTTGTCTGGTCATGCCACATTGCAGTAATGCATTGTAAGAGGAACTGCCACCTTAGTGCACAGTCTTATTATTCATTCTTTCTGCTTCTCCTCCTTTTCCCTTCAAAATCTCTGACCTCGAATACCTATATGAGGTCAAACTTCACTACAGGCCTAGGCTGCTCGTACACATATGTGAAATAGATTTTATTCACTATTTAATGAAGTCCTTACATTGTAAATTCAAAAGATGCATCTGTGGAGAACTAACAAAACAAGATTAGATCTTGAGGCTTGCACCTTCCATACAAATGAGCCAGCACTATGGCACTAATTATGGTCACCTTTCATATCCCTGTCTGCAACAGCAAGAGGGGGCTGGGAACCCACTGAAATCCAAGCAGGTGCAATACAGTTTCCTAAATAAAAACATTTAAAAGTTTTTGATGTGAATTTGAGGCTGAGAGGCTGCCTCACAAGTAATAAACATCCCTGTAAAACAAATACTTGACCTACTTGACAGAGCCATGAATGCTTCCATTAACATAGTGTAATGCTAATGCATTTAGCTTGAACATTTAATGCTAAATGCATTAGCACTTTGTGTCAGGAACTCTGGACCCACTAGAGTCAAGGGGTTAACACAAATTAGGAACTGCAAGAGAGACTTGTCATTCATTATATAGCTTTGTGCTAAAAGTCCTAATTTTCATTATTTAATTTTACTCGGTGAGGACAGAGTATTATTTTTGTATTAGTTTTTTTTATTATTATTATTTTGAACATCGAGACCAATTATTTCACTAGTACTTTCTACCATAACACCTGCTGAGAGACTGCACTGGCATGTCACATATAAACTAATGTAAGGCAATATAATCGGAAGGATGTGTTACATAACAACACTTGGCTAATCTATTTAAATAACTGGCTGGCAGTACAAAACCAACTCATTAATTGGCAATTATAATTACAGGCCAGTGAACATGTGCGATTCCACCTCATTTTTGCCACCTCTCCTAAAAATGATAAATTTGTATTGCCGCCAAACCCCCAAATGAAGTAGGCAGCCTTGAAGTGTGGAAATGGAGAGAGAACCAAATTGTTCAGTATAGAGTACTACAAATCTTGAAAAGGGGAGTCACGTGTACCTCGGGCCATAATCTGGCAAGAATATGGGTTTGCCTTTCTGCCATATGTGAAGATTCATTGACGGCAATGGCACTCCAAACAGTATGTAAAATGAAACATGTGCATAAACCTTTGCAGGATCCAGGCCTGGAGTTGCTGTGTTTATCAGCCTGGTTGTTTTTATTTTTTTCTTATTTTAAATAACCCTCAAAGCTATTCAAAAATAGTTTAATTTAAAGAATGTATTCGGATTAATGGAGGTGTGGTGAATAGCTCAATAGCCCTGTTACTCCACTTTTGCCCTTGAAGGAGTTTTAAAAACATTATGTTCTTGCATCCGTTCAGCAAGGGAGTGCCTAATGAATCTGCACAACGTCCCGGGAAAGGATGAGTTGGTTCTCTCCATTTCTGAGATAAGGAAGCTGAGGCATAGAGCAGTACAGTGATTTGATTAAGGCTTGGAGGAGAAGATGGCTGTCGGAGGTCTTCAGGAGCGCCTGGTTTCATTCCTAGCTCTGACCATGCTAGATAGTATTGAATAGTGAAGTTCTCTCTTTGAAATATTTAAAATACTATATCGTTCTTGCAAACAACATGCACTGGATTTTATATATATATATATATATATATATATATGCACCTTGTTTTTGAAAGGCAGAATAAAGAAAAAAAAGATCTTTCCTTGCAGTCAATGAGTAGCAGCAGCTGGGGAGCTGACTGCTCGTTGTTCTGCTCCCTGACAGTTATATGCAGTTTTGACTTTTGCTTTTGCGGTAACCAGCAGAAAATCTTAGTACCATCTTTCTTGCATATATGGTGTGCCACAATTATCAGCAGCTGGCTTTTGGGGAAAGTGCATATTGTATGCAAGAAAATATGGTAAGAAAATGTAAGAAGGTTAGAACCATCTCTCGGGGATTTAGGGGACAAGAGAACTTGACTTGCTTTATACGGTCACAAGAACATCTCGCTGTTATGCTGGCCTTGGGATTCTGAAACTGTTCTGCAGAATACACAATTATAGAGTATGTTTCCAACCCAGGTTTCAGAGGATTACTCTGTGTTTCTAGCTGAGAGGATAATAGGGATAGCTCTTTTCCATTTTAAGGCATGATATGATTTAAAAAAACAAAACAACATTTTAACACATTTTTAACATCTGCTCTTTCAAATAAGCAGCTTAATGCCTGCTTTTGAAGAATGCCGTATTCTAAATGTCCCAATATATTCCTAATACTAGACTGTGAATATCCCACCATGTCTTCAGAAGACTGTATTATCAAATGAGATTTTCTGAAACAGCATAAAATAGAAAAAATTCCATTAAACTAGACAGCTAATCAGCTATATACTATGAGCTACACCAATAATGTTTTAACCCACAGTGTTGTATTCAAATGCCTATGGGCTGACCCATATCAGAAAGGGAGCACAAGTAGGCTGCAGGCAGTGTGTGATCTTTGATCATTCTTCTAGTTAACTTAAATTGGTTTCAAGATGCTGTTTTAACGAGGGGAGGGAAAAATCAGTAGAAAGGTATCCTTCTAGGGCTAAATCAGCAGAAAATATCCTTTTTAAAAAGGTGCATTGACTCTCACTTGTGTTTTAAATTAATGTTGGGTGAATAAGTGGATAAGAAATAGGAACTGTATATAGTAAAGGTGGATGTATCTTGCATTTTATCTGTTTGATAATCCAGAAGAGAGTTAATAGGTTTCTTTGTGTGTCATTCATGTTGTTCATTATAGTGTATTTTGAGACTTGATGAATATTAGGGGTCTTAAACTATTTCCAGGAGTGTGATATTTGCTTATGGAAATAGACCTTTGGAAAAGTTCGGTGAATAGACTTTCATGTATTCATCGCTGAAAATGAGAATAGCCACCGAGGATATACTTTTCTGCATTCTAGTAAAGGGAGTCAATCGCTCTGCGGCTAACAAAGGTACATGTTAAGATAGTATGTGCAAAGAGCTGGTAGGAGGGAAAGTCAGGAGACTAACTGGCAAGGAAGTAAAGGCTTTGGACAGAAAGATGGGTATGAGCCAGGGAAAAGCTTAAAAAAAGAATGATGAGTGGAAGAACACAGACCAGTCGAGTTGTCTGGTGGGAGTTTGGAAGAAGGGCAGCCAAATGTGGAAAGGAGAGGAAAAGGTCCAGGAAGAGTTGATCAACCAAAAGGACATGTAGACAAGAAATAGTTAGAAACCTATTTAGGGAAGACTAGCAGGAGAGAAACAGATTCTGTACTGGCAGGAGGCAGAAATAAGTAGGCCATAGATACTATCTGCAGCAGGGGGCTGAACTAGATGACCTCATGAGGTCCCTTCCAGCCCTCATTTCTTATGATCTGCCCATTGTAATTTCTGTGGCTTCTTGATCATGAACAATGACCTGACCTGTCATCTCTAGACATGGCCTTTGTACATATTAGGGTAGGCTGGAGAGTTTTTAGGGGTCATTGTGCCTGGACAGCCACACAAGTAGAGTGGGCGCCTTCCTCTGTTACTGGGCATGTTATAGTGATGTGGTTAAAGGGGCCTGTGCCTGAAGTGGGGAATGGATGTTAGAACTGTGCACCTCAATAACCCGTGCCTGTCTGTTTAGTATCCATCTAGCTGTAATCCCTAATAATGGTAATAGTACTGCACTCACCACTGTGGGTTTGAGACTTACAGCCCACTTTAATCAACCTGTTTTTAAAAATAATATATTAAACTGCATCTAATATCAGTATGGACTGTGTAGGATTGGACCTTTTATAAATATTCTTTCATATTTCAAATTTCAGTTAATATAGACCAGGGCTGTCCAACATGTGCCCCTCCCCGGCCGCAGGCACCCACCCAGCTAGCTATGACTGCCCTTATTATTCAGGCCGCAGCAGCTACAGGGTATCAGGGTTCCCCTCCATCCTCTGTCCTCTGCTACATGCCCCCTGACCGAGAGTTGGGGCATGCAGCAGGGGAACCTGTGACTGGGCAGCTAAAGGTGAGGTGGGGCACCTGCCTGGACATGCAATATAGCATGGAGCGCTTATTTGTCTGTATGGGGTGGAGGTGCATAAGTTCCCTGGGGGCTGGGCATGAACCCTGGGGGCTCATGGCATGCTGTCTCCTATGGAGCATGTAGCCCTTGGTCACTTAGAAGATGGACAGACCTGACATAGGTAGATCAACACCACTTATACCCAACCTTCTGGTCCCATGGGCTGCATGAATGGCATGTGGGATTGGTCTGCAGGCTGGTTGCTGCGTGGGGTTGGCATCTGGATTCAGCTGCACGCTAGCCTGACCCCACGTGACTGGATCCATCTATGCATTGGCATGATCTGGTGCATAGGGTCATGTTATCTGGCCTGTAGGGCTTCCCATGGGTCCATACATTTGTCAGTAGGAGAGCAGCAATGAATGCTGCCACCACACCTTCAATGCCAAATTTCTAGACTCTTAGGGAACCATGCAGGCTGGATGACATAAGTCTTTGGGCTGGATCTGCTCCATAGGCCAGGGACTACCCACCGCTAATCAACACCGAATATCACAATTAGAAAAGTTAGTTTCCAGCACAATAGGGAATAGTTTCCTCAGGAAAATGTTGTGTGTATCTGTGTACTGTGAGCGTGTGTAATGGATCGCATTCGGTAGCACCACTACAATTATGGGTCATTTTCTTTGCCTATTATAACTGCATGTCTCTTTAAATAGGTTTATAAATGCTCGTCACATTCATATTTTTGGATGAAATCTGGCCTTAGCCCAGATGCACATTTTGAAGATGAAATTTCATCAAATATTTTCGCACTCTTTAGAGTTGGTGACAAAGATGAATGATTATTTTGGGCTATTTTGGATGTTCTTATTTTTCACTTTTGCAACTGAAAACTTGCTTAATTATTCAGTCATGTCAGTGTCACATTCATCGTGCATTAAAAATACATGTAGATCAAATAACTGCGCTTTCTATAAAAGCACACTCTACTTTCATAGTTGCATCACATATCCTAAAAATTACTGCTTCTGCATTTCAAAAGTTTACTATTTATCAAATTATTAAGAAAGGTTAAACTTTCTGGGATTTCACCAATGGTTGCTTGAACTGTCTGCTTCATCAATGGGGAATATGACTATTAAGAGTGACCTAATGATTGGGGTGTGGGGGGCTGCAGGGGGGGGAAGGAAAGGACTGGGGTCCCGCAGGGCTGGGTCCTTGGACTGATACTCTTCAATGTCTTCATCAGCGACTTGGATGAGGGAGTGAAGTGTACTCTGTCCAAGTTTGTGGATGACACAAAAATGTGGGGAGAAGTAGACATGCCGGAGGGCAGGGAACAACTACAAGCAGACCTGGACAGGTTGGACAAGTGGGCAGAAAACAACAGAATGCAATTCAACAAGAAGTGCAAAGTGCTGCACCTAGGGAGGAAAAATGTCCAGCATACCTACTGCCTAGGAAATGACCTGCTGGGTGGCACAGAAGCGGAAAGGGATCTTGGAGTCCTAGTGGACTCCAAGATGAACATGAGTCGTCAGTGTGACAAAGCCATCAGAAAAGCTAATGGCACTTTATCGTGCATCAGCAGATGCATGACAAACAAATCCAAGGAGGTGATACTTCCCTTCTATTGGGCGCTGGTCAGACCGCAGTTGGAGTACTGCGTGCAATTCTGGGCGCCGCACTTCAAGAGGGATGTGGATAACTTGGAGAGGGTCCAGAGAAGGGCCACTCGTATGATTAAGGGCTTGCAGGCCAAGCCCTACGAAGAGAGACTAGAGAACCTGGACCTTTTTAGCCTCCGCAAGAGAAGGTTGAGAGGCGACCTTGTGGCTGCCTATAAGTTCATCACGGGGGCACAGAAGGGAATTGGTGAGGTTTTATTCATCAAGGCGCCCGCGGGGGTTACAAGAAATAATGGCCACAAGCTAGCAGAGAGCAGATTCTCTTTCCTGCCTATGCAGGGGGTCAGACTCGATGATCTATTGAGGTCCCTTCCGACCCTAACATCTATGAATCTATAAATTCTCAATGTTTTGCTACTACAGAGCTATTGACTTCAATGGAAGTGCTTGCAGATGGTAAGGTTAATTGTATGCACAAATTATTGTAGGATCAGGGCCTTAGTTGCTGTTTATCGGTGTGGACAGAAGTGACAATTTTCCCTTGATCTGGCCCCAGAAAGTGGTCTACAGCCATGGCCAAACAGAAGTGCACAGCTGCAAGGTGCTTTAAAGGGGCCTGATTCCACGAAAATCTGAACCCTCTTTGCACAAGTGTTCAGATGAACATGCTCCAAAATGGAGTGTGTTCTGTAACTTGTGTCTGTGCAGCTCCCAGCCTGTTGTGATTTGCAAAATGGGAGGGGGGAAAGGGAGCAGATGAAATTGGGTCTGAGGTTTTTCAACCACTGCTGGAGGTTGAGGCAGGTGGATTGCAGCCCCATTGAACTTGGGGGCTCCAATCCACCCACCGCACCTTCCAGTGCCAGGAGGCTTTGCAATCCTCATTTGAAAGGCTGCAGGGGAACATTAGCAGCAGGGCTATGAACAACAAGAATGAAACAATGCAACTTGAAATTTCTTAGTGAACTAAAGAAAAAAATCAAGGTGAGAGTGAGGAGTGTTTTAAAAAGATGACAAACTCAATTGTGTACCTTCTCTCTGGGAGCGGAGGGCGAGAGCACAGCTGTCATCAAAGCAGCGTGGCAAGCTTGCTTCCTGACTTCAGAAGAAAACACTTTGATCACATCTGTCGTTGAAGTAGTAGAGACTCTAAAAAAAGAAAAACATGTGAAGTTTATGAAAAAAGAGCATGGAAAATGGGTTTCCCAAACTTTGTTATGCGTGTCAGCTCTTTTCTTTTTTTCCCCCTAATTTAAAAAAATGTTAAATGAATCTAGTCCACCCTCCCCTTTGAAGGAGTGTGTTTTGTTTCCACAAATTGAGTTCTTCTGAGCCATAACTTTGCCCTAAGCATATTTCTTTGCAGAAGATTGGTATTATTTAATCAGATACAAAAATGGAATATTTAATTTGTGAATCGGGAATAGCACGTGAGAGCTGGAACTCGGAACAGAAAGCAAGTTCCTTTTCCTTCATAACATTAGAAGTCTGAGAATATGAAAATCCCATATGAAAATAGGGAGGCCAGTGACATATACAATATGTTAATATATTAAAGAGTATAAACATTTATTATGAAATGGAAGATCATGCATTCCTGTGTCCCATAATGGAGGAAACCTAAGTCCTTGTTGTTAGAATATGGCAGTTCCCAGAGGAGAAGTCTGTGACAGAGAACATATATTTTGCTCTTTCATTTAAAATTTTTGATTGTTTAGTTTCCAGCAACATGGACTAACTACAGTTAGAGGGAAGTGTTGAACAGTGGTTGTGATTAAATGCACAGAAACAGGCCTAGATCATGCTGCTATGGCTGCGTCCTAAATAGGATGTGGCATGGTTGATGGGGAGAACCCTAAAGTAGGGGTGGGCAGCGTGTGGTTCATGGGCTGGATCCTGGTCATGGAGTGATTTTTATCCTGCCTGCAAAGCCCAGATATTGGTGGAAACTTGGCAGTAAGGGGTTTCTGCAGTGATGGGGGGATTTGCAAGTGCAATGGTGCCTGGGAGAATAGGCAATGGACAGGTGAGACACAGAGCAAGTGATGACATTTTGTCCGGCTGCTCCTAAAGGTTGTCAGTCACTGCCATAAAGGATTAAAAAAAAAATTTAGAAACATGAGAGCTTTCTTCTTTTTTAACCTCAGTTAAATAAATAGAAACATTGAACCAAACAGCTTTCATTGCAATGCAACAGGTGGTTTTCTTTTGAAACCAGTCTCCTCTCTTTTGAATACATCCCCTGAAGTTGAAGATGGGCTAGTTCCCATGCTCCGTGTGAAATGCGTAGCATATGTCTTTCACTCTAATTATGGCACCAGAAGGATATGGCTTGTCTCTACTGCACCCATTAGCTCAAGTTATTCTATTTAGCTAGTTCAAGTGACAGGGACTATACTGTGAAACAACACAGAGTGATTTGATTAGCAACGCAGGGTGATTAGATTAGTACCTGTCGAGTTGTTATAACTCGAGCTGCTGCTTCCTCACTATGTTACTAGGTTCAGTATCAGCAGCGCTCGGGTTGCCACCCATACTCCTGCCTTCACTAATTTAGATCTTGAAATATCCCTTAGCTGGAGGTAGAGATGCTTTGTGTGTGGATGGAAGTTGGGTTAAGAGCAAAACTAGGGTTGTAGCGCACTGTGACAACGCAGTAGCAACAACAAGCCTCTAATGCAGTGGTTCCCAAACAATTCCTCAGTATGACCCCATTTTCTCAGCATGGCCCATCACTCCCAACCTGGAGCCCCCCAACCCCTCCCAGCAGCACCAGAGCCCTGGCTGCCACCAGCTGCTGCATCCAGAGCAGAGCACAGAACCTGGCTCCCCCACCCAGCCCCAGTTCCCACCCCCAGGGGTGGCTCAGCTGGAGCGGAGCCCATCATGGGGAGAAGATGAAGGCTGCAGGCTCAGGGCTCCCTGCCCTGCTACCCTCCCCTTAGGTGCTCTATGGCTCAGAGAGCAGGACCTGGCACGGGAGGAAATGCTGCACCTCTATGACCACCAAGCTGAGGCATCCCCTGCCTGCCCAACAACAGCAAGGGCAACAACAGCAGGGGCAAAACTGTGCACTGCTGCTGTTGACGTGCATGCACATGGTCCCCCTTGCCTCCGATAACTCTCCCCCGGCTCCCCCAGCAGCCCCTTGCAAGCTTCAACTGCCAGCCTGCAAGGGGAAATCCACGTTTTTCCTGCATTTTTCTCCTTTAAAGGAAAAATCTGCATTTTTTTTCTCTGTTAGAGGAGAAAAATCTGCATTTTTTCCACATTTTCCTGCAGCAAAAGGAAAACCCAGATCCCCATTTATCATGACCCCGTCCACTGATGTTGCAACCCCCTTTGGGGTTGCAACCCACAGGTTTGGGAACCACCGCTCTAATGTGATGTGTCAACAGCCAAGATTTATTGTTGAGACTTATTTGGCTTGTTTTTGGATTTGATCTTTGTTTCGAAGGAGGAAGTGGTGGCTGCTATCATCATCCTACCTGTTCCAGTAGGAACTGTGTGCTTCTGACAACAGGGAGGTTGTAGAGGAAATGCAACATGAACAGAGTACCCAGTATAAGAGATGAGTAGCCAATGTCAGAGAGATGTTGGTGGATACTTTACAACGGGATTTGTGGTGTTTTAAGCAATGGCATGTATAAGGATTTTGGGTATTTTTGCTGGTATGATGGCTGTAATGACTCTCTTGGGTCTCCTTGGCTGTATCTAGGCAAACTAAACCATTTCTTCTTTCCCAATGGTGGCCTCCCGGCCCCTGGTTGGAGGCATGTTGTCAAGGGGAAGGGGAAGGGTAGGTCAGGCATGTGAGAACATAAGCTTTCATTTCTCCTGCTTATGTTGTACAACCTCTCTTCCTAGGTCTAACTATGTCTTTTAGGCTCTGTCTTTCAATCTAGCATGCTGTTGAGTCTCTGAATGGGCCTATTACGGGATGTGAAATGGGGATGAGCAAAGAAGCTGCAATTTTTGTTGTGGGACAAATGGGGGAACCTCCCCTGCTCTCCCTCTCCCCTCTAACCCTGCAAATCCCATCCTTGGAGGCTTGGGTTAGTCCTTTTGTTTGTGTATTTCCTTTAGGTTTTTTGGTCTTGATTGGTGAGTCTTGCCAAGGCTCATCCTTGTACGGGAGCGGTATCAGAGCGAACTGTTTGCCACGCGGATGGAGGTGGAATATATCAAATCAGATGTGGAATGCCTTGTAATGTAGAAGCTGGCACGACCTCTATTTTAAATATCTGTGTGGTCTTCACACCTGTAATCTGCCGTGGAAATATGGAACACCCTAAGCAGATGGATTTCTAAATTGGAAGAAAGGACTAGGAGCGCCGTGATGACAGGGCATATAGAAATAGAGAAGCCATTACCAAGGCTCTGAATGCTTTTAAGGAGGTCTCAAAGCTGAGCCGAGGGAAAATGGTGTGAAATCATAGCAGTTTGCATTTGTACTTAGAAAAATGAAGTGCTTGTTTTCCTGTTGGACGGGGTATGTATATGTTTGATTTTGAACGGATGCTTCAAATATTCCCAATGCTTTCTTTCTCTTGATTATTGAACACTGGCTCAGGACAGCCAGAGTATTCACAGTCAAGATTTCTTTGCTCCCCTTGTGAATATGCATTAAGCCTATAGGTCATGAACACTGGGTCATGCTGTGCATTTGGCTTTAGGATTTTAATTTCCATTTGCTTTTGCTTGCTGCCAACTAGCTTTTAGTTTGACTCTGTGAGGGAGGAGGGTGGAGGTTAACAGAAGCTGTGTGAGCTTGATTTTTATGGGGCTGTTTTGTTTCTTTCTTATAACGGGGGTAGTCACCTCCCATCTGCAGACTTCTGGACTTGCTCCGGTAAATTTGTCTCTCTCTTTTTTTTTTTTTCCTGTTGCTCTGTTGAGGATTTTCAAAAGACCATGGCATGGACTCTGTGGGCTGGGCACTTTGTGAATCTGTTGTGGTTTCTTTCTAGTTGCCTTTGACCCAGATTTAAATTTTTTAAACTGCTATGGTCACTGCTCAAATGCCCAGTGGGATGCAATAGGTAAGTTTAATGGATCTGTACTTGAATAGCTGATATCACACTGTAGTGAGCTGCTAAACACTTTTTCTGTAGGGTAGCATTATGGCTGACCTTTATGAATGTGCCGGGATTCTTCAAAGAATCAAAATAACACGAGTAGCTGCCGGTTAAAATATCAAGTGCTATCTGCCAAAAATTGTCACGGGGGTCAAAGGTTAGATATGTAATGCAAGATAAACGTTGGAGGTCTGCTGGACAGCGACTACATGCCATTGCAATGTGCTCTTTTGAAGCCTGTTACAGGCCAACTCCCTGCAAAATCAACAGCCTTCCATTTCAAACATTGCTGCTTCTGTTTTTGTCAATGGCTTTTACACATTTTTCTCAGGAGTCCTTATTTATAGGTTTCTGTGAGCAGCTCCAAGGTTTGGTGAATCAATTTTCTTTCCCAAGGGGCTGGGAAGTGACTCAGCCTGTTTGACCTTCTGTGATTCCAGCATTTGTATTTATGAGGGAAGGGATGTGTCTGATCCAACATTTTTGTTTCTTTATTTAATATACCCTGCTTCACTCGGTGTATTTCCCTTTCAGCCCATTTTGCAAATACACCGTCAGTTCTCCTCTGTTTCGTTCCCTCTAATTTTCAGTTTCCTTGCTCTCTTGCCCTTGCTGATGGGGCTGCTCAACGAAGAGTTGTTGGCTTTGGGTTCACCTCTCGGCTAGATGACACTTTATCACTCCATCAGCAACTCTCAATTTCCAAGTTGCCGTGCTTAATAATAGTAGTTCTGAGACTTTGCTTTGCCAGCTTTGACTGTTCCCTTGACCTCCTTATTTTGCTGGGGAGGTTGTCAGGGGTTGATGTATAATGGAAACATGTGTTAAGAGAAGTGCTATTGTTTGATAACCCCGTGTCACATTTAACTTAACAGTGATTACCTTTGCTATAAGCCACTGTTTGTGAATGCTGCTTAATGGAAATATAGTTTCTGGCAGCAATTGTAAAATAGGCTCTCAGTTGGCATAGGTCACACATGCAAAATATATGCCCATGTTACTTGATGGTAGAGTAACTTAGTCATTCAGTATCAATAAGCAAAATCACAAGAATTTTAACTGCCTGCATTCTTTAGTTATTTATTATGTAACCCAGGTGGCGGCCCAATAGTTGCCACCCCTGCCCAGTATAAGGGATGGCGTGGCAGGGCTTCCGGCCAGCACCCATTTACTTTCCAGCCGGCCCCTGCTCCCCACAGAGAAGCCCGTGGTCCCAAGAAGGTCTAACACTTAACTGATTTAACTATTTAGACTGTATTTACAAAACAAGAATAACAGGAAAGGTTATTTACAAGCGAACTTAAATGGCACAACCAGAATCACAAAACCAACCAGAATGCCTTAGTAAACCCTTGACTCAAGAACCTCAGGTAGGGGAACTGGCAGCTTTCAGCCACTGCTGAGATGCTACCCAAGGAAGCAAGGTGCTCACTCCCTGCAGCTCCAACCGGCTTCCCAGTAAGCGACAGACTGCAACAGGTTAAGCTCTTCTGGTCTGCAGCAATCAAATTGTACCAAACCCCACGCCCCCAAAGAGGCTGAAGGGTGACCCTCCGTGGTGATGAAAAAGGCAAGCAAGAGAGTAGGCTCCTGCAGCAATCAGCATGACCCAAGCACAAAGCTAAGGGACTCCACTGGATGACAATCAGCTGCAGAATAAGGGACAGGGCTGAGTCCCCTCTGGGGCAGTCAGTGGCAGAGGGTGAGCAGCACAGGCAGCTCCCAGGGGTCATTGCTCTAAACCCCTGCTCCAGGTGACTGCCCGGACACACCTTGTGGCTCGCCAATCCTGCTCCGAGCGCCGGCCTGTGCCCTGAGCTCCCAGGGAGTCTCATCCAGGTGCTCTGCTGCTCCTCAGGATCCCAGTGCCTTGCCTGCTGCTATCCCCTTCCCCAGGGAAGGTAAGGGATTTCCTCAACTCACCGGCCCAGCTTCCTGCTCTGGATAAGGATGCCGCCTGTGCTCCTGGCTGCTGCTGCTTCTCCGCAGTGGAGTGGGGGGCCGACTGCTGCCCCTAGCCTCCGGGACACTGGCACATCCAGCACACTGCGATGAGGCCCTGGGGCACCAGCTCTCTGCCCCAAGCCCTGGCTGCGGCTCCCTCTCTGCTGCAC
>NW_005842163.1:1770825-1815742 GCF_000455745.1 Alligator sinensis | reverse complement strand
GCGCCTCCCCTATCTCTCCCCGGAGCCACTGTCAGCAGCCCCCGCGCACCGGTTCAGCTGCTGCTTTTATCCCCTCCGGCAGCCCCTCCCTGGCTTGCAAACTGGCCAACCGGGGCTCAGGGTGGCGGGCCCCCAACCCCAGCCATCCCCCATCCATGCGAATGAGGGGATTGAAAACCTCTTCTTTCGACTGCCTTCCCCTTCTGCACAGGGCAGGGCTCCCAGGCTTCACTGGCACTGTTTCTAGCCCAGGGTAAGTATCTCAAGCCTATCTGGTGAGCCCACATTGGCAGTCTGTTACAATTACATAGTGGATTTAGTAAAAAAAAAAAAAAATGGGGGTTAAGGGAATTGCTACCGCACTTTGTCCTTTCTGTAGCTTAGTCCTTCCTGCCAATCTCTGAATGATCTTTGCATGGCCCTGCTGAAATGGATCCTTCTTTTTAACTGTACCTGGCTTCAGTGGCTTTGCCTTCTTGACTTATGTAGACATGCCTTTTACCCCGATGCCCTGCTGCCTCCTGGGTTGTGTGTTCTGCACTGATTTCAAGTCATGATCTCTGCACAACTAGCTGTTTTGAAGGAGCCATAACTTTTGATGGGCAACTGTTGTCTCTCTGGATTTCTCGTATGCCTTATTTTGCTGAAGATGTCAGGAAGGTCAAGATTACTCAGTATCTGTCTGATCTTGCCGGCATGTACTGTCATATGGCATTCCAGTCATCTTCCAGATCTTGAGACAGCAAGACCCTGCTGGTGGTGGCTAATAACTCTCTGTATCCAATATGACTGTTCTGACTAAGCCATCACAATTTTGACTTCATTAATGAGGCTGATCATATTATTTTGAAGGAAATCTGGGACAGGGTAAGGCAATCTGGGATGGCAGGTGCATCATGCATGTGTGCATGCGTTCACACACACATACACCCACCCACCCCCTTCTTGTGGCTTCCAAGAGCCCTGAGGGTGGGACAGTGTGGAGGCTTGCAGCCAGGCTCCATCCTCTGTGTCCAGAGGCTGGACCTGGCTGGGTGCCCTCTGGGCTCTGCCAACCCACGCCGCACAGCCATACAGCGCCTGCCTCCCACCTCTGGTAGCCACCCAGGGCTGCCACACACAACCCAGGGTCTTGGAAGCAGTTGGAGCAGCAGGGAACAAGGCAGCCAGCAGTGTGCAGCCATCCTGGGTTGCCCTGTGCAGATGCCTGAGCCCTGACCTGGACCCCCTCCCTCCGCCAATCCCCACCCCAGGCTGGAGGACTAGTGCTCACCCCAGCCCACCCTCTGCCTCCAGCTGCTGCTCAGGAGAATGGGATGGTGCCACCAATCTAGGATTTTTGATTCAATTTTAGCCAACAGCTTGGGATACTGGGACAGTCTATGAAATCGAGGCCTGTCCCAGCCAAAACCAGGATGTATGGTCACCCTAGTCATAGTGCATTATAACATCATCCTTATTTCCTACCTATAGCATCTAGTCTAATGAAGACATGCTATTGACTGCTGCTGTCCAGATAGTTTATCCATTAGTCATGATTAGTTTTATTGACTAGATCTTTGTATAGGTTCTGGAGTAGGTGTCACTGGTAATTGTGGTGTTTCTCTAATGGCGGTTCCTGGAGGACCCAAGGATCAGGACTCAGATGTGCTAGGTTTCATGTTTTTCTTCACAGGCAATCAGAACTTGTAGTAGAGATGATATCTTTTATTAGACCAACAAGATTTTTGCAAAAAAAATTCTTTAATTGCAAGCTTTCGGGCACAAACACCCTTCATCAGGCATCGGAGAAAAGATTGTAGAAGTTCTTCTGTGTAGAAATGAAAGTTCATATTTCATAGGATTTCACAGAGGAGTCAATAGATGGAAAACTCCTCTGGGCAGTCAGTTCATAGCTGGTATAAAGCCTCTCACCTCTTGTGAGGACCTGTGATCATGCAGATCTTCTACAATCTTTTCTCCAATGCCTGATGAAGGGTGTTTATGCTCAAAAGCTTGCAATTAAATACTTTTTTTGCAAAAATCTTGTTGGTCTAATAAAAGATATCATCTCTACTATGAGTCTAGATTGCCTTTTCCTCTAGATCAATATGGCTACAACCTGAATACCTGACGTTTTTCTTTAAATGTACATCTCTGATTTAGTTAGTCTATAAAGTGCAAATCTACCCTACCTTCTGTCAGACTAACATGGCTAACTGAGTCTAATCTATCATTAGCCTACTATGCCGAGTCTTATATAAAGAGTCTGAATATTTCTTCCAGTCATTAGTGCGTTGTCCATATTTTAAAGGGTTTTCAAAACCTGAGTCAGACAATTCTCACAGAACTGTATCTGAGTCTTTAAAATGAGGTCTTTAATGTCATATAAACAAGTAGTTTTGTTCTTTTTTCTCTGGTAAGGTCCATGTCACAGTTGGCTGCCATTCGGTGACAGTAAAATGATTGATTTGTCAAACTCATCCATTTCATAGAGAATATTTTTTCACCAGTCGCTTTTATTTTAATCAGAGTATGCTCTGACCTAGCTTACAGCTCACACATGACAAACAATGAGCACACCAGTCCTTTAATCCTATTATTTCTTAAACAGAAAATGTAGTTGTTATGCCCAAGTCTACTTTTTATCAGGTTCCACCATATGTACAGGACCAAACTGTATTTTCTGATTGTGCAGGACTCTAAGGGAAGTTTGTAGGTATTATGTGTGAAGCAGCACGGGCAAAATCTAGTCCATCCTGAGTGAAGTCTCTGGGGAGGGAAGAACTTTGAAGAAACATTAATATTTTTGCACATACAAAGTAGTGTTAAACTATTTCCACCTCCAGGGGCGAAGGACCTGGGATTGCTCATGGGACTGAGCACTTCATTTACTGACCATCTTGGCGCCATTGCCATACTGACACATCATTATCTTTGAACAGTGTTGTGCCACATTTGCACCTGAATGGAGGTTGAATTGCTTCCCCCTGTCTTTGCAACACTCTGGATTGTTGCAGCTCTCTGGAGAGCTTCCAGTAGAGACCATTTATTGCTAACAGTTGATTCAAAAAGTTTCCCTCTCAGGATTTTTATCCCAACCTTTGCATAATTTACTTGTACCGGGGTACATTGTGCAGGCTTCCAGTTATGCAGTATATCAGAGAGAGGTTGCTGACTTTGCTCCTTGTGATGGCTTTCTGATGCTGCAGGCTAATGTAGTCATCTTTCATTGGTGAAAATAAATATGGGTTTAAAACTAGCTTAGGGTCACAAGTAAACTGGGTTTGGTGGTCCTGAGCTAAACTCTAGTGGATATTTGTCTACAGTATAAACCAGCTACACATCTTGGCACAGTCTATCATGATTTCGTTGCATCTATGTTCCTGGACATGCATATCAACATGCATCCCAATGGGTCTTCAGGTAAGCGCGAGATAGATACCAACCCACCAACTGTTAGCGCTTACTTAGTAAAGGAGCACTTGGAGGGGTTGGATGTATTTAAGTCAACAGGCCCTGATGATCTTCATCCTAGGATACTTAGGGAATTAGCTGAAGTCATAGCAAAACCACTGAAGTGACTGTTTGAGCACTCATGGTGCTTGGGACAAGTCCCAGAGGACTGGAAAAGGGCCAATGCGGTCCCTATTTTCAAGAAGGGGAGGAAGGAGGAGCTATAGGCTGATTAGCCTCACCTCTGTGCTTGGCAAGACCTTTGAGAAAATAGTTAAGGATCACTTTTGTGGGGGACCAGCAGGTAAAATAATGCTATGGGACAACCAGCATGGGTTTATAGCAGGCAGATCCTGCCTAACTAACCTGTTTTTTTTTTTACGACCTGGTCACAAAATGCTTGGATGAAGGAATAGAAGTAGATGTTATTTACTTCGATTTAAAAAAGGCGTTTGACACAGTGTCACACCTAATTCTTATAAATAAAGTAAACAGTTGCAATGTAGATTATTACGCAGTCTGGTGGGTGGAAAATTGGCTTATGGGATGCACCCAGAGAGTGGTGGTGGACGGGTTGGTTTCTACCTGGAGAAAAGTGGGCAGTGGAGTCCCCCAGGGCTCTGTCCTGGGAATGGTACTGTTTAATATCTTCATTAGTGACTTGCATGAGGGAGTAGAAAGCACCCTGTCCAAGTTGGCAGACAACACCAAATTATGGGGGGAGGTACACAAACCAGACAGCAGGGAACAAATCCAGGCAGATTTGGACAGGCTGATGAAGTGGGTGAAACAGAATAGGATGCAGTTTAACAAGAATAAGTGTCATGTGTTGCACCTGGGGAGGAAGAATCATCAACACTCCTATAGCCTGGGAGGTAGCACAACAGCGGGTAGGGATCTCGGAGTTGACTACGACTCCAAAACGAACATGAGTTGCCAATGTGATGAAGTAATAAATAAAGCTAACCGCACTCTTTCTTGTATAAGTAGGTGCATCACAAACAGGTCTAAGGAGGTGATACTTCCCCTCTATGCGGCATTGGTCAGGCTGCAGCTGGAGTACTGCGTCCAGTTCTGGGCACCACACTTCAGGGGGATGTAGATAACCTGGAAAGGGTTCAGAGGAGGGCCACCCATCTGGTTAAAGGCCTGCAGGAAAAACCCTACGAGGACCGATTGAGGGACCTGAATCTCTTTGGCCTCCGCAAGAGAAGCCTGAGAGGTGGTCTTGTGGCCATCTACAAACTCATTGCGGGGGACAGCAGGAAATAGGGGATATGATGTTTACCAGGGTGCCCATTGGGGTAACTAGAAACAATGACCACAAACTGAAGGAGAGCAAATTCAGATTGGACACCAGGAAAAAATACTTTACGGTGAAGGTTGCCAAAATACGGAATATGCTTCCAAGGGAGGTGGTGCTCTCCCCTTCCTTGGAGGTCTTTAAAAGGAGATTGGACAAGTGCCTGGCTGGGGCATCTGACCCCACCACTCATTCCTGCCCTAGGCAGGGGGTCGGACTCGATCTAATAGGTCCCTTCTGACCCTAAAATCTATGAATGTCTGACTGGCAGGTTTGTGCAGGAGAGGTGCAAGGTATCAGGGTACCAAGGTCAGAGCTGCGGTGAGATGGCAGAGATGAGGGAAGGTACTGGGCACAACCCAGCCTTGTTATCGGGTAAGAGATGAGAAGCAACTTCTCTGCAGGCAAATTATCTCCTCAGTGCTCTAAGTTGCTGGCCTGTCTCATCAGCTGAAGAAGGACTAACATCAGGCCGGTCTTTCACCCCATTCTCCAAGGATTTGGGTACCTCAGAAAAAATTTTAGGAAGTAGCGCAAAACAAAACAGGGCGTAGAAACCTTTCACTTCATGCATTTCTGCTGCAGCTTTGATCACTGAGGGGGAAGCTTGTACAAGGTGTTCGCTCATCTATGCCCAGCTCCAGCTAGAGCTCTAGAAGGACATCTCGACCAACGTGCAAGCGCTGCCAATTTATGTGAGCGAGAAGCAACGTATTGGAATGGTTTTTGTCCAAGGCATCTTTGAACGTGCCACAGCATATTTTACTGAACTGACGGCATCCATCGATCCATACTGCTGTGCAGTTTGCAGTTGCTTTGCTGCTATTTATACAGGTGTTACAGGGCACAGAGGCAGCTCCTGGTACCTGGGCAATAATCTACGTAGGCAACTGCGCTGACCAGGGAATCGGGGTAGTTTGCATCTCGGAGGCATCCGACCAGGAGCCAGGCTTGGTTAGCCCTCAAAGACCTCCTCTCTCTGAGCCAGACTCCCCTCCTCTATACAACTCCTGTAGGCCAGGCCTTGGCTGCAAGCATGGGGTGCGGGTGCAACTCAGCTCAGCAACTCTTTAACCCCCTTCCTGGCCAGGGGCTAGCCAATCCACACCATCACAACAGGGTACAGGATTAATTCAAGCTCAGGAGCTTAAGTTTCTATCTCTAAACAGTCCTCAACATCCAGAATCTTTGGTTTGGCAGCTTACTACCAGCAGTGGTAGTTTCCAAAGTCTGGGTGCTGTAGAGGTTTTTGTCTTCTGCAGATTAGGTACAGTTTATGTTTAGTACTATGTGATTCCTACCCCAAACCAGCGTTCCCTCGAAGCTGCGCGGCCACGTAGGCACACCTGGCAGTGTGGCGTGAGCACCCCTGTGCGGCCGTGCACACTGCACAGCTTAGAGGGAACGCTGCCCCAAACCCTACTGATTTTAATGCAACTACATGGTAACATTACTCTAAGTGTAGCACTGTCTTCATTGGCTTCAGTTGGGGACAGACCTGGCCCTGCCAGAAAGGTTGCAGTTTCAAACATTATGGATTCATTTCTGCTTTTGTGCCTATTTTTGCCATCTCCACTAGAAGGGTATCGGATCCAAAAGAGCCTCTGACCCAATAATGTATGCATTACTAAAGTCACAATTGAATGCCCTTTTGACCAACTACATTCTTAGTAGAGGGACTTCCTTCTGGAACTGCTGGCATGTAATGATATATTGTTTTAATCAAGGATGAATTAAAAGCAGGTGTAAAAATGTTAATAGCAGACTTACTAATGTATTGTTTTTAGACTTTCAAAACTTGGGATTCAGGCTAGCAGGCATAACCCAACCTTCTTACCTGTTATTGATAAGCAACTTCTCTGCAGGCAAATTATCTCCTAAGTGCTCTAAGTTGCTGTCCTGTCTCCTTAGCTGAGGAAGGATTAACATTTAACTTGGTTAAATCGAACAAAAATTTCAGGAAGTAACACGAAACAAAGCTATTCTCCAGAACAGGTACCTGGAAACCTTTCACTCTGTGCTTCTCAGCTGCAAGACTGCTGGAAAGAACACTCCCCTACCGTGCCCACCCAATGCTAAACTCTCCAAGCATTACTTGACCCCTTTTTCTAGCCGAGTCAGTCAAGCAGAGCTGGCTGGCAAGATCCTGGACTTCATGGCCTCCTGGTCTACCCAAAGGTGCCAGTTTAATGCTGTCTTTTTAATTGAACCATTAGAACAAAAGAATGGAGGCAGACAAAAACATTGGGAGCGGCATGCCCAGGCAAAGATTCATTTAGTCACACCGTCCCCAGTGATTTTAATAACTGTAAATGCATTAGTTTTTAATAGGAGCCCATAGTAATGTTCCAAATGTCAGTAACTCTACTGAGGGCTGTCCTAACATTTGAGAGTGCCTATGAAAAATGGTTGTGTGACTCAGAAAGAGCAGTCAATGAGACTGTGTGGGTGTATGGGAACAGGTGCCTGTGTCTGATGTTAGGAATTGGACCACAGAGGGGACTTTGCACCATTAAGTAGAGCAATCTGTTCTTGCAAATGACGGAAAACCTATACAGTAAAGTGAGTTGGAAAAGTATCTTTTGAAAAATATCGGTTACTCACCTGTCAGTGATGAATCCCATAGTGTACATGAGACAATGTGAGTATGTATGTTGCATGTGAGTCTATTTTCATTCCTTTCATTGCTTGGTGTATAGCTCATCTGCAAATAGACATTACATTTTCAAGACCTTTATAGCATGCGGCCATGTCTGAAATCATTAAAAAAGATAATAAATACAGTACATTCTAAACTCATTATATGAATCATTTAAATTATTTACAAGGGCTGTTTCAAGTCTTTGTTCTATAAGATCTTTATAGACTGCACATAATTCAGTATTAATACAGCTGAGATTGAGGAGACTTTTAAATGCTGCTTTTCATCCATTTTTTTTTAGTGTTTTCTGAAATTAAAGAAGTACCACTAATTGACACGTTAATAGCCATGTAACTGTTGATTCTTTACCTTGTTCTAGAGTATGTTTTGAGTGGAGAGCAATTCAGCAAATTTCTATAAGCAGCAGTTTTTGTAGCTGCCATAGCAACAAGTGGAAAACGTAAAACATCCTTTTTGCTAAATCATTCCAAACCAAGGCCCTGACCTATGAGTGCTTACAAGTGTGAGTAGGCTTATGCAAGCAGTGCCATTAAAGGCACGAATGTGGAGAACTGGTCCCCAGGAAAGCACCTTGTTTAATACAAAGTTTACTTTGAAAATAAGAGGAAGCAGTTTCCATAGTAATGTTCCTGTTTAAAGAATAGCGGACAACTTGTTAGATTAAACTGAATTAAAAAAATGTGTTTTAATATAATTTGCATGGGGCCTTGGTCATAAAATCACCCCTCATCCAGCTGCTTCAGACTCTCATATCTCTGGGTGCCTGTAGATGTGCGGGGATGCTGCTTCAAAGTGCTGTAATAATTGCAAACAAGGTTCCTTGGATGAATCTGAAACTTCCTTAGCCTGACGAAGGGTTTTTGAACCCGAAAGTTTGCTTAATAATTATTTTCCAACTATTTGGGCTGGTCTAATAAAAGATATCAGATTCACCCAAGGAACCTTGTCTGCCTATGTCCTTAGACCAACACGGCTACATCTACACGCCTGTAATAATTGCAATGCGTCGGAGCAGACTCAGTCAAGTCTGCTGGAAGGTGCTAATTAGCACCCTCCAGGAGTCTCTATGCCATGTGTATTCAGTGTCTCTGTGCTTCAAAATGGCAGTGGGGCTGATTTAATTAAAGCTCATCAAATGATCTTTAGTTAAAGCGCCCCACTGCCCTTTTGAAGCGCAGGACACTGAATACACAAGGTGCTGCAGATGCTTTAATTAGAACGGGTCTGGGAACCAGTGTAATTAAAGCACCCCCCTCCTAACCCCTGGAGCATGTGCAAAGAAGCCCTCTAATACTAGCCAACACATTTCTAGATGACTGTAATCCCTTTTTTGTGTTATTCGATCTGGATGGGGAGATGCAGGCTCTTCCCTCAGCAGCACTCCTGTGCATCTCATTGTCATTGCAGTGTTCATGCAGCAGGTAAGGAAAGAGGCCAAGTAGACTCAAGACAAAAGAAAAAGGTTTATTGCTTGACTGTAGAGTTGTCAGCTGCCACCCTGATCTTAACACTCTTCAACTGGCTGGTACGTTTTGAACTCCAAACCCAGATCTGAATTTTATAGCTGCCCTACTTGTTCAATAAGTAAGAGCTATTTTTCTAGAGCAATAGAGAAATGGTGTCCGAATTTCTTCCAAGAAGTTTAATTTTGGTGATAATTCGGGGGGGGGTGGGGGGTGAAAGGGATCAGTTATTGGGAGTGCTTTCAAGTTGTATCAGGACCTGTCAGCGATGAATCCCATAGTGTACGTGAGGCAATGACAAATTGCCTCCCGTACATTATGGGATACAAAGCAAACAACATGGACATCTGAATAACTGGTATGTAGGGTAGCATACATATGCATATTCCAGTTTAGACAACTTTATTGGGAAGAAACTTTGAGGATTAATGCTGAAAGCCAGAGCAACTGAGCAAGGACCCTTAGGTCAGGTGGCAAAGAGCTGCAAGTTGTGTGTAGAAGATACTCCGCACATACTCTTCAAAATGTATTGAGACCAAGCTGAATGTCATGAATGTGTGCTTTTAAAAGCCTACAGCATTATGCAGATCTTCAAAGCAAAAGTAGGGTGATTTTACAGCAAAGAACAGGAGAATGAGATTTACACATTAGACAGGGTTACAGGACTGTCACTGCTTGATTTTTGGCAGCACAGAATGTGGTGAAAACCAAAGACAGATGATTTTCCTTAGTGAAATAGGCACCACAGATACATGTACAGAACCACTGATGACAGATCACGGGAATGCTTGCAATGGTGAGGGAGGGAGGAAGATGTCCCAAGTGGAAATAAATAAGGTTCTGCCAGTGTGTGTTAATGATGGTGCCGAGAGTGAAATACTACTCCAAAGCTACTGTGCTCAAGCAGGGAACGTCTTATTGATGAGCACTCGGTAGCTGGTGCATCAAAAATGCAAGAGATCTAAAGGCCTCGGAGTCGAAAACTTACAGAAGATGATAAGAAAGTTAGCACATTTGCTGCAAACAAATTTGGAGACTCCCAAGAGAGATTTTAGTTCTCTTCAATGGAGTGTCGTAGACTGCTGTTGTGGAGCTCAGGTAGAATTAGCTGACTTTGCACAGTGCCAAGGCTTTACATGCTGTATCGGTGGTTACTTTGATTAAGAATTTTTAAATGGTGAAAGAAAACACAAAAGAGAGAGGGAAGGTCCAAGGGGCCAGTCAAAGAGTAGACTCATTAAATTAGTAAGAAGCTGAAAGAAAGAAAGAAAGAAGGTAAACCTAGAGTCTTGGAGGCAAAGAATTGCACTCTACCAGCGGTGCTCAAACTTCCAGCCCCATGTGCCAGGCAAGGGATGCAGAGCTGGTCCACGGGCCATATCCTGTGGGCAGGGTTAGTCTGCAGGCTGGATCCAGTGTGGGGTTAGCATGCAGGGTCAGTCCATGGGTGTGATCCAGTGCACTAGCCTGGCCCCACACACTGGATCCAGCTGTGGAACAATCCTGGACTCTCGCAGATCTGACACATGGGGCCATGTCATCCAGCCTGCAGGGCTCCCCATGGGTTGAGAAATGTGGCAGTGTAGGAGTGATGGCAGCATTAATTACTGTGGCTCTGGCAGTTATGTCAATGAATGCTGTCAATGTTTCCCCACTGGCAAATTTCCTGACCTGTTGGGAGCCCCACAGGATGGATGGCATGGACCTAAGGGTTTGTCCTGTAAGCTGGAGGTTGAGCACCACTATGCTGTATTAAAGGAGAGCCAGCATAATCCTCTTACCAGACCTTGACTTTCAGGTTGTTTCTCTCACCTCTGCAGGCATCAAATGTCAGGCCTCATTGGGCTTTTCAATATTCTAATAAGCATTTTTGACATTAAAGGATGAGAGATGTGCCAGAAGGCACATAAAGAATTAATACTGCAGGTCTTACTACATGCAGACACGGTGTTACTCGTTGGGTCATTTTTGGGCTATTACTAATAAAGCAATTACCTCTGATGTAACTGTATGAGTCTCTCTGTTCCTACCCGCAAGATCCACATGTGATTTGCTACTGGTAGGGACATCACTTTAGATGAAAGGAAATCATTGTATTGTAGTGTCTTTACCATATTTTGTAACATAACGTGTGAGTGGTTTTGCTCTTCTCTTCACCCCTTGCCATTTCCTTCCCCTTCCAAAATATCAACTAGAACCTGGCTAGGAAGTTTGTCTTAGGTATAAGAGGTATGTTTATATTTACCCTTTTAGTTTTCATGTCTACCTGGACTTCTGGCCTGGCTATAAACAGGAAGTGCCAGATATTCCATGAGAGGTGATCTCTCAAGGCTTCCGGCCCAAGATATTTATACAAGCGTCATGCTCTTGGATGCTTATTAGGGATGGGTGAAATTTTGATGGCCGTTTGGTTTCAACACTGTTTTGACTCATTTCGAGGTCAAAACAGCAAAATTGAAATGAAACAAAGGCCGACGAAATAGCCTCAAAACAAAACGAGGCTAGTTGAAACGTTCTGACCATAGCGCTGGGGATGGGAAGTCAGCCCAGCTGAGCTGACTTCCCATCCCCGACGCAAGATCGTGCTGGGGGAAGGAAGTCAGCCCAGCTGGACTCCTTTCTCGCCCCCGCATGATCTAGCATGCGGGATGGAGAGGCAGCCCAGCTGGGCTGCCTTCCCGCCCCTGGTGCCATCTGGGAAGTCAGCCCAGCTGGGGTTGGGAAGTCAGCCCACCCAGGCTGAGTTTCTTTACCCAGCCCCATAGTCCAGTGAAATGGTCAAAACAGCCTCACTGTTTTGACTTGAAATTATATTTGATACAAAACACTGTTCCATCTAGACCTTGGAAGCGAAGTCAGAACAGAACAGTGCCATTTTGCACAGCCCTAATGCTTATTCAAAATGAACTGTTTGCTTCTCAACCTCAGTCTTGTTTGCTATTGACACAGATTCCTGCCCATACTAGCCTTTTAGAGACCTGCTATGTGGGTGTTTTTTCAGTTTTCTGCAATGTGGAATGATCTTTGAAGACCAGAAGAGGGAACTTCAGGTGTAGGATGTAGTGCTGCCATTCAGGAAGCCTGAGCTTAAGCAGAAACTTTAGCTTCTGCAGTGCTCCAAGGCTCAAAGACCAGCTGCTGTTTTCTGCCTCTTGAGTTAGGGAACAGAGTAGCAAATAGGTAACTTGTTTGCAAGCATTTCTTCTCTTTCAACTCTCTGAGCAATTTATGTGTCATTTCTTTTCACAGATGATGCCATAGCAGTCTTGCCAGCCAGAGTTGAGAGATAAAAGAAAACAGATGAAGGAAAGGAAAAGAAAGCCTGCATTTTTTTCAGGTCTGGAACAATGATATAAAAGTGGGTAAGGAACTAAAATATTGAATCACAATTCTTCAGGCATCTTTATACTTAAATTATAGCCTTGTCAAGCCTGTGTTTGATATGCTTTAATTAATGCTTTCCTTACTTTGTGTTTGATTTTGATGTGTGTGTGAGAGGTTCATAAAACCTGAAGTGATCAAAAATAGGCATTTGTCAGTGTCAGAAGCTGTGTTAAGTTCAGTCAGCTCAGCGTACGCCCTAGATGAGGAAGGTGGGAAACAAATTATTAGAGGAACGTGAATCATTTATGAAGAAATCACCTACAGTAAGTGAAGCTAATAGTGTTTTCATTATGCTGCACGCCAAAGTAGCATCACCTGATCAGCTGAGTTTGGGATATTAAGTCAAACTGAGTATGACATTCCCCATAATGTGCACAGTGGGGTTGTTTGAATGTAGCCTGTAGACTTGTATTTGTTTAGTAAGATTTGTTCACTCTTCCGGTGCAAAATGTTCACTTTCAGCAGCCATCCGCCATCTGAAAATACTCAGTTCTTTGCAAGACAATTAATATTTACAAACATTTTATTAGACGAGACAATAAAGAAGAGAGGGAAGGAGACAGTGCATATAATTGCTCCAGGGGGGATGTACAACAGAGTATGCTGTCAGCAGAAAAAGTTAGGAACCAGTGGCAAAAAAATATACCACCTGGGAGAGCTGGTAGTAATCACAGAAACCTGGATCAGCTTTTACCAGTGATTTCCTCCTCTTCCTCCCCCTCTCCCATGTTAACTATAACTAGTTGAGTCACATAGGACATGGGGTAGCATGTTACAGTGGCACAGTCTGATTCTGATTGCTGCGAGGTTTGATGCATCCTTCATGTTCATTTAATGTCTGAGTGTTAATATGAAGAATATGTGGTATATCTATAAGACTTTATATGGTAAAGTGCTTTGACGAACCATTAATTAATTAGATTGCATCCTTCATTAAATTTGTTGACCTCCTGCAGCTATTGAGGGAATTTCACTCATACTGGGCCTAATCCTCAGCTCCATTGACTTAATTGATTTATGCTCTGATTTATGCTGACTGATGATCTAGCCCACTATTTTTTTTTTTTAAACACACAAGCCAATCAAGATGATTGATTCATCAGGAAAATTGATGTCACCATTCATTCTCTTTTACCACACTGGAATAGCTCCTAAGACTATGCTCATCTTGGTGAAATTTGCTGGTTTGTGTGGCTGAGTCTTTGGTAGGGCATCCAACAACAGCAGTGACAACAAAAACCTGGGCACATTATCTATGATGCTAAGTTGATACACATCACTTAATAATTTAAGCATAATTCATGAGCTACTCGAGATTGTGTTGCGTACTAGAATGAATATTGAAAACCATTAATGTGTGAATATCCGTGCAAGAGCATCAGTAAAAATCCCCATCATTGCCCAGCCCTGGATTCAATTTCTCAGTCCTAGTTGTGTCATTCCCTGGGAGAAAAGTGTTGTCCTCTCTGGGCCTCTGTGCATTTAATTTAGCTAACCCTCCAGCTTGTCAATATTAAATTCTGCAACAAATTGAAATGAATGGCAAGCATCTGCAAGCAGAAGGATTTTTTTATTGTATTGCATTTTTTTCTATTGCATTCCATCATGGGTATTATTTGTGCTAATATCTAATTCAATAGCAATGCTGTTCTCCCACACTCGCTGGGATACGTTATAAAAAGTTCAGTTTAGCTTGGAACAAAGTATTGGGCAGTTATTGGTTTTGTAAAATCCAGGTCCAATAGGCCACAAAATGCACCAGTCCTGATTTGAACTGTGTCTGAGTGTATTTCTTTGTGCTTGGTAAGAGTGAAGACTCTGGAGGCGAGACATGCCAGCCTACTATTGAGAGATCAAAGTGATGTGGAGTTGTATACTAGGCCGTTTCATCTAAGAATATCTCGCAGTCTTGAAATCTGTATACCTGCTATTAGCACAAGGTGGGGCGGGGAATAGTGAGATTTATGCTCATGAAAAGAGACAGTAGCTTGCTCAATGTATACAATGAATGTTAAATAAACCATAGCGTTTACATATGTACATGGCAGGTGAAAGATGGAGCAAAATGGCAAAGTAATCTACCACAAGCACTTAAGGAGGACTCAGTATGTGATTAAATAATGAATAACATATTATTGCAAATGATAATGTTATATTGTAAATAATTCTATTTGTTTACTCCGCTTGGCATTGAAGTTTGCCTCCCTTGGAGATTTCTTTGACTTTTGATGCTGTTTTGCTTTGCATATACTTGATTTTCTGTTAACCACGCAGCATTTCATGAAGGTTCAGTAACTGACAATTGAAGCTGAGCGAATAATTCTCAATGAATATTTTCCTAGATGAATTTAGCCTCTTTACCTTATAGAATAGTCATGAGCAGATTGTGTTTTTCTTGCATTAATTTGGTGTTCAGATTAATCTGATGCATGATATTCCCCCCGCCCCTCCCCTCCAATTTTGTGACCATGAATGGAAATCAGATGTCTGTAGAGAACCAGTGTTGGCTTCCTTATGATTGATAAGGTAAGGGGCTTGTTGCACAATAATTTTGGGCAGCTCCTGGAGCTCTTAACTCCTGGATTGTCCGCACATTTATTAATGAAACTAGTTTTAAGTACTCGTTATGCGGGTTTTAACTAGCACCCATTATGCACGTTACACTTACGTGTTACCACTCTAGGTTACACCCTAGTGTAAACACCCTACATGCCCTCCCTGCTGGCCCACTGCCCCTTTTCCCCATCCTCCCCAGCACCCCAGATCCCTGCTATGCCCCTCTGCTCCCTCTGCTTGCTTTTGGCTGACTGCACTGTCTGTCCTGGTGGAGCAAGCAAGGAAGGCTTAACCACCACCACGACTGTCTCTGGGCCAGGGCAGCAGCAGCAGGTTAGCCTTGTGAAAAGTCAACATAAAAAGGTACAGGTATTACAAAATATTTCCTTTGATCATTCCCAAAGGGTTACATATGCTGACCATTTGGAGAACTGTGATTTAACGAGAGGATAATGCAGATTATATTATAGGTGGTGTTTACAATAGAAGGTGCTAATACTTGGAGGAAAGAACTCTGCAACCACACTAAATTATTCTCCCAATATATGAAGATTGCTATGAAGTATATCCATTTTTATGTGAGTTATGTACTGAAAAACTGGTGTTTAAACTGGAAACTAGAGATTATTATTGAAGGCATTGATATAATAATACGTTACATTCAAATGGTGCATTTCATTGAGAAACGCACCATACTTTATATACTATTTTTATCAAGAAAATATTAAATTGTTTCAATCATTTGTGGCTGGGATGAATGGCGCTCAGAGACCATCACTCAAAGTGCTATGAGGAATGAGATGGCATTATCCAAGTAACATCTCATGAAGGTCTGGGTAAGGGATCCACATTCTTTGGTAGAATTTCAGATCCTACAGTATGATGGAGATGAAAGAGAAACTTGTGTGCCAGACTCTCTGCAATCCCTCATACAATAAAAATTCAGTATAGTCTATAACTATTTGTCATAGTCAGAGGTTTTCCCGAGACTAGATGGTCCATCTACTAGTGTGGTTAACACACAGCACCTTCTGTAGTCAGCAGCACACCAAGGGAGTGATGTTGTCAGCATCATATCCAGACACTAGTGCTGCTAGAGCTTGAATGATTGGGAATCCATTAAAATATGGGTTGATGGCGGTGGCCTTTAGCATGCCTTTTAGAATGAGGGTCAAACTCATGCACTGGATCAATAGCTAGAAACCTTATCCATTCCCCCACTGTGCCCTGCTACATGTTAGATAACCTTTATATACAGCAAAATGGTATGCTGCTAAGTTCTGGTCCTGGCAATGTTGTTGGGTGAAGTGCAAGTCACCTCACATCTTCATGCCTTCACTCCCTGGCCTGTGACATGGGGATGGTGATATTTTCTTTGTGAAGCTGTATGTATCTGCAGATGGGAAGTGCTAAATTAAGACTGGTTTAATTAGAGTTTAAATAGACCTAATCTGCGCATATGAGGCTTGTGTTCTTTTAGGCATGTGCTTATGATTTATTTGAGTTTTGGTCATACTTTTGTAGTCTAATCAAAGTTTAGAGCTTATCTCGGGAGATAAAACAGAGATGGGTTGAAGCAGTGGTGGGCAAAATATGGCTCATGGGCTGAATCTGGCCCATCAAACACTTTCATCTGGCCTGTGGTGCCCACCAACTAACTTTACCTGCCCAGCCCTTAGGCCCACAAGGGTGGGAGCAAGGCGCTCACATGTATACGCTGCCCCCAACATACCCTATTGTGCCTTGCTCCCACCCTTGTGGGCAGAAGGGCCTGGCCCAACCAGCATGCAGCTTCTGGTCAGGGCTGCTGCTGCCACTGCTGTAGTCACCGGGGATTTGCTTGGCTTCTCCAGGATTTCACCTGCTCCCAGCACCAGGTAGAGAAGCGGTAGGGGCAGAGGAGAGGACAGGGGGTGGCGGCAGTGTGGAGATTGGGCTGGTAGGGTGAGGGGGGTGTAGGGAGCCCCGACACTCCGCTCCATTACACAAAGCCCTGGCAGGTAGTGGTGGTAGCAGCAGCAGATGGGGTGCTTGGAGTGCTCGTGCCTGGTTCAGGAGCTAGTGCCTGGCATTGCATGGCTCCAGCCAGCACGCCACATAGTGGTGAGGAGCACAGCCCCGCTGGGCTGCCTCTGTCTCCAGTGCTCCCCGTCATGCATGCACAGCCCCCGCACTCATGCACCACTGGAGGGAAGCTCCACGTGCTGGAACTGGCTGCCTTTGCTGCTGTCTGCCGCACAGGTCCTGGGACTCTACCAGAAGTGGAGGGAGTCCTGGTCCCTGCTTCCCCATGGAGTCTAGGGACCTGTGCAGCAGGGAGTGGTGAAGGCAGCCAGGTCCAGCATGTGGAGCTTCCTTTGGGTGACATGTGAGTGCGAGGGCTGCGCGTGAACAGCCAGGAGTGCTAGCAATAGAGGGGGCTTGGCAGGGCTATGCTCTTTGCTGCAATGTGCAGCACAGGCTGGAGCCGTGAGTGCCCCATGCACCACACCTCCTGCTGCAACTGCACCCCACCCACATCCCTGCACACATGCACACATGCACAATATACAAGACTAAGAATTTATTTTTTAGTTATTATGCACTCTATATACAGTATACAAACACAAATCACGACAAATATTTTTGTGATAGAATTAAAATATGTTATAGCAGGTTTTTGACTTTTAGTGTATGAGGTTGTTTTTTTTTCTGGTTCTAAGATGGCAATCCCTGAAGTACTGCAAGTCTGCACCCAGCAGAAAGAAGAGGAGAAAGCAAGTGCAGCTGACATGAGCGCTTTGCAGCTATGTTTGTGCATGAGAAGAAGCAGTGAGATTAACCTGCCATTGATACCGGAGGACATTTGCAGTTCCAGACCCGGTTTCCTTTACAAAACATCCTGGGCAAAATTCTGATTCAAAGTGTGCAGGATGGAGCTTGGACCTGAGAATCTGCTTCCCTTGTGCATGAAGGTGAATTCATAGTTGCATAGTAGGTAGGGTTGGAAGGGACCTGAACAGATCATCAAGTCCGACCCCCTACCCTGGGCAGGAATGAGTGCTGGGATCATAATACCCCAGTCAGATATCTATCCAACCTCCTCTTGAATGTCTCTAAATGGTGAGTATCAAGGAGAGATCTGAGAGCAGGAGCATGATCTTTTAAAAAAATTGGCTTATTATTTTAGGGGACTTTTTTTAAAGTAACAATTTGAACGAATCTCCAAGATGAACCGAACAATAGCGAAACAATAAACTTTGTGCTGCGTGCCTCCTGCTTCCCTGTTGTCTAGAGCAACATGGGCTGTGGCTGCTGGATAATATGACAGATGAATCCTCTCCTCATTTCCTTTTCAAACTCCGTCTAGTTTGTGATGAGTATAATCAGTTCCTCGCTGCGGCTGTGCACTGCAGCATCTCTGCTCCCGCTGGCTCTCCTGAGGTTTGCCCCTTTGCATGCCCAGCTGTTTGTGGCACCGTGCGGCTCCCAGCTGACTTCCTCAGGCACAGTAAGCCATGAACTCTGGCTAAGGCCGTGTGAAGGTTTCTAATGTGTGCTGCTGCTCTGGAAACATTCAAGTGCTGCATTATAAGGAGATGCTGTCAATGGCACTTCCATGGTTTTTTGCTTAGGATGTCTAAATTTCCGAAGGAATTCACGTGCTATTACTTAATACATATCATTTTCAGTTGGCTTTAGAAACATTACTGAATTAATTATCCCATTTGCTTTGGGGAAGGCAGGTAAATACGATCGTGCCTATGACATATACAGGTTGTCTTCCCCAAGTTGACAGAGGTAGTTGGACTTGCAGCTGGCATCTGAACGCAAGTGATCAAGGACTCGGCTGCTAAAACGTGATTGTTTCAGTGCTGTAGTTTTGCTAAAAGGGGTGCCACAAACTTGACTGCGGGGGTCCCAGACCCCCTGAGTTTCTCTCTCCTGTACTACTATTTGCCCCAATGAACAGATCAAGGTTGCTTTAGGATAGCTCCTACCCCAGCAAGCTTCAGCTCCTCTGCCCTTACACTGGAGGCTGCGGCTGCAGCGAGGGAATCTGGCAGCCCTAGGTGGCCACCCTGTTGAGATTTGGAAGAATTTTTAGGTCCCTCTCTCCATGGAGAGGCCTTGCCTGGAATGCTACTTATCTAGAAATCATTCCTTCTGCTAATTAGTAAGGAGCCAAACGACAAAAAGATGTATTACATAGGCTAAGAAGATGAACATAAGCAAAACTGATACAGAAAAGGAGAACAAGATAAGTTCCTTACTCTCTTATCTACCTACACTAGCATCTGAGCTCAAGTGATCAGGATTCAGATGTTAGGTCTACAATGACTTTCAATTCCATAGTTTTACTAATAAGGGGTTGTAATTTTTTCCCCCTTTCTCTTCTTCAGATTCATCTCTTGGCTTCTACCCTCCTGTCTGTAGGAGAAAAGTAAAATAATAACATCATCCGGATGTCATATGTTAACAAAAGGGCTCGGCTTAATGAAAGGACGAGAATTGATCTCAGACTTGCACAGTACAAGCATTTGAATTGGTTCAAATCCTTCACCTGTCGCATGCCGGCTCAACAAGTTATGGGGTCCACTGGGACCAGACTGAAGAGAAGCTTATCACTTGACAAATCAGAGCCTTGGCCATACTTTGTCAAGAGTTCAATAAAAATTGAGATGCTTTCATGAAATTTTTCAGTTGTTGCACCACGGTTTCCAGGAAAAAACAGAAAATTCCCAACCAGCTCTATTATTTGACTGAAGTCTGGAGGCCTTGGCAGAGGCCAGTCTACAGTAAAGTCAGGTTGAAATTTAAATGTTGAGAGACACATAAAGAATTCAAAAGATCTAACATATCCTGAATTTTTATTTATAATATCCTGTCACTTGCTGGGAATACAAATGTTTCCTGAGACCAACATCAATTTTTATTTTTATTTTTTACATCCTGATATAATAATATTTTGGAAAGAGGCATCTATCCATTTACTTCTGTGAGGTCTGTGCTATATTCTGTATCTCTACTGTTTGTAAAAGTTTGCACTTACACTCCCCTGAGGTAAGAAATCATCATTACACCCACTTTACAGAAATGAAGTAAAGAAAGAGTGAGTGACTTGCCCAAGATCATGTCACACATGGGAGGAGGCTGTCTGGGCTGGGACCTAGTATCTTGAGTCCCACAAGACTATGGTTTTGGCTTAATCTATCACATAATCATCTAATCAAGCCTCGGAGGGTTCCAGTTCGATTCAGAGAGATTAAATGGTCTCTTGATTTGATTTGGATTCAGAGATTCGGACACCGAATTGGGCCGAATCTCTGCCGAATCGAATCAGGGACCAAAGCTTCGCACAGCCCTACTGAACAGTTCGAGAGAGAACTGCACATGTGGGCACACGTGCATGTTCACCCACACACACACACACACACACACACACACTCTTCCCCAAGATCAGATTTTGACTAAATTGATACCACTGTTTCAGTCCATCTTGGTTATGATGCAGCTAATTATTGCAACAAATTGCATCCATTTTCCATTGATGTTTTTTCTTTTTGATTTTTAGGGAGAAAATATGTTTGGGTTGACAAAAGGATAAAACAGAGATTAAATATTAATTCTCTGGCAAATCTGGGCCTGATTCTGATGCCATTTCAAGATAAATTTGACCTAATTCTGTTAACATCAGGTTGTTCCAGGATTATAACTCAGAAAACTGCAGGAACTGTAATGCTGCTGCTTCAACTCCTACTGCATTCAGAAAAAAACTGCTTTGTGTACAGTATATTCTCTTTTGGGCTATATCTGTGTGCAGTTACGGTCTGTGCTAGACTGAACAAACAAAGGAAATGAAATATATTTGCTTGTCACAAAGAGTCCTTTCTTCATGTGATGCTCATAAAGTTGGGCTAGATCATTATGATCAACATAAACATAAATACTCATCTAATATAAACAGATTGTCATGTCTACACAATTCTGTCATCATCAAAACTGACTTTTCCTCCAAAGGGTCATAATACTTTCTGCAGCAAGGATGCTGCTACAAGAGGGTGCATAGAGATTTAATAGGCGTGGAAGTGGTACATTTATTGATAAGGGGTAAACAGTTATGGTGAACTTGTGGGGACACTGAAACTACTGCTTACAACTATGGACTGTCTAGGGTGCAATACTGCAGGAAAGAACCTAAGGGTCACAGTGGACCATAAACTGGAAATGAGCCAACAGTGTGTTTTTTTGTTTGTTTTTTTTTGCAAAAAAATCCTTTAAAATACAGTGCATACTGTATTATAGGAGCATCCCTTGCAAATCAAGGGATGTGGTTTTGCTCTATTCAACAGGGGTTAGGCTTCACCTGAAGTACTGTGTCCAGTTTTGGACCCTACACTTCAAGAAGGATGTGGACAAATTAGAAGAGAGCAATAGAAATTATTAGAGGCTTCAGAAATGTAACTTATGGGGCCAGGCTGACAGAAGTGGGGTTATTTATGGCAGTCTGAAAAAGAGAAGATTGAGACGGGGGTTGATAACAGTCTGCAAATACCTGAAGGATGGTTAATTGAAAGATCAAGATAGATTATTCTTTGTGGCTACAGGGGACATAAATAGTCAAGGAGCAATGGACTTGAATTTCTGCAAGGGAAATTATTTAGGTTGGGGATTAGGAAGAACTTTTTTCACTATAAGGGTGGTTAAGATTTGGAGCAGGCTACCCAGAGAACTTGTGGAATCTCCTTCCTTGGACATATTTAAGAGTAGGTTAGACAGGCACTTGATTGTGATAGTTTAGTTAGGGATGATCCTGCCTTGAGTAGAGTATTGCTCTAACTTAACTTCCTGAGGTCCCATCCAATCCTGCTGATCTATGCCTCCGCAAGAGAAGGTTGAGAGGCGACCTTGTGGCTGCCTACAAGTTCATCACGGGGGCACAGAAGGGAATTGGTGAGTATTTATTCACCAAGGCGCCCCCGGGGGTTACAAGAAATAATGGCCATAAGCTAGCAGAGAGCAGATTTAGATTGGACATTAGGAAGAACTTCTTCACAGTTAGAGTGGCCAAGGTCTGGAACGGGCTCCCAAGGGAGGGGGTGCTCTCCCCTACCCTGGGGGTCTTCAAGAGGAGGTTAGATGAGTTTCCTGCCTATGCAGGGGGTCGGACTCGATGATCTATTGAGGTCCCTTCCGACCCTAACATCTATGAATCTATAATAATTTTCTTACCAGGAAGCTAATTTGGGTATCCCAAGCCTTCAAAAAGCCAAAACAAATGAACAAACCCCTCACTTCCTTTTGGACCTTCAAGTTTGGGTTCATCCTGTTCCTTATCTTTCCTATGCATGATAACTTAAGCAAGGAGGAATATCCGATTCCTTCTGTGGCGGTACCTCTGTAATTGCATTCTTCAGAAAGAGATGGTAGGACTCAGAAAAGATCCAGCCCTCATCTTGTGAAAGAACATTTATTTCCATGAAATATCTCTTACCTTCCTTCCGCGCAAACCGAAAACACCAAAAAGAAATCAGATGGCATAAACACAATGTAAGAAGGGCAATCAAGGTATATTTCAATCACATAATCAATAAGACATTCGACAGCTTTATTTGTCCTTTATCACCCAGCAGTTAAGGGTAACAAAACCTCTGAGGCATCTGTTGTCAGCTGGTGCAAGGTATGCATCAAAGGAAACCTATTAAGCAGGAAGAGCTATTACCCCTGTAATAAATGTGAGACAGGAATACTGGTGAGAGATTGCACCTTTTTTCCTGACCCCAGTCACATGTGTTGGGTCCTGGTTATAAAAGGTTAACACTCTGTCACATGAGATGCATCAGCATCTACTGAATTCAGCAACTATTACCTCTTCCAAGAAGGTTAATGTTCACTTTCTTTTTAAGGGGTACAGCAATCGCATGTGCTTTAAGGATCCTGCTTACAAAGAAATATGTAAAGCAGTGTAACTAAGATAATTTTTATATATGACAAGTGTAACATTTCTGAATAAGCAGAAACCTCCAATCTTCACTGTCTCAGTTGTGCCACTTTTTCAAACTCATTACTTACCGGTAGATTGATTTTGTTTGCTAGTGGAGATGAGTTTTACTGTGTGTTACTCTGCATAGAAAGACTGTTTGGGGTGAATGGGGAAAAAATAGAAAATAATTCTATTTACCCGGTGAATTCTCTTTTCTGGTCTTTCTCACCCAACCGTTTGACCTACCTGTAGGTGGAGGTGGATAGATTCATTACAGGTCAGAGTTACCAAATGAAGTGCTTAGTATCAGCCTGTGGACAAGGAGGCAGCTCTGTGCCACTGCCACAAATAGTAACTCAGAGGTATATTGATTGCATCCTTTGTTTCCTGGAATGGATTTGCCCAAAAGTAAGAGTGAGAAGCTCTGATTTCTCTCCTGGTAAGCCACAGAGGCAGCAGAAATCCCACATAGATGTATTGTAAATAGAAAAGAACCCATCCAGTAAAAATAGTGTAACACCATATATTGGGTGGGTCTTTGATCATAAAGAGTATATCTGAATCTGGGATTTCTTCATCTTAAGGCATAAGCCTGTAGTACTGGAGCAGGAAGTCCCAGCTGTGTTAGCTGAGACTAGAAAAAGGCTCCTTGGACTCTATCCGTGGTCCAGATGCTATGAAAGGGGAGCAGCACCACTCTCTATAGGCATGGGTTACAAAGGACTTCTCATTCTTTGCAACCAGCTATTGGTGCAGAATGCCCTAACATAAAGACCTGAATGATGCCCATGTTGCCACCATCAGGATGAAAGATGAAGCCTATCATTTCCTCTCAGTAACATCTAAAGTAAGTACAGACAATCAAAAAGCCTGAGGCTGAATCGATTCAATCTTTGCAGGTTAGTCTAAGCTGCATAGATTGAACTGATAAGCAAGTGAACAGACATTCAGTTTGGATTCCAAAAATGCAGCCACATGCCTGACTAGAAGCCAGGGGGCGCTAGAGCACGCCTCCCTGCTCAGTTGGAGCAGACAGCTTGGGCCAAGGGTAGCCTGCCCACCCTGTGAAGGGGCAGGGAAGGGGCTGCAGGGGAGGTGCTAGGCATCCTGGGATGCTGGGAGACTATGAGTTAATTTGAATCTGGAGGAGATCTGGGACAGAAGTCCAATAAAGTGATTTAACCTAAATCAGTTATGTCTGATACTACATCCATCCAGGTTTATCTTAAACCAGGTTTGGCAATTTTGCAAATGGTTTACGTGCACTGAACTTCTGTTGTGTGACAGATTTGAACCAGTTTCTGTTCGCTTGTACTGAATCATGCGTAACTTTTGCCCCTACCCCTAGAAGAGGGGAGAAGTGGATTAGGTCAATGGATGATGCAGGGAAAAGAACAAAAAAGATTCTCTTAATACTTGCTTGAAGCTAAGGAGGAGAGAGGGAAAAAAAGACACGAGAGAAATTGTTGTTCCATTTTCCTGGCTCTTTGTGGTTTTACAAGCACATATAGGTATCACAGTGATGAGCCCTAGATGGATAGGGCATTGCCATTATATGACTGAAGGCAAGACCATGTGACAGAAGTGACTCATCTTTTCTCCCTCTGTGCTGGTTAAAATTTCCTTTTGTTGTAAAATCTGCAAAATGGCTCAAAATGCAAGAATAGAAATAATAATATGCTCCTTTTGTACAGCTGTGGCTGAAAACATGGGAGAGGAGCAAGCAGTATGAAACGGCTCGCCACGCGGTTCCCTGGATGTGTGGTGCTATGCTTGGTAGACTCTGGACATATTAAAGTCCAAATTCTCCATCCAGGAAAAGCACACACCAACTGCAGATGCTTCCTCAGCCTGACGAAGGGTATTTATACCCAAAAGCTTGCTAAGAAGAATTTTTCCAGCTATTTGAGTTGATCTAATAAAAGATATCAGACTTACCCAATGCTTGTCCAATGCCCATGTATTTGCATTCAAGTACCACTGCAGTCAGGGGGGGTTTGTGAGTGCAGAACTTGTCTCTAAGTGATGAACTGATTTCACCCGGTTCCCTTAGGTGATCTCTGATATTTTTAGGTAACTGGTTCTAATGGAGGGTGTAAATGCACTGTCCAGAGAGCTGCATGTTTGTTTGCCGCTCCTGCTGAGATACAAATGGTCTGCTGATGAGACGGAGACCAAGGGAATGATTAAGAACATGCACAGACATTTATAACTGAGCAGCAAAGCAAAGTACACAGTTCATACACTAGGTGGGGAAATGCTGCAGGGGACCAGTATTAGGAGGAATGTGGTAGTGATGTATAAGGTATGAACGATGTGGCCTGCAGAGTACCAGCACTGCCTCTGCTGCTGTTGCTTCTGCTGCTGCTGCTGTGATTGAGGTGCTCTCACTGAACTGAAACTGCTGAGGATTTTCTCACTAGGATACTCATTTCCAAGTCTTCTTTTTGAGGGATCTACTGCTCACTGGCAGACATACCCAGACCCCCCTGAAACCAGAACTGACAATATACCGTGGGAACAAAAGAGGGGGGGAAAAGCATTTTTCTGCAACAAGAGGATGAGTGGGGGGCTGGTGAGGGAGCAGCACTGGCTCAAGGTAGGAGAAGGTATTTCATTTTTGCAGTAACGAAGGGATGGGGACTAGGGGGAGGAGGTGTAGGAAGGATCCTGTGTGTTGTCATTGCTTAATTTCTCATGGTGTCTTTTTCCCCCATGCTTTCCCTGTCTGCATTTTATTTCTGGCCCCTGTACTGTTTTAGCATCCTCTGGCATGAGACCTGTTCTTGGGGAGATCCTGTTGGGATGGATCTGCTCATACACCGCAAAGGACCGGTTGTTATTTTTTAATTCTAAAATTGGTGGGGGAATACAGCAGAGTCTTGATCAGAAAGGTTTTGCTGGAAGCAATGTGCATAATGTAGCATCTCATTAGTGCATTTGGCAATTACACTTGTGTGACTGATTCCTATTAACTTGGATTTGGGGAGGGGGAATAATGTATAGATAGTCCTGGACTTTAACTCAAAGTTTTCGTTTTTCACTCGATGATCTGTCAAAACGGGAGTGATCGTCACAGAGCTGTTTGTGATCAGTGCAAGTTCTATTCAGAGAGGATGATTACAGAGAGGAAGCAAGGGTATGAATGCCTGGCATCTCTCCTCTGCCTTTTCCAGCAGGGTTAAGGCACAAGGAAATGTACATTTTATTACGCAAACGTGGAAATGCAAAATCTGTGTCTGCTGGAAGGACCCTCTGTGTTGTCACGTTCAAAATAATTTAACTCTTCCATAGCTGGACGGCAGGAACTTACTTAGAATTGCGATGATTGTTCTCAGGATCATAGTGGGGAGAATTACTAGAGATGTTGATTTCCTGATTTTGAGACGACTCTAACGTGGGTTTTTTCAACCAACCTGTGCCTGCACGTTCCAAAAGGAGCAACCAAAACTAGCTGTCTCCGAATGGTTTAATGCTTGCACCTAAATAAATATTTTGCTGCCCTTCAGACTGCTTCTTGATGCCTCCTTAAAATTTAGATGATTAATCAATTAGGCTAGTGGCCAATTAGCCATAACCTTGTAGAAAAATAATTATGCACGGATTTATGGGATTTGACTAGTGATGTGATACAGTATACACCTAGATTTTAATAGCTCTTTCGTAATGGGTGCAGATACAGTGTGTTTTCCTTAATTTTAGAGCAAAAATCAAAGTGAGATGACAAGGGACAACTCTTTTTTTTTTTTTTTTGGCAGTGAAATAATTCATATACTGTGTTGCTGTGTATGTGTGTGCATGCATGTGCACAGACAATATACAGTAATTTTATAGCAAAAGGGAAGAAAATGAGGAGGAAGCTATTTTCTTGTCTGTCATGAAACATTTTCCTCCCTTTAAATATTCTCTTTGTAATGTCCCGGCTTGCTTTGATTATCTGGTTTGGACAAATGAATTTTATTTCAGTGCCCTAGGAGTCTCATAAGAGGAGGTTACAGTGTTATGCCTTTTGAGGACAGTCATTTTAACTGATCTTATTAAACAACACCATTATTAAATGAGTACAAATTGAAGCAAATGTGTTTTTCAGTGCTCACAAGTTCTGCTTCTGAGCTAAATTTTCCTTTTATGACTAGAGAGGTTTTTGCACTGCAGTATTACAATACAGCCATATTAAAAAGGTCCTTGGAGCAAATAACCCTCCAACACTGCAGCTTCATCCTCAATGGACTTAAGTGATTCTGGGGGAAATAATAACATTGGATTTAGACAGTCTAGGCTGAATGTGGTTTTAATTTTATTCTTAAGCTCCTCATAGCTTTTTATGCTGGGGAAAACCTAAAAACCAAAGCTAACAAGTTAAGGAAAAATATTGTAATTCATATTAGTCTTTTTGGCAACAGGTCTTTTACCTTAAAAAAACAAAAAAAAAAAAAAAAAAAAAGATTGGCAGTAAAGTTCTGTGCTTGAATATATTTCCTTAGCTAAGTGGAGTGTACCTTCTGCTCAGCTAATGAGCAGTCACATATGATACCATCATTTTCTTCTTTGTACTGTTTACTGTCTAATGTCTTGTGTTTCTGTGATGTAATAAGACATTTAAAAAAAAAGAAACTGCAGATAAAAGATTACTGATGTAGTATTGTACTGGCAATTTTCGACCTATTAAATGTTATTCTGAGGTATCGTACATTGTGTATGGTGCTTTCACCGAGACGTAACGCTGGAATCAGTTATGATGGACAAGTGCGTGTTTGACAGCAATCTCTCACTAAATCCAGGGCTCACAATTTAGAGGTGCAAGGAACAGACACAGAACTAAGCTGATTGCCACTCGGTGCCAATATGTGATGCTATATAATGTTATATTTTGGGGACAGGGAAGGGAGTTGCTTGCTTTTCTGTATTTGCAGCTCTCCTTTAGTGTTTAATTAACAAATGCCTGCTTTTATTTTAATAAAAGGTATACATTGCAAAGAGGAGGGCAGGAAGGGAGTGAGATCTGGTAGGTCTAAACAACAAACAAGAAACAGCAGCTTCATCCAGTTTACTGCCTGGAGTACAGCTTGGGTCTGATCAGTCAAGCGCTTCCGAAACAAGCATTGCTGCACATGCAGCCTCTGAGTCCAGCACCTCTCATTGATTGGAGAATGGCATTGCTTAGCGGGACTCATAGGGCAATACCTCTTTGACGGATGAAGGTTGATTGCGGAGTAGCACAAAGTGCTCTCTTATTTTGTCTATGTAACGATCACTTGTAGCAAAACTAGTTGAGAATTAAAATACTGCCCTTATAAAATCAAGGGGGCATATATTTGTTAGTTGGGGGGGGGAACCTTCTATTTTTAGATTGCTCATCTGAGACTCCATTGATGCCAGTAAAGCAATGTTTCTTGTCATTTGTTTGCCAGAATGCTCTTGGAGTATAGAGTAGTTCTAGCATCTACATTCCAGATAAAGTAGTTAAAAAAATTTAAACAGGGAAGGGAAGAAGACTAAAAGGTGCATATCTTTGTCGTATCTTCTTCAGGCTACTGATGAAATGGAATGGTTAAAGAAATAATGCAGATTTTGGAAATGCTTGTTTCTTGACCAAACTTCGTATCAGTTTATTGTGCCTGTATGTACTGCTGGTTGAAAATCACTTTTTGGTAGAGGAAGAATTGACATCTTCATGTGTTGCAACTACCTTGCACTTCATTGGTGGAACAGAATTGCCATTTACCAGATCCTTCCTTCAGCCGGAGGAGCAGATACAGGCCGTCCTGATTCCATGCTGTTAGGACTGATGGCAGCCAATGAAGATAAGAGCAGCTTGATGGAGGCTTTAATTAGTGTTAGTCCAGACAGGCCATGAAGAAAGAACACAAACTTGGCTTGGGCAGCCCATTACCTATATCTAAAGATTACTTTTGCGTCTTCAAGTTTCTTCACAGATCTTTTGCCTGGATTTCCTACCACTCTCCTCTGCCACTATCACCCTTTCTTTGACAGTCTTGTATTCACACCCTCATCCCATGCTTTGACCAATTAATCACAGCAGTAGCGAAGTCTGTATGTACCAATGACACAGTATGGTATGACACATACTGTGTCATCCACCTCCCATGATTTCTCAAAAGAACATATCCTGGAGATGGTTAATAGTGACCTTTTCAAGAGAACATCTTTATATTGAATTAATTTATGAGGATGGGAAAAACATTCAAAAAGGCAAAACGGTATATGGTAAAAAAATGATGGTTGCTATGTTAATTCCAGTGTTTCCGTACCGGCCACATCTCAACACTTTTTTGGGCGTTTCTTCAGGATTTTGTCCTCAGCGTTTTCTCTAGGACCCTAGGGGTGCAAATGCAGTGGACAACATACTTACTGGTGTTGCCCTCACACATATGGTGCCAAAACAGACTGGAGAGAAATGGATTATCCTGAAACATCCAAAAGACCCATTTCCAATTGTTGTCCAGATATTTTTTAAAGAGACCATAGAAGGGCTATATCCTTGAAGGCAGCCTGGGTAACAGTGGGGAAATAGCTCTAAACAACGTCAGCTTTGTTTCAAAACAGCGGAGACAGAAATCAGCATGGCCTTGCTGGTGTTGGGGTTATTCAGCAGGCTTTTTTAGTTCCCTTTGCAGGCTAGAATTCCCCATCTTTTCCCATTTCTTTTGTTGGCTACTGCCCCTTGCTGACCACAGTCCTTTGGGCCAGAGCATTTCATTCTAGTTGTCTATAAAGTGTCTCACATGTTTAGTGTCAGTCTTATAATAAAATATTAGAAAATGTATTTCTGGTTTAGAGCCATTAGTTTAATTTATTTAAGTGAGCAAAGTTCAAGCAGATCTAGGCTCCTCATGAAAACAGCATGAAGATTTTGCAAGGCGGTGCGAATCAAGGTTCGTTCTTTCTGATGTCCATATCTCGCTGTCTAAGTGCACATTACGTGTAGCATCTTTGACATCTGCTGCACCTAGACAAGAGAAGATAGATTAATGAGATAGATAGATAATATCTATCTATAATGAGATAGATTAATTGGCCAGGTGGCATAAATCAGTGAAGTCAATCGGGATGCATCCATATACTCCAGCTGTGGATGTGGTCCATCACCTTTTTTTATTCATCCGAGGCAAAGCAGAAATTCCAACTCTTGACCTCCACTACTTCCCAAGAAATCTCACTTAAATCAATGGTTTTCTCATTGGAAAGTATAGCACTTCTCCATGTGAGGTTAGGGTATCAGAATCTGACTGTCAAGTGCATTTGCTCCAGGAGATAGATATATGTACATATATATACAGAAATATGTAGGAATTGCCCACCATTGACCTTTGGAGCAGAGCACAGCAGTGATTCTGGGCTAGCAATGTTATACAGGAGCAGTTTGGGGAAGAGAAATGAAGAAAACTAATCCTGTGAAATCATAGGGGGAGTTTTGGGAAGCAGAATGTGATTACCCAAGTTGGATATTGGCCAGGACATGTTAGTTAATATTTTCAGTCTTGGAAAAATTGCTGTGGGGTTTTTAATGATGACGAATGGTCAGGACTCTGTTTTACATCTCATCTGAAAGCCTGAGCTAATGGTGGAGTGAATGCTTTGCTCCCCTCAGAACATGTTGCTTTGATCAATGTGCACTCCACCCTAAGGGCCCAAGACACTCCAGATATACATGACATGCATCACTGAGTATCCAGGAGCTTTCTTCATCCTGCCCTGCTTGTCTAAAAGGAAATCTAAACTCTTAGCTTGATTGGATGATGATTTCTTTTCTTAATTTTCTTTTTTAAATGGTTCTGTAAAAGGCCCCTCTCCAAACTTCTAGTTGCATCATGTTGCACATGCAAAGACTCAAGTTTAGCAGTAGTTGCATGTAATATTAAATTGTTTCAGTCTCAGTTATCATTGTTGAATATCATGCAGTGACTCAGGACACCTTTGTAATTTCCCAAGTAGTTTTTGCACTTCATTGTGTCTGTGAATAAACATCATTGCATTTGCTCGTTTCAGTGACTAATGTGGCCCTTTTTTTGCAAAAACAGATGTCATGGCTAAAGTCCATTTAGACAACTACATCATTCCTACTTAAATTCCCACTTAATTTTAAGCTGGATGAGGTATACTTCTGTTGGCTTCCCTAAACTCTGGTGTAGTGGTTCTGTGCAGTCACAGAGTTTCTCATTTATACCACAGTCCATTGTTGCATTTCATTGGCTGGTGAAATTATAGTCTATTTATTGTCAAATATCTTTTGAGGCCAAAAGCCCTCTTTAACCAGTGTTAGTAAACAAAATCAGGAATGAATATACTTTAAATAAGGCTTTTCCTTCTCTGTAGTAATAAACCTTTTTAGCCTATTTTAACTTACTCCTTTGCCTTCCACCTTGAACGTGGAAAATTTAATTTAAGATAATGGTATAAATTATACATAAACTTCCCACATTTTAAAATTTTCTACAAAAGCAGATGTTCTTACCCACACAGGTTGACCTTAGAATTTACTGACGTTCACGGTAGAAAATAGGCACACTCTTCTTGGCCTGGGTGTATTCCCAGGGAGTGAGAGAGAGCATACAAATTGTTTGATGGTATGAAGATTGTATGAAGGTTTGAGTATGCTGCGCTGTTTGTAACTCATTCAGAAGTACTGGTTTAAAATTTTAGCGTAACCCCACCTTTCAGTCCTTTTTTGAAAGTGCTTGCACTCCCTTTTTTGAAAATTATGAAACAATGATTAAAAGTGAGAGAAGGAAATAAACCTGCATCCTGTTTTAATATATAACTTTTTATTAGCAATGGAATAACCGGCTTCATTTCCCCTTTATTAGTGGAAAATCGTCTCCAGAGACCAGGTGTCCCTAAGGAAACTATTGCAGCTAATTTTGAAAAGGAGATGTTTTAATGCAAATATTCCAATTCTAATGCACCCTTCTCACTTATATGTAGGTGCTACATATGGTGCAGCTATAGCAATTTAATAGTGGTGCAGCTGTTACAAGATGATCCAGTATAACTGCTACAACCTGTCCACTCCTATACCTGCATAAATGAGCTAAACTGCTGTAACTTTAAACATCTTTTATTCATATTAGAGGAAGGGCAATCCATAACAGTTACACTGGAATAAACAAGGAACACTTCTGCATGGCAAGTCCCCTCCCTACTTTTAAGATGGTTTGAAGTTGCATCTGTTGTACTGCTATAGAGGATTTAAAAGATGACCCTAACATTTTTCCCCAAGAATTAATATTCTTCCCAGTACACAGTTTTTTTTTTTTAATCTTTTTGCTACTGGCTCAGTTGTAACCCAAGTGATAAAATTGGTGCCACTAAATTAAAACACTGTTTCAAAGCCAATAGCATGTTTATAAAGTGAATGGCATCACTGAATATTTAACTGTGTCTTCATTACATTATTAAGCTTTTATATTTTGGGGGGGCTACGTGGGTTGTTTTAGCTCTCGTTCTTTCTCTTCGCGGTCCTCGTGTCTTGAGCCTCATTAGCCCAACAGGAAAGAACATGTTGGACTACTCAGATCCGTTACAACCAACCTTCAGTTACTTCTCCAGGGGAGGTTGGGATCAGAGAGGGGGAAGAACACTAGAATACATGGAAGAAACCCCTCCAATCTAAGGAGGTGGAAATGTTGGCGCTCTGAAGGACAGGCTAACAGCCAAATATAACAACCTGTGATCATATGGATGACAGAAAACTGCTTTTTCTACACATGTTTAAGGCCAGTTTTTTATCTGTCATTAAATAAAGTGGATGGGCTTAGAGACTTCACGTGTAAATAAAGTGCCCGTTCCATCTGCTTCTCTGTGGCGTGACCCACAAAACAACAACACATGCTGCTGCTTGGGAGAAGCTGATGAATATATTATATTGGCCAGGTGTAAAACTGCGATCTGTGACATTTTGTGCCTCATGTGGGCATTATGCTGTCATGCAGCTCAGCAGGCCAGGGATCATTTTGCATTAATAGAGTCTTTGGGAATAAAGCAAGGGAAGAGTATGGATGGAAGCTGTTGTTAAGCCGAGTAATTTATAGAGCAGTCCATCCAATATAAGAAGGATTGTGAGGGATATGGCTTCAAACATTGTTTTTCAGTATTTTTGCTATTTCAGTTGTGATCTAGTTTAATAATGGTCTATCCTTTTTTTAATACTTCTGTATTCATTACATTTTCTTCAGACTCAAGTAGCTGACTGCAAACCAAGTAGGAATTAGGATGAAGGCCACGTACTCTTTGTGGTGAACTGAACCTACAAACTTGTTCTTATGATGGGTTTCCAACAGGAAATTTGATTCCTCTGGAGCAGTGTTTCTCAACCTTTTAAGAAGCAAGTATCCCCTAACTTTTGAAAATTTTAATAAGTAACCCAACACTCAATTTTCCAGGGGATTTTATATTTATAGACTAATGTGTGCCATATGTTGGAAGAAGGGTGGTGTATATAAGGCCATGATATGACAGATGTTTGATTTGGTGTGGGTAGGGTTGCCACCTTTTACACCAGGGGTGCACAACTCAAGTATGTACCTGGGCTAGAGGTGATGTTGGCCAAAGCTAGGAGGGCTGAACCCAGGGCCGTGCAAAACGTGACACGCCGAATTATTACTGGGGAATTTAAAGCGCCTTGCGATGTGCAGCACACCACATTTTTTGCCTTAGTTTTGAGAGGAGGAAGGGGCAAGAGAGAGAGGAAAAGAGGGTGAGAGAGAGAGTGTGTTGGGGTACCCCCTGCCTGTGCCTCGCGTCCCCCAAGGGGTACACATACCACAGGTTGACCAACTATGCTCTGGAGGTTGAAGTGTTGATGCTTGAAACCCAATCAGATTTGTGTTGCATTCGTTATAAAAGAGTGCCTTCTCCTTTCATCTAGTCATAGGCCTTAGACTGGTTCAGCTGTTCCGTGTGCCAAACTGTAGATGTATTGCTTAAGTGATATAGTTAAATTGGTGCAAACCCTTATATGGGAACTTACTACACCTGAAGAGTGTAATAATTACATGGATTAAATATGAATCTGTTCTCCATTAATATAAGCCGAACTGAGAAAAGACCACGTGGGTCTTCAAAGAAGTTTGTTTGCGCTGGGCTTTGCACCACTTTAAGTAGGTTTTAACTCATAGGTTAGAACAGTTTATTTTTTCTGTGTAGAAAAGACAGCCGTGGCCCCGGCTGTGGGAAAGGATGGTTAGGGACCAGAAGTCAGGAAACACGTGCTTTTTTCCTTTGCTGCTGCAGCCTGTGTAATCTTCAGAAAAATGACATGCGTGTGTATTGTAATTATCAGTACAGATAACCAGTTCAATATGTATTAGGCAGTTATTCTGTGGAAGCATGGTAAATACATGTACTAGTCATCAAAACCTCTACTTTTTCTTTATATAGTAAAGAAATTAATGATAATATATATAAAATGTCCCTGCACAGTATGCCTGTTGCCCGACTTCAAACCTGTGAGAGAGCATATATCACTGAAGAATAAGCCACGAGGCATATAAAACATCAGTGTTTACTGACTATGCAGTCTGAGAACAGAATGCATTTTATGATGATTCCCCTACCTCAGTTTTTTCTTTTTCCTTTCCTTGTCAGCGTTATCAGTATTTTCTTTACACTGGACAATTGATGTGTACGGTTCAGATGTGCAGCAGATGTAGTATTAGTGAACTGGAATAATATTTATGGAAAGGGTCAGATTTCTTTACTTAAGAAGATGTTTTGGTTTTCTTTATTGATCTTATTAGGCTAATGAAGTGTTAAAAGTCAAATGATAGCTGTAGAAAGGATAAAGGAAAAATGTTCCAAATTTTTTACATTGGAAATGCTGTCCAGACTGAGGGATTTCTAACTTTCTAGCTGGATAAATCTTAATTTCATCTAGTTGGTGGCTCATGCTGATGTAGTGAACTGAAAGCTGTTACTTATTTAGAGCTCGGAGAAACTCCGCCTGGAGCTAACTCAGCTGGGCTTAATTTTAATTTTGGGTTGCATATTCTGAATACTAGATGCAGGACAACTCTGATGGATTGAGACTTAGTATTGGGCAGGGAGGCAAAATCAGGTAGGAATGTAAGAACTGTCATATTGAATCAGACCTGCTGTCCAGCTGATCCAATAACTAGTTTCTGGGAGTGACCAGCAGCAGATGCTTTGGAGAAAGCAAAGAAGTTGGTAGTGCAGCCAACCACTGTCAGATAACCAGTCTCCTCCCCACCTGGCCTCATTCCTGTCTTTCACATTTAGAGATTATCTTCAGACAAAAGCAAGGAAGATAATTTGTTTTAAAAAATGGCTACTCTGGGAAAACAGCTGTCAGACTTGGAAAAAAAAAGGGTTCATGTTGGCACCGTTTAATTAGTGAGGAGGGTAAAGGTAGAGAATAAATGCCAACTTATTTTGTGGCACAGAACAAGAGTAATTTATTTTTGTTATAGTCATGGTCACAAACAGTTTTGGTGAAACACATATCCCAACACTGACTGCGCATACAAGGTTTGCATATGAATTATAGAAGTCCTTGGGGGTATGGGAATCTTGATTTTGATCTGAGGCCCTCTGTAGTAGTGATCATTGAAGTACTGTTGCATCCTGTTGGGGGGTCAATAAGATATGTGCTGCTTTTTTTTCCATTAGGAACATGATCATGCCCACAGAGTAGACCATTTACCTAACCACAAGACTTTTTGAAATTCTAACTCAACCTGTTCTTTATGTATTCGTTTGACTGACCTCCATATGATAAGTGCAAAATTATCTTGGGAGGAAAATTGGTTTTAGATAGGAAAGAGCTGTTGAATTACTTGAAAATCTCAAGATATGGTTTGTGTACCCTTTAGATGACATAAGCTCTGCCCCTCCTGTTTAGCTTATAACTGTGATAGTTTGCATGTTAGACTGAACGAATTGCTTGTTCTTTATTGTAGGTTTCTGAGTCTGTTATAGATTAGAAAATTGCACGGTGACACAGCAGAGATTTATTTGAAACATATATTTATTCATGTATTTTAAAAAAGAAAAAAAATGTAAATGACATCTTTGAACCAAAATTATGATGAAGGCCAAGTACTCTTTGTGGTGAACTGAACCTACAAACTTGTTCTTATGATGGGTTTCCAACACACAATTTGATTCCTTTGGAGGATGAAATCTTGATGCCTGAAACCCAATCAGATTTGTGCTACATTCTTTATAGACGAATGCCTTCTCCTTTCATCTGCTCGTAGGCCTTAGACTGGTTCAGCCGTCCCATGTGCTGAACTGTAGATGTATTTCTTAAGTGAGATTGCAAAATTGGTGCAAACCCTTATATGGGAATTTACTACACGTGAAGAATGTAATAATTGCATGGATTACATATGAAGCTGTTCTCCATAGCATACGCTGAACTGAGAAAAGACCACTTTGGTCTTGAAAGAAGTTTGTCTGTGCTGGGTTTTGTATGAATTTAAGTGGGTTTTAACTCGTAGGTTAGAACAGTTCATTTTTTCTGTGTAGAAAATACAGCTGTGGCTTTAGCTGTGGGAAAGGATGGTTAGGGACTGGGAGACAGGAAACTTCTGCTTTATTCCTTTACTGCTCTCTCAGGAGAGAGAGTAAGAGTCAGAACAAGATTCTGAATGAGGCATACTAAAGTGACTCAGTGCAACCTTGGAGGGGCCTATTGCTAGGCCTGTATCTTTCTGATCCTGTATTCAGTGATCATGTAGGGTTTTAATGCCAATTATGCAATAATAGATGGTGATATGTCCTGGGCAAAGCCCACCCACTCTCAGTCCAGCAATTCAAAGCTCATGACTCAGTCCTCAAACATACACAATTAGTATAAAAATCATGGGATGGTAAAGATAATAAAGGTGGGCTTCTATTATTTACTTTCTGGTTTATGAGACTTTGGTGTTCTTGGGCCATGTTTTCAAGCTTTTCTTTAACATTTATGAAGGATGTAAACAAGTATATATAAAATATGTATACGTATACTCAAAACTTTGTGTGCGTATGTATATATATTTAATGACAATTGAGAGTCTCTGGTAGTCACTTGAATCCAGGAGTCAGGGCTTGAGACTACCAGATATCTACTCTTAAAGCTTATCGTTCTGCCAGTTTATCCTGACTCGGAGGTCCAAGGAAAGAATTTGTTTAATTCTAGGGCTATGTATATATTTTTGTGCATCTTTATGTTTAATTGTATTTGCTCTGTTACTCTAAATTGTCATATTACAACCTACCAAAATATTTCATATCCTCTTGGTAGCATGAAAATCACCTTTTTCAGGGATCCATGATATAACTGATATCCATCAGCTGGATGCAGTAAAACATGAATTTAGTGGTAATGCATTTGTTACAGACCGTACCATGTTCAGAATGTGATTTCAAGTTCAAACATTGGATTTAATTTACTCATTACAACATTTAAAAAGCAGCAAAGATCAAATATTGTAATTCTGTAACTGGATTCATTTTAAATGATCTAATACAAGAAAGAGAAATATGTACTTTCCTTTTATTTTAGTCACCATTAATCTACCTTATACTTGGCTGGAGATGTTTGGCTGACATTTTCTTTTATTACATAGTATAACAAATCTGTAACCACCTAGGAGTTTTAACCACCTTTGTACTTGGCTGTCATTATGCTATATGATATGGCCACTAGGAACTTCACAATGACATTGATGATACCACTCTGGGCTTCCTTTCTGAAAATCACAAGGGAAGTGTATGAGGATGTCTGTTATTCATCAGTAGCATAGAGCCAATGATATGCTGATTCTCTCCAGTAGAGGGAGGGGGTTGAACACATCCATGCAAATTTTAATTCATTGTAGTGTGTTTTATATATTTCCTACCTTTGAAAGAAGCAGCATATCTGTTTGCATCCTACGATTCACTCCCCCCATGAAGGAAATTCTGAGGGTGTAGAATTATTAGCTTTTTTTGTGATGACATTTGTGGTGTATCTCCTTCCACTCTTTCTACAAGTCATAAATAAATACGTTACATTATGTAGCATACCTAGAATTTGTGTTTCCTCCTATCCTTTTCACATTTGCTTCCCTTGCAACTCCCTGCATGTTGGAGCTGTCTCTTAGCTCGGTAGTTGCCTTGCTAACTTTCACTTTCTGCCTCATTTACTCCCAGATGGCTGCTGAATGACGTTCTCTGAATTTGGTAGCAACAGAACTTTGTGACTAGCTATTAAGGATGCTATGGGAGCTAGGTGGTTGGTGACCTTTTTTGTAAAGATATAGGGGTACATGATTCTTTATACTGTGCAGGCCTAAATCTCATTAACATAAGAAGAAGATATGAAAAGAAGCTAAGGAGAGAATATGCTGCTATTACCAGTACAATAAAGGTTAGCAAAGTGGCTTCATATAGAATCATAGAAAATGAGGGCTGAGGGCTGGAAGGGAGCTCAGGAGGTCATCTAGCCCAACCCCCTGCTCAAAGCAGGACCGCCCTCGACTATATCATTCCACCCAAGGTTTTGTCTAGCTGGGTCTTAAAAACCTCCAAGGATGGAGATTCCACCGTATAACTGGTACTAAAACCCTACATGATTACTGAATACAGGATCCTCTCTGGGTAACCTGTACCAGTGTTTTACTACCCTCCTAGTGAGAAAATTCTTCCTCATATCTAACCATCTAACATCAACTTCTGCAACCTTGCTGCAACTTGAGATCATTGCTTTTTGTTCTGTCATTTGCCACCACTGAGAACAGTCCAGCTCCATCCTCTTTGTAACTACCTTTCAGGTAGTTGAAGGTTGCTATTAAATCCCACTTCAGTCTTCTCTTTTCCAGGCTAAATAAACCCAGTTCTCTCAGCCTCTCCACAGAAGTCACCTTCCCCAGGCCCCTCGCCATGTTCATTGCCCTCCCCTGGACTCAGATTTGTCTCTGTTCTTTCTGTACTGGAATGAATGCCAAAACTGTATAATTATCAATCTCCTAATTGTTCACTTTACTGAATTTAAGCCCTAAATTCATTACCCATCACATTTCTTACCATTTATAGTTTAAAGGTTTGTCAGACTGAGCTTCAGAAACCCTGATACATAGTATGATATATTTTACAACATATCCCATAGTGTTCTGTGCACTGGCCATCACTAATATCAAAAATGTTGGACAACATTATATAATATTATACTTTAAAAGCATCCTCCTATGCCTCTAAACTAGAAAATAAGGGAAGGAGAGAGAAAGTTGAGAACTGAGCTACGTTGTTCCTCCCTTCCCCATCAGCAGTGACATTTATCACCTGACAACTGCTGGATGATGGTGGAATCTCCTTAAGAGTATATTATGTAGATGCATACCTATGTCCCATAAACTTAAATCCTGCCCTACAAGGAAAAGAAAGTGTTAGCTAACTGGCTGCCTTTCCTCCTGATACAAGATGAAAATACTTCCTCAGCATTTCACTACATGCATAGACTTGGTGAATTCTTGAGTGCCGGATGAGAATTAGCAGCAGTCCATGTTGGGTCTATAATACCAATCAGTCATGACTCAATGCAAGAATTTATGGTGACTCTGTATTACGAGTCACGCTGCATTTGTGTAGGGGGTTAGACCGGATAATCCCTGAGGTCTTTCCTAACTCTGTGATTCTATGAGTGAGTGAAACATCTGCTTCATTCTCAGGAGATCTTCCAAAAGCTCATTCAGGAGGAATTCACATATAGCTGAATTTATGCTGCATGAATATTTCTAAGCAGAATCTAAAGAGACCATAAGACTGAGACCCGTCTGCTGTCCCTGTACATTAACTACATAGCAGGAAGTCTCCTCTGATGCTCTACTTCTCCAGAGCCTCTTTGTGGCTGGGTAGTTCTGCTGGGGCTTATTTCTAAAGGTGTGTGAAACTTTCATTATGAGATGAGCCAAACTTGAGTGGCTTTGTTTCGGTACAAACCAGAGTTGCCAAGCCAACATTTTTTTTGTTTTGTTTTGTTTTTTTAAACTGAAGTTTGCAAACTTTATTAGCAAACATTTTTTTACTAACACACACTTTTTACTGTCAGTTAAAAAAAATATTCTTTGGTTGGCAGCCCTGTGTGATCTTAGCAGCGGTTTTACAACCTGCTACTCCCACCACAGGAGTCTCTTACTCGCCCCACAGCCTGTATCATACTGCCTGTCTCCCTGCTAACTCCCTAGCCTTACTCCTTCCAGCCTTGATCCCATCATCTGGGCATGGATCTCCACCTATCGCCTCTCCCCCTCCCCCACCAGCCCTGTACCTCTATTCCAGCTGCAAGGTACTACAGAGGCTGTGGCGAGTCAGATAGCCCTGACAGACAGTTCACTGCATAGCTCCAAGCAGCACTTCTGCTTAGACATCGGGGTTAAGTACAGACAGTCAAAAAGCCTGAGGCTGATCGAGTCAATCTTTTTAGTTTAGTCTAAGCTGTGTAGATTGAACTGATAAGCAAGTGAACAGACATTCACTTTTGATTCTGGAAATGCAGCCATATGCTCACTGGCCTACCCTGCATCCTGGGAGCCTGAGGGACTGTGAGTTAACTTGAATCTGGAGGGGATGTGAGACAAAAATTCAATAAACTGTTTTAAGCTAAATCAGTTAAGAATGGGCACTTGTACACAAAACACCATTACCATGTACACATGATGAAAATATCCTGTTGTGTGGCTTAATGGCATCATGCTGTACACATGCAAGAGTTGGGGGGGGGGTTAAATGAGTTTGCATCATTGCAAACTAAGCTACATCCCAGTTTACTTTGAAATGTTGCAAATTGCAACAATGCAGCTGTCAGCTCACCCCCTAGCCGTGGGAGAGGCAGGCAGGCAGGCTCCTTAGAAAAAAATAGGATCAGGCCTCTTGATGCTTCTGCTTTCAGCAGGCTCCCAGGAATAGTTTGGCTTGCCCCTGGGGCAGTGTGGGAAGGTGGAAGAAGTGCAGCTGGGTTTGCTGGTGGCAGGAAAAGGCAGTGGGGATGGTGCACAGGATGCTGGAAGCCTGGGCAGGTTGTTCGCTGGCCAGGCGCTGCCCCAGCTTAGAGATGCCCGATCCAATGCTTCCCTGAGCCTACATGGGCTTCCAGAGCCGTGTGCACCATCTCTGCCACCTTCTCTAGCTACCAGCACACCCATCCACCCTCCTGCCACTTTCCTGCACTGCCCCAGGGGCAAGCCAGCCCATCCCTGGGCAGCCTCAGGGTACCCCTTGGGTCCAGCTGGGCAGGCTGATAGCAGGCTTGGTGCTGCCCCAGCTCAGAGGCAGCACCTGGCCTGATCCAACTCTTCCCCAAGCCTTCCCGCTGGGCGCTGCTCCTTCAGCAGGCTTGGGGAACACCTGGATCAGGCCAGGTTTCTGCCTCTGAGCTGGGGCAGCACCTGGCCCACTGGCAGCCTGCTGGGGTGGCCCCAAGGGGCACCACTGCTATGGAGAGAAGGACTGGTGACCCCCACAGCTCAGGGGCCACTCAGCCCATTGGCAGCTTGCCCCCTGGCCATGGACAGGCTCTGGTTCTGACACAACAACAAAACAGGATTTCTTGCAGTAATGTGATGGAAAAATTGAAATAGTGGGTTTCAATTAAAAACACATTTCAATTTAGGGGGCATAGAATAAAGCCCTGAGGACTAAACCCCCATCATGTGTACAAGTGCCCTCTGATACTACATCCATCCAAGTTTATCTTAAACTGGTTTTGGCCATTTTGAAAGTGGTTTATGTGCACTTAACTGCTGTTGTGTGACGGATTTGAACTGGTTTCTGATCACTTATACCAGTTTGTGTCCCTAGCCCAGGTGGCTTGGCTTTGCTCTTACTGTCCAGTATCAATGCTTGAATGTAGTTTAATTCAGGCTATGAGTCTTGAAATGAGGTGAGGACTTCTTATTTTTATGTAGGCAAGTTATTTCTACAGAATTTACGGATAGATGACTTTTATAAGTTTTTTTGTCTTTTTTTACAGGCTGGCCATAAATTTACAGAGAGTTGGCAATCCTGGTACAAACCTGGCACAGAGCCTGAGCCTAGTAAAAGCTTGCCAAGATTTTTTGCACTTTTTCTAAGTTGAGGCCTAGTTTTTGAGTGGGACTGGGTCAGGTTGAGTTTTACTGAAACCAGGTGAAAATCTTTTTGCATTGATTTTTTTTTCTCCTAAGGTTGTGAGCTCATTTGAACCTGACAGTTAAAATAACGTTCAATGAAGCCAGGTGAGATGATAACAGGTAGGCTGTTTGCTGCCACTGACCACAAGTGGATTATTCTCCATGCAGCAGTGTGTCTGCAATCTTCACTGGCTCAGGAATAAGATACCTCAGTCTGCTTCTGGACCCTGGCCTGCATCATGATTGACCTGCTATTCATCTGGTGAACCCTAATGGGAAGTAGGGCTAATACTTATAGATATTGTTTTGATCACATGCTCACCTCTGTGCCTTCTTCAATATACTCTCCTATGAATGTTATGCTCTCAAATCCCTGTTTCTCCAGTTAAAAGCCTCTTTCAAAAACCCTGGGTAAAATCTTGGCCACACTGAAGCTAACAAGTGTCTTGCTATTAACTTTAATGGGCCAGGATTTCATCTCCACATCTGTTCTGTTTATAATTAGCCAGGTTGTCTTGTATAGACAATTGTCCATAATTTGCCTATTGTTCCTTTCCTCCTCCACCTAAAGACTGCCCCTGGGAGCTCCTCCCTTTCTGGAAAGTGGCCAGCATGCTGCTGTATATAAATAGCTATGCTTGTGTCTGAGAAATAAACTGTGGGGTGAGTTTAAGACATTTTCTCTTAATTACCTCGATAAGTGGGCAGATTTGTCCAGTACAGTGAGGTCCGCAGTGCAACGTTCAGATGCTGCCCCATATTTCAGGGGCATTTGATCTGGGGTTTTGATATCAGCCCATGCCTGAAGGGAAGGGGAGAAAGCCTTTATGTAGAAATATAATTGCAGAGATACGTTTTGAAGTCGGATTGCTTCTTCACATGTTTATTTCTTCAGGAGAAAAGAGACGAAAGAATTAGACAGAGTGACCTTGTTCTGTTTTTGGATGAGGTTGAATTTGAGACTAGCTTGGCACGGCTCCATGGCAGGGAAACTTGCAGTGATGCTGTGGTTTTGTTGGTGCCGCTGCAGCCACAAAGTCTAAAACAAATCAAAAGGAATTGAGAGGAGCAGATTGGGCAAGTGAGAAGGTTGGGAAATAATTCAAAGCGTTAGACATTGAACCATTTCAATTTTTCAAAGACAAGCGGGTGCTGTGGCACAACACTGTTCTTTTTGGGCCCCCAGCACACGTGAGATGGTTTTGGAATAAAGCCTGTGTCAGGTGTTCAATGTTCAAATTTACTGCCTCGGGGAGAGTGTTTGCAGTTGGCAGGGCCGACTGCAGAAAAACCGAAAGCAAGTTTGTTGAACAGAAATAAATCTTTTAAAGTGTTTTGCTGCCCATTCAAGCATAATATGTATGCTGCAGGATGCAAAATGAGGGGGAATGCTAAGAGTGGGGGAGACTTTCCTGCGGAGATACAACTGAAACAAATATCTTCAGCTCCCGACTCCTAAACCTTTTTCCTTTCTCACACTGGAAACAAAACTTCCAGAACAAAAAGGTGGGCCGGGGGCATCAAAATATTTTCATTCTCTTTTTTGCCCTGAAACTTCTCTTCTCTGCTTCAGTTTTTCTTTATGCTTTGCCTGTGTGCTACTAAATGCTGGGATATGTATGGTGAAATGAAAAGGTTAGGCTGGGATTTTCAAAGAGGCCTAAGGAAATTATGAGCCAGATGGGCACCCAACTCCCTTAGGTTCTCTAGAAAATCCTGTCTTTAATTAACTTTTTGTTTTTAATGGGTATAATTCTCCTGTAACATCCTGTATTTACAACCTCAGAGAGCAAAGGTTGCTCACATTATCAGGCAGAGCATAAGCAGTGATAATCCAGGTTTCTTCATGTGTTCACATGGCACAAAACTAGAATAGTTACTGGGAGATGCAAGGTGATACTTTTGTATTTTACTCCCTTCGGTTCTTGTCTGCCAGCAAAGCTATTTGCACCAACACCGGTGTGTTTATATGGACACTTACCTGATAGGAACTGGGCTGAGACAGTAGAAGAGGTATGAGAGGAAATGGAGATACCATTCATTTAAAGGATGGCAGTGCTAATGTACAGCCTACTTTTCATCCATGGGCACCATTCAGACTAAGTACAGACATTCAAAAAGTCCGAGCCTGAATTGATTCAATCTTTGCAGATTTGTCTAACCTGCGTATATTGAATTGACAAGCAACCGGATAGACATCCACTTTTCATGCCGGAGATGCAGGCACATGCCTGCAGTGGCTCAGGCTAGAAGCTGGGGGGTGCTAGAGCGAACCCTCTGTTCCCTTCAGGCTGGAGGGAAGCTGAGCTGAGGGGTGGGCATGGCCAGGCCCCAGCAGGCTGAGTATGACTAGGGAGGGGTTTAAACCCCCACCCTGGCCTGCAGGGACCCCAGCCGGGGTCTGCCTGGCTTTTCCTTCCTGCTCTTGGCACAGCATGGTCCAGGACCCCCAGGGCCCCACTCCCAGCCAGGGATTGATTCCACTGTGCTTCCCAGCCACTGGAGCTGGGGTTGCACTTGGGGCAGCCCAGGAGCGAGAGCCAATTCGGGGGGGGGGGGGGGGGGGGGGGGGGAAGGAGGGGGGTGAAACAGCCCCAAGCCCACGTGGGGACATGCGCAGAGAGATTGCGGCGGCGGCTTCATCCTGCCACCCCCTGGGCATACGGTGGGACTGACTTTCTAGGCATCCCAGGTGGCGGTGGCTCCTTCTGGCTGCTGCCCCTGCTGGCCCCAGCCCCATGGTACCACCTTGATCCTGCACGCCCATGCCTGCTTCGGGCTTGTCTGCTTAGGCTCAGCAGTGGCAGCATGGGACAGCTGTTGCTCAGCATAGTGGGGAAAGCGGCCCCGACCCCTTGCCACTGCTGGGTAGTTCTCACTGCAGCTGCTGGGAGCCCCTGCTGTGCCAGGCTGCCCTTTGTCTTCTCGGCACTGCTACCACTGCCCTGCTGGGCAGCCCAGAGATGGAGGTTATGACGGTGGAGACAGGGCAGCCCGGTGCGGCTCCGGGTCCCCGGCGGGGGGGGGAGGAAATGCCAC
>NW_005842163.1:1750271-1770743 GCF_000455745.1 Alligator sinensis | reverse complement strand
GCTGTTCAGGGAACGAGGAAAAGTCTGCAGTAGGCACAGGGTGGGTCGGGGCTGCACGCGGGTCCCCGCCCACACTGAAGAGCTGGAGCCAGTGGCTGCTGCCACCTGGGCTGCCTAGAAAGGCAATCTAACCACAGAGCTGCCCAGCCTCGCTGCATGCCCAGGAGGCAGCGGGATGTGCCATAGCTGGACTGTGCCTGGGCCAGGTAGGACCGACCCGCCACGAGACCGACCTGCTGCAAACCGGATCTGGCCTCCTTCCTGTATTTTGCCCACCCCGGTCTAAATTCTTTGTGTTAGAGGAACCATTAGGACCAATTGTATTCTGAGGGTCAGGAGATCTGTATTCTGTTCTGTCCATGGCTTCTATCACTATTCATAGATTCATAGATTCATAGATGTTAGGGTCGGAAGGGACCTCAATAGATCATTGAGTCCGACCCCCTGCATAGGCAGGGAAGAGTGCTGGGTTCAGATGACCCCAGCTAGATGCTTATCTAACCTCCTCTTGAAGACCCCCAGAGTCTAAATCTGCTCTCTGCTAGCTTGTGGCCATTATTTCTTGTAACCCCCGGGGGCGCCTTGGTGAATAAAACCTCACCAATTCCCTTCTGTGCCCCCGTGATGAACTTATAGGCAGCCACAAGGTCGCCTCTCAGCCTTCTCTTGCGGAGGCTGAAGAGGTCCAGGTGCCCCAGTCTCTCCTCGTAGGGCTTGGTCTGCAGGCCCTTAACCATACGAGTGGCCCTTCTCTGGACCCTCTCCAGGTTATCCGCATCCTTCTTGAAGTGTGAGCACTATTGTATCGGGGCATCTCGGACACAGTAGTGGACTAATCCGTTCAACGTTCTCTGAGATAGGGATGCACTGTCTCCATGTTGCTGAGATGGACTAAATATCTCTCTCTCTATATATATTTATATATATTCCCCTCATCATGGATAGGATAGGGAAGGCAAGTAAAAGGGCCAAGGTTGAGCAGAAGTGTCCCCTGGAAATTTGAGCTGGAAATTTTATCTAGGGTCTTTTGCATTAAGGTCCAGTGGCCTGATTATAGGACGTCACCCTATTCTTGCCTCTGCCGTTGACTTAAGTTATTCTGGACAAGTCACTTTCTGCCCCTTGATTATGCTGTCTTTGTGGTAAGGATAACAATGCTTAGCCCTCTTTGACGGTGTATAAAAAATGTATAAAAGTAAAGTTATTTATTATTCTATTTTTACAGTGTAAGTACCTCATTATAAAACTTGGTTTTTGGAGGCCTATAGTTTGGTCATGTTTGTCCTTTGCCATTATTAATTATTGAAACTTAAGGTCTAAACTGAAGGGAAACATTTTTATATAAACTTTAAAGAGAAAACGAAGGTATACTGCTATAAAAGCATAAGAATGGAAAACAGAGCAGGAAAAAGAACAATATTTTTAGACTTCTCCCGCCCTCTTACGATTAAGATATGACTTCCATTTGATACTGATCCTGCAGAACTTCCTTTTTCAATCATCCTACTTCTAGTGAAGGCAGTGCTAGGACTTGACTCCTTGTTTCCAGGAAGCCCTCCTTTCTAATCAAGTCTCTTGTGAGACTCCTGTTGACTTCACTGACAGCACAAGTAAGCGCTAGAATTTTTCTTGCAATTTTTTGAAAATAAATCCCAGGACTGAGATCCTGGCCGGTGAATGTGTTCATAGCAGAGGGTGGCTTTAATTTAAAAATAAATGTAGAGTGCAGATAGCATTTGGTCATTTTGTGTGCATATTTTTCTTCCAAGTACAATTTCAAGCCAGGGCGGATTTATCTACAGAACCCCCGTTAGTTTTAGTAGGAGCCATGTGGCTAAATTCACATGCTGTAGACTAAAAATATATCCTTGCCTTAATCTCATATGCTTGTTTTCTGGAAAATTAGATTCTGCAATGCAAAGCTCCAGAAATGTACAAATTACTGCTTGATGGGAGAGGAGGAGGCATGGCTTCTCTGCTACTTCTGAGCCGCCATCTCAATGAGTCCTTCCTGCCTATTGATAACCGAGCTGAAGGAAACAATGTTCTTTAAAACGGAGGTGGAAACCTCATTCCCAATTTCTGCTTCCCCCCGTCTCTTATGTTCCTCGTTCTTCCAGCTGTGGAAATTCGAGTCCGCTGAGACTAAGTCATCTGCAGAAAGGAAAATACAATCCCAAGTACAGATCTCTTCACATACACATACTTTTATTTTCAGAATTATAAATTCCACACCAGAACAAATCAACTCAAGCTAACCTCCTACTTGGTTATGGTAACCTCCTTTCCGCTACCTTCCCTTTTATAAACCCAGGTCTGATATATGATTGACAGGACCCTAGTAACCCCTGGAGTACTTTTACATGTGTCAAAGCTGTCCTTTTTGTTCTGCAGAGACCTGGTGGATGTGCTGGATTTACTAGAACAACCCACTGCCATCATGAGCCTTGGCTCTTTTTTTTCCTTTGGTTATTAATCTTGAATGAGAAAGGAAGGTACCAAAGTAGGCAGTATCAAATAAGCTTGGAGGTCAGTCTTGCATCTTGTTCTTTGATTACTTGTATACAATGTATAGCTTTCTACTCATAGAGGAATCTCTCAAGCATATTATAATGTAAGTGGAGACGCAATGAGCTGAAACCTTTTGTGTCCACTGGAGCTATAGTGAGTTGTTGCTGCTCGGTCCGGATATTTCCAATTGTAAGAATGCAGCCACAGATTTTACTGCCACCCCTGAGGTATTTCCAGTTGGCTGCTATGATTTGGACTTCGTTAGAAGCAAATTCAACCAGTGTAAAATATTCCATTTATAATGCCATGCTGCATAGTGCAGTTCTTGCACAGCTGTCTAAATTAATGGCTGAAACATGGAGTAAGTAGGGTACAAAACAGCTGCTTTAGCCTAGGCACCAAAGGAGTTTTTCCTAATGCTCTAGCCAAAGATAGCTGTATGTTGTCAGCCTGTGTCAGGGATGTGAAAATAGCATTAGTATTAAAAAAAAAATCCCTGTGCTGCTATACAATAAACAAATGATGGTTAGGACACATCGACACAATACAGCATACAGGTTTTCTAGTAGAGCAGCTCATTTGTTTGCCTTACCCACACAACATGGATGGTGTTTTGTTTTAATTTATTAGTCTATCATTTAAAGCAGAAATTTGAGGAATGATTCTCTGCATCATAAATAATTGTTTCATTTTTGTGCCTGCTGCAGAAGGCAGATCTGGGAATAATGTTCCAGCCTAGCTGTTTGACATGTGCCTAGGAATGTGGATAGTGGACGGTTTGTGACACGTATTTAACAAAGCATCTTGCCATTATGGGTATCATAACTGTTTTGCCTTGTATAGATGCTCTTTGGATGCTGATAAAAAATAATTTAAAAATCAACCAAATAAAACATTGAATGATGCTGTTCTGTTTTTTAAGTACAATACTTTTTTTTTTTATAAATGTGCAAGAATGAGCAAACTAAATTTATCTAGCATTTATATGTACCCAATTTGGACGCATAAATCCTGTGTGTGTGTGTGTGTGTGTGTGTGTGTGTGTGTGTGTGTGTGTGTGTGAGAGAGAGACAGAGAATTTAGGAGCCTTTAAAAATAAACTGTTCTGTTAGACGTGCATATAATTCATATATGTATCATTATCCATATAGGACATTGTATTTGCAATAGCTTCTTCATAGGAGATGCTTTTGGAAGGAGAAGTATGTTGTGTGAATATGGTATTTCAAATTGTAGAATGATTCCACAAAAAAATATAGGATTAGTTGGCAAATAATCTCTTCAAAGGCCCTATTATAATTCTGAACTCTCAGATGGATTGGCCAGTCTTTGCTACCGCTTCATAGGTACATAGAATGTTAAAACCATTTACATGTACTGTCACACAAAATAATTTGATTTTGCCTGACATGATGCTTTGTAACATGATGGAAAATTCAGAAAGATGTTGTTTCCTCCCATCTGCAGTTCAATACATTTTTAAAAAACAAAACAAAAACCTGTTTCTTTAATACCTACTTTCTCTCTCTCTTTTTCTTTTTGTTGGTCCAACTACAAAATAATGGTAAAATAAAAATATTCAGTACTAGGGGTTTTTTTTACAAGTAATTAGTTGAGCAGATTTACTTGTGGGAGAACAACCCCCCCCCCCCCCCCCCCAAAGTATAGACACAAAGAATATATGCTTGAAAAGAAGTGGAACAAAGATATTTTATATTCATAATGTTCATGGCTCTGTTTTAATAATACATTTTGCCTGTAATACATTTCTGAGACTGCGTACAGACATTCAGGGAGTTTAGAGTGAGTTAAAAATGGCCACCTGATCTAAGGTAAGACAGAATAGGAGGGGCTGAAGAGGTATAGGGGGTCACAGGGGCAGATGTGGTCCATGGTGGGGGGGATAAGGGAACTGAGGGACAGGTGGGCTTCATGGAAGAGATCAGGGGGATAGGGACAGGCAGTGTGGGGCTGGGGCTGGGAGGGTTAGAAATATCTTGGTGCCAGGGAAGGGGTAGGAAAAGCACAGTCCCAGGGCTTGGGCCAGTGGCTGGGCTTTCCCAGCCCTGGTACAGAAGTTCAGGGCAGTTTGATCAATTAAAAAATGGTCACCCTGATCTAAGTTGATTGTGGGGTAGGGTTAATTTACATTGGGTTGGCCATGTTTAGATCAGTCTAACTGTCCTGAACTTCTGTAAAATATGCATTTAAATTAGCCTAACTAGTGTAAGGTCTGCATTAGGGAAAATTAAGTTAGATTGGATAGCCACTTTTAACCCGATGTAACCTTCCCAAACGTCTCTGCAGCCTAAGAGACTGGGTCACTCATGGCCAAACTCTCTTGGATCCTTCTGAGAATGTTACATGAAAAATTGATGGTTAATAGTTGGGTTTTTTCCCAACTGCCAAGTGTTTTAATTAAAGGTAAACCATCCTGATCTTGCAGGTATGAGCTCTGGTGAGGAGAGCTTATCAGTTCCTCTCTTCCTGACCCACAGACAAAGCAAGTCTGTTATACTGCCTACCAAAATGGCCTGGCTCCTCAACTGAAGCTGTACAGGCACAAGTTTTCCAAGTAGCCAGTTTGATGCCTGCTGTTGGCCAAACGGACATCCTTCACGTGAAGTGCGGGCTCATCTAAGATCTAAAGTACTGTAAGCATCCGTCTCTTATGATAAACTTAGATTAACATGGAAATTCTGGAAGCCTCTGGTTATCGTGGGTCCTGCGTGCCCTACGTGCCCAAGCCACCAAAATGTAACTGTTTTCTTTTGGGCCTGACACTTAGCTGAAGCTGTAGAGATTCGTGCTTTCAGCTCTGGAGACATGAGGTTTCATCTGCGGTGTGTCCAGCAGAACGATGGTGTGGCTTTGCGTGGTGGTGGGGCTGCTGCACTTTGACACAGGTGTCTCCAATCTGGCATTTGATCCAGCCTGAGCTTAAGGCCAGATCGAGCACAGCGGGGTGGTGTGGCTAGTGCTGCCAAACTAGATCCAGTATGTTCATCTTGTGTGCGGGATGTGGCAGCGCTAAAGAGGGGTGACAAGGGCACTGGCCCTAGGCACTGAGTTGTGGCTGGGGTTTGCCCAGCCTGAGCTTGGGAGGAGGGAGGCAGGGGGCTCCTCCTCCAGTTTAGGCTGGGCAAACCCCAGCTGGCAGCTCGCACCCTCATGCCCCCTCCCTTCCCAAAGACAGCCCTGGGAGCGGGGCTGGGATTGTACAACCGATTAAGCCTAGGGAGCACAAATTCCCTAAAGCGCTCCAAAATGGAGTGCCTTCATCTGATCCCTCATTGGAGGAGGGTTAATTTGTTGCACAAGCAACCACTTTAGAAGTGCTTTGCCACTGTGCACGCATGTCATGGCACAGCTGTATGGCGCTTTCAGGGGGCTGAGCGCGCAACAAAACTTCTGCCTGCGCTCCTGGCACTCACCAGGTGATCATGCAGTTTCTTTTACAGCTACTGCTTCTCTTCAATGCTACCGATCACAAGATGGTGTTAACTCGGCAGCAGACTGCATTTAAAGTGAATAATGATGCTCTTCACATGTGTGTGTGTGTGTGTGTGTGTGTGTGTCTGTGAACGTGTGTACATGCACAAGCATGCACACCCCTCTTCACGCACAGAGAGAGAAAGAAATGAAGCAGTTACGCAGAATAAACTGAATCATAACTTAATTAAAAAGCCCCCTTTTTAAAGAGAGGATTTTTTTTTTTAGTTTCTTTTTTTTCTGTTGAATGATCCTCCTTCGTGGAGAGGAAGGAGTTAGTGTTGCTGTTCAGGTCTTAGTTGTGAATGACAGCCAATTTTCCTGCCTTTGATGAAACAGATGGATGCTGGCAGGCACAAAAAGAGGAAAAAAAGAGAGGATAGTAAAGGTGGAAGAAATGTCTTTCTTATTGATTAGCACGTCAAGATTCGAAGTGTTTGGTCAGATGCGGACAGATGCTCCAGTTACTCTGGAATCTGGCTCACTTTCCCATCTGGGACATAATCTTGGGAGATCCTGTGCTCCAGTCATTATTACACTGAGCAGAGCTTGATGGGCATACTTAATCTGGTCCTACTAGTGTTGTGCGGTATTATTGGTCTCAAGTGAAAAGATGAGGAGAAAAAGAGAACGGGAAGAAGATGGGGTGGGGGATGGACATAAAGGAACCTGCAAGAGAAAGGGACACAGCATAGGGTCTCACATTTCTTAACTTCGGGTCTGTGCTTGTGTGGGACCTTGATTACTGTGTGCAAGTCAGGGGGTTGGAATGATGTACTAACCTTTGAAGTATGTCAATGCAGGACAAAAACACTGGAGACAAGCAGAAGTCTTAATGGCCTTTCTCTGTCTTCTGGGAATCCCTCAGCCATTCAACCCTAAACAAATCCCCTTTTTCCTAAGGATCCTAATAGGGGAATAAGGCCAGGGGTAGACCAGCCCATCCTTTCATTGTTTCATTAACCAGTTAGAACGAACCTATGTTGTGCCTGTCCTTGTCCGTTGGTTTCTGGTCTCGGACTTCTTGCGTTTCATAGGCATGATCTCAACTCGGTCTGTAGACTATACCAGTAGACTTTTGTGTTTGGACCAATTCATTTTTTTCTCTCCCCTTTGCGTCTTTCCCATCAACATTTATTGCTAGAGATGATGTTTTATTATCCTTTGCTTACCTTCTCACAGTTAAACTCCAAATTGATGCAGGCCTGCTGGGCCCCAGTTATTGCAACATTCCTTGTGAGGGGTGTTGTACCATTATTCTTCTTTCCTAAAGTTGCTGTCATGCGGCGTTCAACATCTGGAGTTCAGCACCTAGGGATGATGCTGGATTTCCAGCTGCTCTCAGGCAAGCGCATAACAGCAGTTTCAAGGCAGGATTTTTTTTCTCCATTTACATCTGACTGATGCTTGAGACCACATCTCTTGGCTTTGAGCCTCAAAACTGTGATTCATAACTCTTGTTTGTTCAAGATTCAGGGTCCTCTGACTGCTATATGCACTATACTGAGCTACACTATAAATTAATTCCCAGACAAGAAGTTGGTACAGCATGCAATGACCTGTTCAGTGAGTATACATCCTCATCAGGAGAATGCTCTACCAGTGCTCTCTGCATTTCCCACTGCTCTCTGCACTGAGTTAAGGGCTGGTATTTCTGTGCAGCTTGTATTTTATTGGGTGAATCTGTCACTGGTCAGTTATTTTCCACTGTGAAGGTGAAAAGGGACCTGTTCTCCTGATCTTATCTTCAGTGTATTTCTAATTTATGGAAAGATGTCCATAAGACAGACTAGACACTGCTTAACGGGTCCATTTATAAATTGAAATAACATGTATTTTTATAACGATTTAACCTGCCCACGGCTCCAAGATCGTTCCAATGAGAACAGGTCTCATACAGGATTCGTGTTAGTATCTATTCAGTAGAAATGATTGCAGGATGTATAGGAGCCACGTAGAGGTTATCATTGTCAGGGATGATTGAGCAGTACCCAGAGAGGATGTAACTGCAAAAGAAGTAGAGACATCACCATGACCCTCCTATCTTCATTTTTTTGGTGGTAATGTGACAAGGAGCTCCTAAAGCACCCCTCATACTCGTTAGTGAACCTGGTGTCTGTTTGAGAGTGGCAACCTCTACATACCTTCCAAACTAATGATTTTCTAGATTGTGCCAAGTGTGTGCATGTTACTACGTAGCATTTGATGTTAACTTACTCCTTGTTGAGTTCCCCTCATCAATACCTTTTGTATCTAATTGTCTTGGAACCAAGTCCATAGGAGGCAGCACAGGAAGAAACAGATGTGACAGTTTCCCTGCCAGTGGGTACCACGTGGTTTCCCTAGCAACAAGATCCATCTGAAAGCTCTCAAAATGACTTCTGACCCTCCGTCAGGTGGTTCTTTCAATTCTGGGGTTCAACCATTTGGCTGCATGGAGAGTGCGTAGCAATTGTCTGGTTCAGCATTAACTGGAGGAAGCTGAATAGTGAAAATGCCAGCTATGTTACAAACAGCTGGAGCTGCGTGTTCACATCTGTCTTAATTACTAGCCAAGTGTTGCTTGGGTCTCAGGTACGTGGTGCCTGCTGTGCTCAAAGCTGAACGCGACTGAGCTGACGCTACCCAAGTCTCCTTTGGAGACCGTGGCCTGCTTCCAAGTCACAAGATCTATACTTTGGATTGATAAATTCTGTAAATATAGAAATCAATTTCCGGATGTCATAGATTTGAAACTGCCTTTGTCTACTACTTATACATGATTTTTAAATCTCTCATTGCTGATTCAGTTCTTTAAGCTGGCCTGACAATTCAGCTGCTAAAATGATGTGAAAAAAGGGAAGGAGCGTTGGAAACCTAAGAGGCTGGAAAAAAACCTCTTCTTTTTCCAGTGATATTTTCATGGTCCTTTTTGCAAAGGCTAGGCTATACAGAGCAAAGTGTAATACAGCACACCCACCAAGCCAGGAGCCAAATCTCTGGTGTAGGGCTGGCAATGGCCCCATTGTCTTTTCCTCCTTGGTATTCAGACATTACAGCTCAGAGAGAGGGTGTTGGGCATGTGGGGCAGGTAGGATAGCTATGAAACAGCAGTTCTCTCTATACCATCCATCTCTCAGGTACAGGCAGTTTCTCAGGTGCCCCCTTGCAAGGCTATAAATATGTGTTGCACCTGTCACACGGGGAGACTACTTCAGGCTAGGAGACAAAGAGAGTCGAGGGAGTTATACACAAAGCTTTCTACGTGGGCTCTTCCATTTCCTTTACATTTCGCAAGATTGTCATGGTCCTGAGATTTTCCCAGGTTGGGAATTCAAACTCTCTTTCATTATTGCAAGGAATAATGCACAATTTCCTCCTCACTGCAGTTTTGCCTGGGCAGGGATAATATGTTACCCTGCTATTTTTTTTCCCTTTAATTCACAAAAATTGTCACTGTAATTAAGTGTGATAAAAGCAGATTTGGATGCTTTTTTCCTGCTAAGCAATATTGCAGCTGACACTGCATAGTCACTTTCTAAACGGATCATAGCTGGAGCTAGAATTACCCATGCACCAAGACCACAGTGTGCATCGCCCAGCAAAAAACAATGGAAGATATGAGTTTTTGCCTTTTTATATCTCAAGAAGCCTTCAGCTGAGCTGTGCAAGATCCAGTTTCCTGATACCTCCTATTTCAGTGTAGCTTTCACAATCAGTAGTGGGAGTGGGGCACCAGCCCTGGGCTACAATTTAGAGGGGGCACCTGTGCCACTGAAGAAGTGGCCTATGTTTGGGAGGCTTGCACTGTAGCAGCAGCAGCTTGCCTGTGGCAGCAGTCCTGTTGCAAGGACACGAACACTTGGCACCTCCCTCCGCACCTGCCCAGCGCTTGAACATTTCTAGCTATGCTGCTGTTCACAATATGTTAGAGTAGAGGAATGAGACTCGGGACTCTTATGTAATCTTGGGAAAGTTGCCTGAGTTCTCCGAACCTCCATGTACTTGTCTGTTAAATGGGCAGAATAAATTATAACTGCCTCCCAGGTGTGTTTCAGAAGTTTCCTTTAATGTGTGTGAAGTGCAGTGAGAGCTCAGGAGGGAAAGCTGCTACAGATTTGACTGGGCTGGCTGGATTATAAATTGACCAAGGTTAAGATGAACAAAACAATGCGGGGGGCAATTGGGACGACTGCCCCAGGCCCCCTGCTTTGGGGCCAGCTTCTCATCCAGCTGCTCACCACCCCTGCCCCCCTCCCCGCCGCCACCAGATCTGGGCCCTGCGCAGACTGATTGGCCCTGGGCCCCACACCCTGCTACGGTTGTCTCTGCAAAGAATTTAGATACCCAACCTCCCCTGAAATCAGAAGTTAGGTGCTGAAATACCTGTGGGGATTTGACCCTGAAAGTATGTCAGTAAAGTGGTGGCAGCCTGTCCTGGCCAGGATGTCCCTTGACCAGGCCCTGGCCACCCACTTCTGCATGCATATTCCAAATCTGGAAAGATGCCAGCGAAGACATCCCTAACTGCTGTCTTCAGGCTCACTGAGACTGAGGTTTCAAGAGTGGGAGAACCTTCTCCTTTGACTTCTTTCTGGGTTTGGTGTCTGCCTCCGCTCAGGATGGGCTCAGGACCATGCTGACAAAAGCATGCTGTTGCTATAGTGTGGACATGCCTTGGGTCTATTGGATCATGCCTAATAGATCTGAAACCCTCTTGGAATTCTTTTTCTCACGCTTCCGTGAAACTAAGCATGTCTTTCTGAATCATGCTATATCTTATTAAGCTGGAGAAATTGAGGGACCCGGTCTTAAGAGACAGGACGGTCCATTGTTTTTTAGGGCACCGTCCCAGGACCTGTAAGATCTAGGGTTAATCCTCTACTCTGCTTTGGGCTTTTGGTGTGACTTTGGTCAAGCCACTAAGCATCACATTTCCATATCAGAAGAGAGATTAATAGTACATCCCAACCTCACAGCAATCCCTGCCCTATGTAAGTATGAGGGTAATGGTGTTAAGAGACCAGGTGGGATCCAATCACTGGGGTAAGGGGGTGTATATAAATTCCTAGAATAGACAGGTTACTCCAGAGCCTGTATTTCCCAAGTGGGAAAAGTCCATTACATTTCTGCCAGATCCCCAGTGCTACTGCAGTTTCCCTTTTTTTCTGCCCCAGTAACTGGTCTTGAAACCTCAGAAAAGCAACTGAGTTGAAATCAGCACTATAGGCTGCCTGCCTCGTATTAGATTGTGTCGATAAGCCCATGTTACAAGCTGCATACTTGTGGTATCTACTTCCTCTATTTAATTAAGAATTCAGTTTAAAAAAAGAAAGAGATATGTATCAGAATGAACCTTGAGTAGCGGGAAATTAGAAATGATTGAGATTAAAGCTTCTGTGGCCATTTTATTTCTGTCTTCCCTATTCTGTTTCCCTCCTTTTTCAAGCTGACAATAGAGCAAACCTCTTTGGAAGGTGTAGTTCACACTATCCAGAAATTTGGCTGATATGAAGTTAAATGAATTTAAAGTGGCATATATTGAGTCTTGTCCCTGCCTTGCACACTAACATTCTCTGACTTGAAATAAAATGTATTTTTAATTTTGCAAAGCTTGAGAAACAATGGGGAATTCCTTGTGTGTGTGTGTGTGTGTGTGTGTGTGTGTGTGTGTGCGTGCGCGCGCACGCGCGCATGCATGTGGGCTTTTTTTTCTTTTTAAATTAACCAGCTTATTTAGAAAGGAGATGCAGCTTTTTGTTTGGGAGATTAAAAAGTTATTAAAGTGGTACCCAGTGGAGCTGCAGATATAGTTAAAGCTCTGTCAGTGTTTCCATTATTGGACTGAGGATTGGAATGCAAATTGTCAGCTTTATGGCTAATCAGATGCTTTTCGAGGGTGAAAAAAATGGGATGTTTTGATCGGACCATGGGGCCCTGTTTGTCATTGCAACATGACATTGCAAATCAAGAGAATGGGAGTATCTCTGGCCTTTTCCTTGGGAGAGCTAGCTTCCAAGTCATGATTAGTAGGTGATGCTGCTGAAAGGAAGACAGAGGCTTGCCACCTCCTGCTTGCTAGCTATTTGCTGGCACTGAGAGATACCAGAAGGGGAATATAAATCCCTTCTGAATTTGGGGTATACATAATCTTAGAAACTAGGGGCAGTTGTAGACGTGACAAAAATAGGCTATTTTTACAGTTTAATTGTATCACACTATACATGTGCGGGGGGGAGGGGTTTACAATATAAATGAGATTTCTACGTTGCAAACTAAACCACACCTGCATGTGGGTGGGTGCTGCCCCAGCTCCGGCTCAGGGAATGGTTGGATTGGCCTGGGTGCTGCCTGCAAGCTGGGGCAGCACCCACACATGTGGGTGGCCTTGGGGGTCACTGCCACCGTAGAGGGAAGGTCTGGGGCCCATCAGCAGCTTGCTGGAGGAGAGGCAGGCAGGCTCCATGTGGGGGGGAAAAAAAGATCAGGCTCCTTGTCGCTTTTTTTCCGCCGCCCCACCCGAAGCGGAGCCTGCCCGTGTGAACTGCTGCTGAGCCATGCAGCCCCTGAGCTGCAGGAGGGCCTGGTCCTTCCCTCCATTGTGGTGGTGACCCCTGGGGCTGCCTGGGCAGGGTGCTAACTGCGTGGGTGCTACCTGGGCTTGCAGGCAATACCTGCTGGATCCAACCCTTCCCTGAGCCCGTGCGTTGGAAGCCCGCTGGGCGCTGCTTCCCGCTTGGGCTTCCAGCACATGAGCTCGGGGAAGAGTTGGGTCCCCTACAGTGATGGAAGCCCCTAAATTGAAATGGTGGGTTTTTAATCATTGCAATTAAAAACCCACCGTTTCAATTTAGGGGAGTAAATCACTGTCATGTGTACAAGTGGCCTAGAGCATCAGCCTGCCAATGCGACCATTTTTGTGCCTATGAATTTAAAAAGGGTGGTTTTGTATTGTGATTTCATTGTATTTCCATGTTTGCACAGAGTTTTACTGTTGTGCAAGTGACTTTGTAAAGAGAGCATGGTGCTTATCAATGCCACTTTTAAAATAACAGCGTATTTACCACTCCAACTTATTTTACATGACACTGCTATGATTTTTCTTCATACTTGTAAAAAATCAGGTGTCACCTCTTGAGACAAATCAGCACACGGGATTTCCTGACTCAGATAAAGGCTTCTCTACTACGCCAAGTAATATCCAGAGCTACATATTCAAATGCGAAAGATCCTTTAATCTGAATTTAAATGGAATGGAATGGTAGGAAAAGTAAGTGGCAGTAATATTGCCTGATATGGTGTGAAAAAGAAATAGCAAAGTAAAAGTAGTGCAACATAGCTAAGAAGAGCTTTGTTCTCTAAACAGTTGTTTAACTATGCATGTATTTTTTTCTGCCTGTTATGACTGCTGTACAGTCTCATTGAAACAAATGGAGTGTTTGCACTTGTGGATTCATTTACACTTGTAAACTGAAAGCCTCCATGTAGTAAAACTGTGTAGAAGTGCACGTGGCTAAATCTCGCCTTGTTCTGCACGGGAGAAGCATTTGAGAGCGTGTTCTCCTTCCTTAGCACACCATCATAAGGGCACGAGGGAACTTGCAGATGTTCACACTTGTGTCCCTCATCCCCAAGAACGTAGGCTGAATACTTCTGGGGAGTAAATGGAAGTGGCTGCTACTCCTTTCTTGAGGAGCCATAAGCTTTCCGGCCCCAGCCATAAGAGACATTCCCCTCTGCCTGCAATTGCAATAGGCATTATTTAAAATGGAGCCAGGTGAAGCTCTGTCTATGATTTGAGGGACATTTTCAAATTTAGATTTGGCACAATTTGAAAACGATGTGAAATTTGTCCACTATTTCCTGTGAATTGGGAATTTGAAGTCCTATGAGCTCTGAGCCCCTCCTTGCTGCAGAGCTGGCAGCCTGAACTCTGATAGACCCAGGCTGGGCTCAGCCTGAACAGCCTTGGTTATATCCAGGGCTTGGGCTTCATAGCCAATTGCCTGGATGCCCTGGGATCTCTGGTCCGTGGACTCCCCCACAGCCATGAAATGTGGCAGCTCAACTCCCCAGCAGCACGCTTGGCTGGTTTCCATCCAAAGATACTGAACCCAATGTATTTCCACAAGCCTTTTTAGGTTTATCCAACTGGCATTTTCTGATGAAACAGTGAATTGTCTGAAGATGTCTGAGCAGTTTTAATCAAAACATTACCATATAGCAATGATGATCAAAGAACTATATGCGATGTGTTGCATTCTTCCTTATGCTTGCAGCAGGAGACTACCGCAGTATTTAAATTATGTCTATACTGCTGCCTAAGTCCACTCCCAAGCCAGCTCTGTAGAACAAGCCTATTAAACATCCACATTCAAAACCCCTTCGCTTGCTTTCTCCATAGCCTCTGTTTTCTCTCCTTGTTGCCCAAAATTAGACTCAAGCCCCAGTAAGTAACAAAGGGGTATGACAGGCACCGGCTCTGGGCACTGACCCTGGGAAGGGTGCAAAAATAGCAGCAGCTGCTGCCCGGGGTACTCAAGTGCCCAGTTATGCCTCTGTCAAGAATAGGAAGAAAGAATGAAGGTGAGCGTGATTGCTACCTAGAGAGACTCCATTTGTGTTCCCTTTTCCTGTTCTTGTCCTACTCTCTTTCACGATTCTCGTGTGATATGGACACGGACAGAAGGCGCATGGGGCTCAGCCTGGTTGAAGGGTATGCCTTTAACTTATCCTCAAATAGATGTGTCTTAAGTTACTAATGCAAATCCTGATATTTTAATATCAGCTTCCCCACTATTTCTCTCTCCTTCTCTGATTCCTGTATGTAGAGAGAGAGGGAGAAAACTCTTCAGTGACCCACCACTGCTCCCCAGACTGTCTACAAATACAAAGGCTGGATTTACCCTGGAGCAGGAGCAGCAATATGACTGTTGGCTACAAATGTCCAACTCGGGATCCTTAAAATTCTGGTTTATTAGGCGGATTGAAGCATTGTAATGAAGTTAAATCATAAACCTTGGGACTGGTCCCCGTCCCCCCCCAGTAGCAAGCTACAAGAGTCGGGTATACCTATCCCACAGGCACTGGAGTCTGCCGTTGAGGCTTCTTTCAGCGTGGTGTTATCTTCCAGAAGGGGGTCGCCGGCTGGTCCTTCTGCCTGGACAGGTTGGGTGCTGGTCCAGTTGGAGATCAAGAGGGCGCCGCTGAGGGTCACTTTTCACTGCTTTTTATCTGTCCTTGGCAGACTTTGGTGACTCCCCAGTTTTCAGGTTTGCCCAATCCAGGGGTTGTTGACCCTCGTGGGACTTCCCCCCTCGGTGGCTACTGGATGGCATCTGTCAGCCCCAGGGGTCGTCCGCATGTACGTGCAGGTTTGGGAGTCCATTGATGAATTTTGAATAGGGCTCTGGGAGCGGTCGATTTGGAGATATTCAGCCCAAAAGTTGGCCCCCGGTGTTGATTAACTCAGGCCATGGCTTCTAGCCCTTGAACAGTGAGGTTTAGAGATTTCCCGGTTGTTACATTGTCTTCTATTGAGTTCTTCCCTTGGTTGATCTGCAGTTTCCTTAGGTGTTAAATGCTGTCTGCTGCTACAGTGTTACACATTCAATCACTGATTCACTTGCTCAAGCTACAAATGCCATGGCACACAAATAGATAAAAATACCAACATACACAGGGAGATACAAAATGCGCACACATAAATTTTAAAACACAATTCCTTATCTTAAAGTGAAAGAAAGAGGAAGGAAGAAAAGGTAGAAGAGAAAAAACATATTTAAAGAGGGGAGAGCAAATGCAGGCAAGAGGAAAAGGGGGCTTTCTAAGGGGGCTTTCTGCTACATGACAACTGCTAGGAATGACGTGAAATCCAAGAAATGATAAACCCACATAAAGTTGATGCACCCTCAGATGCTCTGGGTACATCGACCCAGAAGACTGTAGTGTAGTTTAGCAATACGCAAGTTAGCTTTCAATGAGTCCAGCTCTGCCATAGTTTCATAGTTGGTAGGGTTGGAAGGGACCTGAGCAGATCATCAAGTCTGACCCCCTGCCATGGGCAGGAATAAATGCTGGGATCAAACGACCCCGGCTAGGTGATTGTCTAGCCTCCTTTTGAAGACCCCCAGGGTAGGAGCAAGCACCACTTCCCTTGGAAGTTGGTTCCAGATCCTAGCCATCCTGACTGTGAAGTAGCGCCTCCTGATATCTAGCCTGAACCTACTCTAAGTCAACTTGTGGCTGTTGTTCTTCGTTGCCCCGGGTAGTGCTTGGGGAAACAAGGCCTCTTCCGTTCCCCGCTGGTCCACCCTAGTAAGTTTATAGATGGCCACCAGATCCCCTCTCAGCCTTCTCTTGTGGAGGCTGAACAGGTTCAGGTCCCATAGCCTCTCCTCGTAGGGCCTGCCCTGCTGCCCCCTGATCATGCGAGTGGCCCTCCTCTGGATCCTCTCCATGCTGCCCACATCCCTCCTGAAGTGCGGTACCCAGAACTGGACGCAGTACTCCAACCGTGGCCTGACCAGTGTCGCGTAGAGGGGGGGGATCACCTCCTTGGACCTGCTCGTGATGCATCTGTGGACAAGGTGCGGTTAGCCTTACTGACTGCTTCCTTGCATTGGCGGCCCATGTTCATTTTGGAATCAATAATGATGCCAAGATCCTTTTCAGCCTCTGTGCTGATGAGAAGGTATGCTGTACCCAGCCTATAGGTATGCTGCTGGTTCTTCCTCCCTAGGTGCCATATCCTGCACTTGTCAGTACTGAATCCCATCCTGTTCTCATCCGCCCAACCCTGTAATCTGTCCAGATCTAGTTGTAGCCTATCCCTCCCTTCTAGTGTGCTCACCTCCCTCCACATTGTAGTCATCCGCAAATTTGAACAGGGTGCTTTTCATCCCTTTGTTCAAGTCGCTGAGGAAGATGTTGAACAATGCGGGCCCGAGGACTGAGCCCTGGGGGACCCCACTGCCCACATCCCTCCAGGTCGAAAAAGACCCATCCACCACCACTCTCTGGGCGTGGCCCTGCAGCCAATTTGCGACCCGTCTGACCGTGTAGGCATCAATGCCACAGTCACCTAATTTCTTAATGAGAATGGGGTGAGAAACAGTGTCAAAGGCCTTCCTAAAGTCCAGAAAGACTACGTCCACTGCAACACCAGTCAGCATGGAGCTCTCTATAATTTACCTACTGAAAAGGATGCACTAGCCTGTATGGCACCTCAGGTTGAATGGCTAGACTGCTTCTATATCCAAGCCAGCTTGGGTATTTCTACACTTATGCTGCAGCCTGCAGCTTGGGCACAAACTAAGAACCAAACCCAATATTATCTCTAGATAGGTAAGTGGTACTCTGTGGCTGACATGAGCTGCTGCATTTCAGGACACTTACGTGGACTTTAGATTCTACTTCCCCCGAGAAGGTGTGTAACTCATAGAGAAATGGAGGAAGTGCCAGAGGCCCTGCCCTGCCTTTTAGCCCAGCACCCGCTTCCTGCCAGAGGAAGCAAGGAGTGTGCACTTGTCCCTGCTTAGGGTATAGTCTGTTGGTTAAAGCGGTTTGCTGGAAGTGGGCGAGTGAGCGCTAAAGCCTAGGTCTCCCAGTTCCTGAAGAACTGCCCTAACCATTATGCTATTGGGCTAAAAGGTGGAAGAAACGTCTGCTGCCTCTTCTCCCTCTAAACTTGAAAAAAAAAAAAAAAAAGGCTCGTGACTACTCATCATTTTGGAGGATTGCACCGAGCTACTTGCCTTCCTGGGTGGAATAGTATTGCAGCAAAGCATAAGTAGTCTGCTTAGTCCTTAGAGGGGTAAGGTGGATTTTGGATGGGGGAGAAGGAGCTAAAATCTGTATAATGCCTTTTACATGGTTAAAGTTAGCCACATAAATGTTAACTACCCGCCTAAAGAGGAGTACAACTTGGGGCCCAGTGTCAAGTGTAAAGCAACCAACACTTGCATTTGTAGTTTAAAAGGTACTGTGTTGCAAAGCAGTTGCATTTGGGGACCACCTGATTTGATTAATTTGCAAGGATTGGGAAAGACAGACTGATGAGTAAACAAAGAAAATGCATCACAATTTAAATAGATACTTTTCAGCTGCTCGCTGAAACAAACAGATGCACAGTTTTAATTAATGTGTACCTTAGGGCACGTTATACACTTAAATAAAGGAAGGAAAAGATCAAAACATCATGTTACCGTGAATAAGAAGAAAGCTATGTAGTGACCGCCCAAGGATAATCACACGGGACCTTTTGCTTTTAAAAGTGTTAAGAAATACAAACCGACAGCTATCAACATCCAAAGCACTGGACGTTTTAATTTGAAAAATTTAAATAAGGTACTCTTTTTATCCTGTTGATTTACTGAATTTTAATGGACTTACGGTAAAATTTTTAAGGAGCATCCTCCCCTTAAAAATCAGTGTTTGCTGACAGTAACACCTGAGATGTTAATTTGTACTACATTTTATGAGAGTACCTTGTAATTTAACTATATTGTTTTCAGTAAAATGGGTTATAAAGAAGTGGGGGATGGAAGGCACCTCAGTAGCTCATATAGCCTGTCCCCCTGCTCTGAGAAAGGTTCATACACACGCAGATCTAGACAGCTGTTTGTCTAGTCTGCTGCCCCAGGGCTGGAGATCCCCAGTAAACTTGTTCCTGTGCTTATCTATCCTTCTGGTTGGCAAGTTTTTCCCTGATGTCTAAACTAAATCTTCCTCGCTGCAAATAAATCAGTGTACCGCTTGTCTTCCCCTGAGTGAACATTTGAGAACAACAATTGATCACCGTGCCCTTTTACTTTGTTGAAAACTGTTATCCCACCCCACCACCTTCTCCTTCTCCTTTTAGCAAAACAACCCCAATTCTTCAATCTTTCGGAGGTTATGTTTCCTAGATTTTAACGCTCCTTTTGATCTCCTATCTTTCAAATTTGTCTCTATCGTTCGTGAAGTGTAGCACCCATAACTGGACACATTCATCCAACTGATGGCTTGCCAAGTGCTGAGAAGAGTGGGAAAGCTCCCTCCCTTGTCTAACATCTGGCACTTCCCTACAGGCCAGAATGATGATTGCCATTTTCAGAAGAGCATCCTTTTGTTGACTTGTATTCAGTTTATGGTCCACTGTAATTCCCAGGTCCTTTTCTGAAGTGCTGCTCTCTGACCAGTTATTCCTCATTTTGTATCTGTGCATATGATTTTTCCTTCCTGAGCATAATACTTTGCACTTACCTTTATTGAATTCCATTTTTATTGATTTTTTTTTTTTTTTTTTTTTTTTGTGGACCCTCTCTCCAGTTTCTTAAGATGATTTGAATTCTAATCTTGTCTATCGAAGGGTCTGCAACCTCTCTCAGCGTGGTGTCTCTGCAGTTTGTTAAAGCGTACTCTCTGTTCCATAATCCAATAATAATGAAGGCATTTCTGATATTGCTGTGCGGCAGCTGCTGGTTGGGAACACTTTGTATGTCTTTTGAGAAACAGTGACGTTCGAAATAGGTCATGACTTCAGAGTCTGAGCTATTGACTTCAACATTGAGCTGATGGTGAACATCTGTCCCAAAGAGGTAAAGGTTAGAAGGCAACTCTTGTTAGTCCCAATTTCCATTCCTTTTGTGAATTTTTAAGTCCCTTATCATTAGGTTTCATATTTATTTGATTGCCTGAATACTACTAATCCACATTTCAGAAGAATCTTATGAAAATCTTCACGCACCACAAAAAGGGAGAGAAGACTTGATATTTTTATAATATTTTTTGTTGTCCGTCTCCATTTCTATGTTGTCTGTATATCGATGCTCATGTTGGCACTTATTCACACTACATTGGGTCTAGAGAAATTCCCAGTAATAAATTCTCCAGTAAGAATAGGAAAATGAAAATGCTGCTAAAGGGCAGCTTGCTCTCCTGTCAAACAAAGTTATCATATCCTTCTCTGAATAGCTGCCTTAATACGCTGGCCATCTTTACAATGAAAATGTGATGCAATGTGACTTAGTATGGTTATGAAGGGCCATCAGACTCTTCATTCTTGCAGCAGTATTGGCACTTACAGCTTTGAAATGCAAAGTAGCACTAATGCATCCATGCTGAAATATTATGACATGGAGAGTTTAATTTCTGAGCAAGGTTTCACCAGATAATCATTGCTTTAGGTATCAGGGGAGAACGTGGAGAATGTGGGTTTTTTTGTCAAATTCTTTCAGAAGAATTATTTGAAAACTAACTAAAAACATATGGCTCCCAAACTAGAGCTGAGCTTCCATACGGACTTGTTTTATTTGAGAGGAAACTATTACGGAAAAAAAATTAAACCCATTTTTATAGTGAAATACATTTGTTTCCATCTTGTAAGAGCAGGATAATGATTCTTTCCTCACAGGGGTGTTGTGAAGATTAATGTTTATGCACCACTTTGAACATGTGCAGCAGGTGCTAAGTACTGTAAAGTATTACTGTTGGTTATTATTATATCTT
>NW_005842163.1:1705241-1750261 GCF_000455745.1 Alligator sinensis | reverse complement strand
GAAAACTCTGTACGGGTGCTTTATTTTATGACTGACTTTATAGCCTTTACCCTCCTGACTGATGGATCAGTGCTCTTCCCAGTGCTGTGGATTGCTTCCTTGTTCCTCTTCCTCCTCCTCCTCCACCTTATTCTACTGTATCAGGATTGGGTTTTTTAAAATTTTGAATCTATATCCCTCTTTCTAAGATCCTGACTTTTTTTGCTTTTAGAACTGCTCCTGAGCTGATTCTGCTTTCTGCTTTCACCGTTCTCTACCATCATGCCTCTTATCTTATGTATCAGCACCCTTTCTCCTTCTTCTTTCCTTTTCCCTTGGTGCCCCATTTTTCTTTCTTCCGACTATTGCCTATACTCTGAGCTATGATCCTCTTCTTTATCACCTACCCTGTTATACCAGCTCTGCCAGCCTATTTCCTCTATTAAAGGTATTCTTACCCTTCGCACCCTGTTACTCATTGAGCAACATTTCTCAACCATGGCACATCCCAAAGAGATACCTCTCCCACACTTCATCTAACATTGCTCAGCTTGCTTGCTCCATGTGATTACCTGACTTGAGGGCACAAATGAAATATCAGTCTAGTTCTTTCTTCCCTCTGGCCTTAAAGGGACATTAGGAAATGGAATTTGAACACCAAAAAAAGACACTTTTGCTAGCAAATGTTCAGGCTGCAATTTCCAAATGGGTTTTGGAAATTCATAAGTGCTCTGATATGGACTCTAATGGAAAATAACTCTTTCTTTAAAATATGTCCTAATCAGCTGCAGAGTAGTCTAAAGGGCTGGACATGAAAATAATTCCTAAAAGTGAACTGATAACGTGAATGTTGGTCTCCTTTGTTCTCCTATCTTGAATCAATTTGCTATTTATCATATATTAGGACATTTGCTAGTAGTTGCGCTTTTTTTCTATAAGGCATGACATCAGGCATGATAACAGTGATAATGAAGCATTAACAACGTACGTGCTTTACATCTTTGTTGTGCAGTTAATGTTTCGTTTTTTATTTCTTTTTGGCTGTAGTATTTTTTGATGAGGAGACAATAGGTTGTAATCAGGCTTCTTAGAGCTGTTGGTGGTTAAAGGAATTATGGCTATATAGACACCGGCCAGTAGGCGTATCTGACTGACTGTGACCAGGAAAATAAGACAAGCGGTACAGTGCAATGTGATCTGTGCTACAAATCAGTGCCATAATGACAGGCATGGCCAGTCTCGCAGATGGACAGGGTGCATTGTCTTTGTCTTGGACGCTGGAAAAGGTATCGTTAGGAAGGAGAAACAATTCAACAGCAATTGGGGCCTGTGTTTTAATTTTTGTTAATGTGAATTTTGCTTACGGAAAGTGACTCAGCTCACTGGGTTGAATGAGGAGCTAGCTGGCCAACTAAGTTTTCAAACTCACCTCTGCCAAGTCCACTTCATTCATAGCCTGCCAAACACCCATGTCGTGCCACTAACTGGCCTTTTCCAGAGTTGGGTCTAGGAGTTGTGTCAATTTGTGTGGTGGTGATTTGACAGCCAATCATGAGGGGAAACAGGGCTTGATCCTTGACTTGTATTTGAGTAGTGCCGTTGAATTGATTTCTGATACGCGTAGAGGTAATCATGTACTTAAGTGCTTTGCTGGGTGAAGGCCAAAATACCCAGCACCTTGCTGAATCAATCCAGAAGGGGAAGCAAATAAGTTTGTGGTTTTGAGCTAAACTGAACTTGAACTGTGTAGGCACTAGGGACAAAATGCCAAAGCATCAGCTTACTGCATCACTGAGCTCCCACTCCCAATTTGAACCTCTTCCTCACTACTATCAAGTGTTCAGTGACATTTCACATTGAGATAAAGATCATCGCTTGTTTGTTTTTAAAGAAAATGAAGAGTTCAAAATGAAAAGAAGCTTTTTTGCGGGGGTGGGGAAGGAGGGAAAGGGGGATGGTATTATGTATAGCGAAAGAAAATCTTGTCACAATAGCTATGGCAGAAGAACCAAGTCCTTAGAAGGAGAACTTGAAGTGGTACATACTCGATCTTAGAGGAAAGCAACAATCAACAATTTGCATTTATTACAAATTATGCTATAATTTCCTGTTAAGTGTCAGCCTAACTAAGCCACGGTCAACGCTGTGTCAATGTGTGCATGTGTGTCTGTATGTATAAAAGCACTACAGATTTATATTGCATTATAATTGTTCAGAGTATGGTATCCATGCAACTCACTCTACTAACGGTGGGGCAAAATAAATAAATAAGTTGGATAAGTTGAACTGATTTCGACTATAAAGAAAACCTGCATTGGCGAGCTAATGTTAGAGTCCCCCTGTTTCAGTTTTATGAAGAGCTTCCAATAGTTGATAGCACTTGGCCAAGTAGGATCACAGAGAAGAACAGTAATAAAGCTATTTTAATGAGTGAGAATTATTTTTCATTGGAAAATTCCATGTAAATACCTTTATGGAAATTCAAACTATTTTCCATTTTTGAAAAACGGGAATTTTGGGTTGCAACTGAACATTGTTACTGAAATTCTGCTCTTCAGTTTTTAGCGAAAATGCAGTTTCTCCGTGAATGCTTTGATCAAAAAGCATTTTATTATTGGAAAAAGTTCAGATGAAAATTTTCACTGGTAAAACTAATGTCCTTAATATTATTCTGGGGGGTGATAAGGTCAATTGTGCCAGTTCTCTAAATGTTCTCTTCGAACAAGGGTGTGGATTATGGTGACCTTTTTCATAGGCATCTTTTTTTTTAACTTGGAACTGATCTGTGATTTTGTTCATGTATGCACATCACTGAACATATTTTAGTTGGTACTAATTTTGGAAGCTGACTTAGTTTGGGTGTGAATTAGTAATTTTGTGGTTAATGGTGGCAGGATATGGAGCCTACTGTTTGAGCCTTCAAATCCTTCCACATGTTCAGCTTAATCTCAGATTTAGATCACTCTAGCAGTTCTGTTTTGGGCATTTCTTGTACAAATACTACTGGCCAGTGCTGTACCAATGAAGTTTGGTGCCCAGGGCAAAGCCTGCAGCGGCAGCCCACCCTTGCCCCCTGGACAGATCCGGGAGCACACGCCGCCCTGCTTGCCTGGGAGTGCACGCAGTATCAGAAGCCAGCCTTCCCCCATCCTTTCTTCCTTCCCTCCCACAAAGGAGCCGCTCGCAGCTCTGTCCCATGCCTTGCCCTGGCTGGGCAGCGCCTGTTGGCGCCCGTTTTCTTTGGCACCCGGGGCAGTTAGCCCGCTTGCCCTGCACTTGCTACGTCACTGCTACTGGCCGTGCCCAAGTGTGTGTTGGTTTCAACAAATGAGCACGGATTCAGTAGGGGTTCAGCTGGAATCTCCAGGTTCATTTAAAAATGTGAGCTGAAAAGAAGTTGAACCCGGGGTCCAAAGTACTAGTGTTTTTCATTCCGACATGTCTCAGCTTCCAAAGTCAGATAATCATGGAACAAAAAGTGAGTATCATGCCCGGCTCACTTTCACATTTTCTTTCTGTTCATCTCCCTACATGCTGAGGAGGTGATCATTCGGCTTGTGACATGCAGTCTCTCCCAAAAAATCTGAATTTAGTTGGCATAAAGCAAGTGCATGTGGTTTTAGTAAGCAGCTTGCACATAACAACAAAGGACAACTTTGACTTGTTTTTAAATGTCAGTGCACAAAGGAACTCCATTGAGAGAAAGTATGCCATTTGTAACATCATCTTAACCATCAGTTCACCTCAACACCTATTGTATATACCTACTGGCTTCCTTGGACATGATGTCTAACCATTCAGAATGAGCATCTAATCGTATTAAAGGGTCGCACATTGTGATAGACTAGAATAAAAATCTATTGAAGGAGCATTTCGATAATCAACTAATGGAGCTTTCATATAGAATCACAATACTGACCCAGCAACTTCTGCACTAGCCCTCAGGGCCAGCCAATAATCACACTGGTGGGAAGAAGAATGGTGCGAGGGAATTGGAAGAAGACAGGCATTGCATGTAAGAGCTCAGGGCACCAGCTTGTGGCGATGTATGTCACTGCTTTCACTAGTGTCTGTGACTGCGCAGTTGGACTTCTGGATGGCATAGAGCATCATTCCTGATTCCTCATGCAGGTGACATGCTTTTATGATTATTGCAGTTCTGGCCTTTTTCTATTTCAGTCCTTCTGCTTAGCTCCTGTTGTGTGAGAGACTGAGCCATTATCGTTATAGAGTGATGATAATGACCAATAATTGGACTGGTGATACTGCACAGCATTTTCATCAACTGTAAAATCCTGTAGCTTATTTATTTGCTCTACTGTAGTGCCTATACATCTTAGTTATCCCTGGGTGCATCTACACATGCGATTAATGAGACTGAATAAACTCCGGTGCAATTTGAACTGGAGTAAACTAATCTTGATGTCACCATATACATGTGCATTTAAGTGCAGTAATTTACTTTGCTGTCAGATGGGACTAGCCAACAACATTGTAAATTGGTCTACACTGGCTCAGTTATTGCACACATGTAAAGACTGATGCTTTACTGCACAGTAAATTAATCTACTGTGCAGTAAAGCATGCCTACTGTGAACCCCATTTATGCTGTGCATTGTACAAACACAGAAAGCAGATTGGGTCCCTGCTCCAGAGAGCTTACAATACCAATGTAGGCAACAACAAATGAATATAGATAGATGATTAGCACCAGGGCATAGGGGGACTGTATTTGTTAGCCTGATAGCAGTAGTCATAGCACACCAGCAGTATAATATTTGCTCATATTTTGAGTAGGTGTGATGACAAAGGAGATTTTTCAAGAAGGGATTTGAGGGAGGATAATGAGGCAGCCTGGTGCATATATCTGGGGAGATCCTCTTAAAAGCTTGGGGAAAAGCATGAAGATACTTGCTAATAGATTTAACATGTGAACAGTAGAGGCTAGCTGTTGGCTAATCAGATACTGAATGAGAAATGCCAGGCATGGTGAAGGGCTATGAAAGTGCAGGTGAGCAAAGGAGGTAGAGAAGAGGGAGCCATTGGAGGAAGGCTCATGAGCGCTCAGGATGCGATACGACATGTGGTACTGCAACTTCTCTCTGATTTAGATTTCCTGATCGCTCATCTCAGGTTTTACCAATTAACACATGAACCAGAAGGAAGTCTTGGCATCTGTCTTTCTCCTAGAAGGGCTGAGTATCTTTGTGGTTTTCTGAAAGCAGCACTTGCTCTTCTGGCAAGGGCAATGGACTGCTGACCACTTGCATGTCTTTTTTCTCTACTGTTGGTTACCTTGGTGGACTCCACTGGTTTGATACTGTTTGCTCTGCCATTTCTGAAGCCCTAAGGGTCTGGCTATAGAGTCTCCTTGTTAAGCTTGCTACTGCCTCCAGGAAGCATGGCCCTACCCTCCTGTGCTGGCTCTGCCTGCAAATTACAGGGTATAGATGGCTTAGAGGTGGGATGTGTGCTCAGTTGTGCATGCTCTGCTCTCAACTGTTTATACTGCCAACGTCATGGGCTTCCTTGCACGCAGAGTGGGCAGGAGTGGGTGGAGCTGTGCTTGCCCCTGGCAGTTCTAGGATGGACAGGCCAGCGTTATAGATGTTGCCTAACTATCTGGGCCTTGGTTGCATGATGTGTGGGCACAAATAGGTGGGGGTTTGTGCCTGGAGGAATCCTGGCAGGGAAATGACATGGATGAACCTTAAATCACCATCTACTTGTTGATTCTGTGTCGACAGAGGGTGCGGATACACTGACAGAACTGCAGTGTATTGTGGTTATATGTGTGTATGTGTGGTTATTTTGTGTGTTCTGTTATTTTCCCATGAAATGCTTCCTCATCCTCTGTTAACAACTGTTTTATCTCGGCAACTCTGTCTATCAGCTGGTTGTGCATCACCTTCCGTTGTTGCCAGCCACTCCAGATGGAAGCTGAATTGCACGCCATAGTGCCACCGATCGCATCTAGATGCAGGAGTGAGTGCCAGCTGGCTCTTAGGGTATCATTTTGTGTGCCTTCAAGTTGCCATCGGTGTGGAGGATAACTTTGCATGTTGATTTTGGTCAGGCAAATAATCTGAGCATCTGTGGGAAGCCATCTGCTGATTCCTGATTTCTTCATGCCTTGTAGGCTGGAAGGGCTTCACCCAACATTTTCTGACACTTTTCTACCATAACAACTGTGACTACTCCTGTTTGCTTTGCATTTGCATTCAGGGTTGGCTGCTATGGTGTCGATAAATAGCTAAGTCTCTGTGTGCATAACAGGGAGGGTGTCCAGTTATCTTTGCAATGGTGTGTATTTGCATTTGCTTTTTCAGTATCCACTGGCAGATGTGGGATCCCCCATAGTATACCACTTTGCTGCTGTAATGACTTGCAATCTGGCATGGGCTCTTCCTCAGTAGTTTCCTACTGTTCACGGGGAGTGGCCGTGAGCTTCGCTGAGACTTCTGGAGTATGTGAAGCCTCTTAAATTTCCAAAAACTTTTGTGTGCCCATTCTTGCATGGCTAGAAAACTGCTAGATTATCTGATACCACATTTTCCCTGATTTATGGCATTGTTGCAAAGCAAGTACTGGCTGGTGCCTTGCTTGAAAATACATTGCTGCACATCCTTTCTTTCCCCCTGGTCCATGCTGTGCTACTTTCTGGGAAGCAAGCCAGGATTTATCCCTAATTTTTCAATATGCAACAATCAGTTGGAAAATGTGAAATCAATTAATCCTGGCCAAGCCTAAAATGCCAGTACTTTCTAGCTTGTGCAGCTTTAATGCCAATGTCTAATTGAACAGTGAACAAAACCAGAATTTGGAAAATATGAAAGCACTAGGTTATTACATTTTTTTTTTTCTTCTCAGTAGAAATGAGTAACTGCATTTCCAGTCATGAAGCTTGCAATGTTATTTGCTGACACATGGTAAATACTGATTTCAATTTCTCCTTAGCTCACTTTACAAAATGGAATTGGAAATAATGAAATATTTTCCATTTGCTACCGCACAAAAATGTCCTGGAACTTCTAAATAGGGGTTCAGATTTCTCAAATGTAAAGCTCAGTGCTTCCCTCTCTAAGCAATTTTTTATTCATCTGCATTGTTAAGACACTCTGCATTTGAATGGGTGAAGAAGGTATTATTCACATCACTGTTGTTTCCAGGTTATTGGGAAAAGCAGATGCAGCTAGAATCACCTGCCTCGGTTAGTTAAAAATGGCGATTAAAAGAAATATATGCCGGAACAATGCTTATAAATTACAAATATACTCTGGAAGAGTCTTGAGTGAATGATACTGATGCATCCTTAAATCTGTGGCCATCAAGTCATGCAGTGCCTTTGATACCATTAATGAGCAAATAATGTTTTGACTTACTTTTCTTAGTAAAATCTGACACTTCTTATTGTCTTCCAGCTAACAAAATACTACTGTCATTTGCAATAACATGCTGTTTAAAAATCTGCCTGGGTTGTGTGGATCTCAGCTCTTTCAAGTTAAGAAAGGACAAGCATGTCTTGCCTGTGCTTTTATTTCCTTTGCTTTAGTGGTTGCAGGTCCCATTAGTTAAGCCCCTAGCCATGCTTGGAGGGCTCAATGACTGTCATTTGGGTCAATAAGGCTTGAACTGAGCCTCCTGATCTAAGCCGTGATGCATTTTGCTCCAGCTTAGCATAATGATGAATAGCTAGAAGAACCATCCCCCCCCCCACCCTTTGTGCCCCTTTCCTTCCCAATCTGAATGCTGCTTTTCCCTTTTAAGGGAGAGCACCCTCTTTTCCCATTGCACCAAAGACAGCCCCAGTTTGTGAGATCTAAATTTCACAATTTGTCTTGTCAGGCTACAAGATAGAGCTTTTCTTTTATACTGTCCAGTCAAGACTGAATGTGTCATTTTTCAGAGCAGTGCATGTGGGTGGTTATGCACAGAGACCCCCAACTCTTTTTGATGGGATCTGTGTGTTTGCCTCCCACAGAGCAATTTAAAAATGCACCATTGAACTTCAAGGTTTCCCTCATGTTTCCTATTCTAACCTACCGCCAGTCTTCTGTCAAAGAGGACTTGCATGTGACTCCAACTGTTAGAGACCCTTCTTGATAACTAACCAGAAGGAGCTTTCCACAGTTGATGAAAATGAAATGGCTCTGCGCTCCACCCTCATTACTTCTCAGGGATTTATTGTGCTGCCTTCGGGTCGGGCTGTCGCTGCTGTTCGGCAGCTCTCTCCAATCCACTGCAGATTCTTAGACTCTGTGCAATTTTGTCCCCTGCAGGAATACTTGCTTCAGTCAACTCTGCCAGGCCAGGGAGCAAGGACTGACGGGGGAAAAAGTGACCACAATGCACATACATTTCTGGAGGGAGTTGAGGGGAAATGAACACTTGCTTAGCAAGGAGGGACTAATCTGCTTTAATCAGTAAGAGAAGGATAGTTAATCATGTTCGCCAGAAGTCAGGCAGAAAGCAAGGGCAGATGGCACCTAGAGTCTGGAGTTCAGAGACGTGAGCTTTTGTAGGTGACATGTGAAGTAGGTTGTCGCCTATGAAAGCTTATATCTTTCTGAACCAAGTAGATGCTGCTTTACCCTGCCTTCTGCTTTAATCAGGAGGAAAAAACTATTATGTGCTCTCATTTGGCCAGCGTTAAAGGTGGTAGATGCTCCGTTTCACTGCCGTGGTGGGGCAGATTCTTAGACTCTGTGCAATTGAATCCTGTAGTTGTAGGTTTGGGAATCTGGCATGGAGCATCCCTTGAACCATCTCTGAGCTCCGATGACATCACTGGCCCCAGTTCCTCCAAACGCTTAGCGCCTGGGTTTGGAAAGAGAGTCATCACCGGTAATGTTTGTTGCAATTTGCTTTTGAAACTGCAGGGGGAATACTCTAAATATCAGGGGACTCCCTGAAGCATTTTGTTAGAGATAATCAAACTAATACTAATAGCATTAATTACTTGGACAAATATATGTTAAAGAACATTTAACTTCTGTAAAGGTACTTGTGTACTTGTATGGCCCTGCAAAGACTAGCGAAGCCTCATGACCCTCACTGTGAAGGGCGGTAGTGCTAGTCCTGTTTTACAGATGAGGTATCTGAGACACAGCGGTTTATCTGCACTAGTGTTTCCCAAATGGTTCATACCTGGGGCACACTTTTTTTCCTGGATTCACTCTTCTGCCTGAAAGGGGGGATGGTAGTGGTGTGAATGCAGCTTGCAGATGTCCAGTCCTGGTACCACTGCTGCTTCTCCCAGCCTCCCCTCTTCCCAGATGCAGCACGTTGTAGCTTCCAGCTGCTGGGGTGCTGTGCCATGACTAAAGATCTGCAAACTACCCATGCGCTCCCCTGACTGCACCCCAAGGACTCCCACCCTTTGGAAATCACTGACCTACGCTGTGTCCCGGAGAGGCTGCTCCTGTTTGCACGATCCATCCTTGGTGATGTGCCCATGAAACTGCTCTGTAGGTGTCCCCATGGTCACTCTCTAGGCACACTTCAGAGAAATCCCAGGGGACACTTGGGCTAGGGACAGGCACTACACATAAACTGGTTTAAGTGATCAGAAACTGGTTTAAACTTGTAACAGAACAGATGTTCAGTGCACATAAACCAGTTTGAAAATGGCTGAAACCAGTTTGAGATAAACCTGGTTGAATGTAGTGTCAGACTTAACTGATTTGGCTCAAACTGGTTTATGCAATGTCTGTCCCAGACCGGGAGACTAGAGCATGCCCAGGAGAGTCCTTGCCAGGGCACCTTGGCATACAGTGGTGAGGAACCCAGAAAGGCAAAGTAACCTGTCTAGTGCCACACAGCAAGTCAGAGTTGGGTTTTAAAAATTTGGCACTTCTTAGCTGAAGACCCAGCCTGCCCCCCTCTCTCCCACCATGTGCACTAGCAAGATTTTCTTAGGATACTTTGTATGGAGATGACTTGCAGTCTTGGTATTGCTTTTCCTGCTTCAGTAAGTAGCTGTTTTCTGACTGTTGCATATATTAGATCTGATGCCAAAAAGAACCATTATAGGTTTTATTGCAGCACATTGAAGAAGAGAAATACATTAACCTGTGTTATTCTTTGCCATTAAGAACAACAGCCAAAATCAAGTAGTTCAAAGGAAGTGGAGAGAAAGAGAAAAAGGAAGGAACTTTGCATTATAGCGAGAACGTACCGTGCATGCTGTCAATTGCCATTTTCTTTGCGCTGTACTCAGCATGGATTCCTATAGCACAATGTAAACAAAATTATAATCTTATCAAGCAGCCTTGCTCCTACAGTGATGACAGCCACTTAGATTGCCAGAAGCAGGGCCGGAAAAGCAAAGACCATATTAAAGCAGATGACAATCTTTTTTTTTTTTTTTTACTTGTGCGGGCTGAAAGAAAATTATAATAAAGATTTCATTCTGTATTATTGCGACAGGGCAATAAAATAAGTCTCCAGCAGACCTAGAAGCCATTTCTCAAATACATCACTAGCCCATGGTGGCGGGTTAGGATTGGGATGATGTGATGAGAACATTGTGGGCCTAATTCTTCAGAGGCTTGCACCATTTTTACATCACTGCTTTGTGTCTGTTGTAAAGAAGGTAAGAAGAGAGTTGGGAGATATTTTCAATAGTTTTGTTTAAATAGATATAAAAAACAATTTTTATATTGTTTAGATTATATATAAAAATAATTTATATTTTATATGTATAATATAGAAATATAATAATATAATTTATATATAATATAAATACACATATATACATACATGTACATGTATACACACATATATATACACATACATACATACATATATATGTATATACAGTAAAAGTTCTGTTAACCGGCATCTTGCAAGCCAGCATGCTCAATTAACTGGCATATTTTGTTATCTGGCATCCCCCATTCCCAGAGAATGCTGGATAACAGAGCTTTTACAGTATATACATATATATGTATGTATGTATATGTGTATATATGCATGCATGCATGTGTGCGCGTGCGTGTGTGTGTGTGTGTGTGTGTGTGTGTAACGTGCCCATGCCACTAAATGTGGGTCTTTCAGAAACTGGACCCAAACTTCTTTTGAAGAATTAGGATTTGGGGGGTTCAGATTCTGAGCTCTGATCCAATCTGAATTCAAGGGCAGATTGTACATTTTCCTATTTTGAAGATCTCGTGGGAATACCAGGCTTCTAGCCCAGGAGGTTTCTCTGACATCTACACACTTCCCAAAATGTAAAATACATTAATAAAATGCTTTAAAAACAGGATAGCATTAGGTGTTGTGCATCACCTTTCCAATTCATAGACTGTTCAAAAACTTCAGGACACCAGGTGAAATCCTGACCCCAGTGATGTCAGTGGGATTATTAATATTGATTTCAGCAGAGCTACTGTTTCATATACTCTAATTAAAACTGGGTTTGCAACCGGGTTTGCAATCGGTCAAGCTAGATGATCTGTTCAGGTCTCTCCTGACCCTAGCTACTATGAAACTATAATATCCTTTTTTATTCCTTTGCAGGGTCACATTGGACATTTGTTGCATGTTTTTCCTTATAAATAGTAACACGACACATTATTATTCATGAAATGTGCCCCACACATTATTCTTGCAGGTTATTTTAAATGTATTGGGAAAGAGAGAGAGAATCAAAACTGTTTGGCAGAATATAAGTAGTTGTGAAAAACTCTTGTCTTCAACATGCGGCATCTCCATCCTTGACACTTTTTGTAAAAATAGCACAAATGTATATAATATCTGTAGCATGGTGAAATCATGATGCTTTTGAATTCAATGTAGATTGCACAAGTTCCTTATGTCTCTTAACAGACATTTGCATATTCAGTATATTAAAAGTCAAGATCTTGCCTTGCATACATATGCATCTCCCATTGTCTTTAGCAGGAGGGCATTATGCATGGATCTGAAGACAGAATTAGGACCCCACACTAAAGCTGCCTTTTCTTGAGGAGCCTTACACATGTTTGTACTGTCAACCAAGTGTCAGTAAAATGCTGAGAGGCATTATGAAGGATGTTTCTTGCTTATGGTTTTATTTGTGGTGGTGCATTTGGCTGCTCTTCTGAGGGGGAAAACTGAATCACAGGGGCCAGAAGTGAGCCTGCTGTGGACAGGTGGGTTGCAACTTCAAAAGCTGGCTATGAGATTGAGTCTCATATTCACCAGTAGCCTTAAAGGGAACTGAATGCCTAAACTCCATGGTCCACTGAGGACTCCACAGTCTAACTGTCGGGCTGCGCAAAGCTTTGGTCCCTGATTTGATTTGGCCTGATTTGGTGGCCAAATCGCTGAATCTGAATCGAATCAGTGGACCCTTTAATCTCTCTGAATTGAATCAGAATCCTCTGAATTGATTCAGAGAGATTTGGAAAGATTCGGCGATTCGGACTTAGACACAGCTTTAATTTTTTTTTTCTACGTACCTCTAGGTACCAGGCCGCTCATGAATGCTGCAGTGCTGGGGTGCGTGGAGCATCCCACAGGAGCATGGGGGGCTCCCCAGTGCACATGTGTAAGGTTCCCATGCATAATGCAGCAGACCCAGAAGTGGACCAGAAGCACTTTTGGTCCACTTCTGGGTCCATCGGGGAGTGCATGGGGGCCCCCCCACGCCCCTGTGGCTCAGCGACTGGTGTCTCCTGGGTCTGGGGGAGGCACCCGGGGTCCCCCTGTGGCTGATTGCTAAGCCAGGCGACGTGGGAGGGGGCCTGGTCCACTTCTAGGTTCACCACCAAGCATGTGGAAGGCCCCCCCGCACTCCTGTGGGATGCTCCATGTGCCCCCGCATCGCAGTGACCACGAGTCGCGCAGGTACCTTGATGTGTAGAAAAACCATTTAAAGCTGTGTCTGTGTCCAAATCGCTGATTCTCCAAATCAGTATCAAATCTTCAGATTTGGATCCGGCTGAATCGAATCAGGGATAGTGATCCGAATCAATGAATTGAATCACTGTCCCTGATTCAGGCTGAATCTGAATTGAATAGGACCCACTTTGCACACCCCTATCCAAATGTAGTGCAGTAGATTTTTCTGTACAGGATGGCTACAATCCTGATCCTCAAATCTCCTTTCTGAGCTCAGTGTGGGCAAAGGCTGTCACCTGTGGAGCATGTTTGTGTGGTGATTTATTACAATTGAGTTGCATTTTAAGCGATGCTATGAGTCTTTTCTGTGGAAGTAATGTGGTATTGTATTTATGTAATGGATCTTCTATTTCTAGACAAGACACTTGGGAAGGCATCTGACATAGATGGGGGGTGGCAAATGGGGGTGGGGGGAATGAGCGGCTGGATGGCGAGTGGGGTGGCGGTGGCAACGTGGTTCCTCTGCTCTCACCCTGCCCTGGCCCTACTCTGTGCTCCATCCCTGCCTGCCCCTGCGTGCTCCCTGGTGCTCCCTGGGACCTTTCAAAGTACCCCCAGAGGCACGCATACCCCCAGTTGACAACCCCTGCACTAGCAAAAAAACCATTTCAGGACATCCAATTGACAGAAAGAAGTGGTGAATGGATGGGAGAGGAACGACAGGGATAAATACAGGCCGACAATTGGTTATATTATAAATTTTTTGGAATTAAAATATCCCCAACTGTTACATAAAAGTTGGAGGAATGTTCTGGGACAGGTTTCAGGGAGGTAAAAGTTCCTTGTCATAGGACTCAGTGCGTCAAGGAGAAGAAACTTTGCTGACCTTAAGACTTCTTTCCAAAAACTAGATGCTATTCATTTGCCAGAGAATGATTTTCTTGCTGCATAGCACCACCTAGTCTCCTTTATCAGGGTATTTGGAAGTGAACAAGTATTATTTTTAAGAGTCAAGGCATTAACAGCTGATATATGGAGCAGCACTTACTCATTTAACGAGTTCCTGTTAATCTACAGGACTTGATTAGTTTCCTAGATACTAGATTTTTCAATTTTTCTGGTTCACTTCAGTTTTCTACCAGAGGGTGAATTCTTTGCCTTCAAGGGAAGGAATCGTTCCAGTGGACAGAGATCCCGTGGGGGTGTTGCTGCTTTTTTTTCTCTACCAATTTCACTGGTGTAACCCATCCCCAAGTTGTAGCTTTGAAATATTGAATCACAAAAAGATTATTTTGTGGCAAGAAAAAAAAAGAAGATTCCCAGCTACAACTTGGGGAATGCTAATTTTTGGCCTCTTTTTCTTGCTTATGGTTTTCGGAGAGGGAGAGTGGATGTGTGTGGATTTGCTGTGCGTCTCAATCCTAAAGAGCGTGGGGAACATGCTAAAGAAAATAAATCTGCAAATTAATCTTGTGTTTTGCCACTTGCAAAAATCCCTTTTCCACCCGCAGCATGAGGATCCTTTCCTTCTAGCGTAGCTAGCCTGTCCCTGTGGTGCCAGAAAAATCCACAACGGATGGCTGATTTAGCACCTCCATAAGGAAAATCGTTTTGCTTCCTATTATTGCTGTATATTGGTTGACGTTAATCCCATAATTGAAGCTTCCGGTTTTAGGATTAACCTGATACATATCAGTAAAAGCCTGCTAAAAAAGAGTAGATTTTTTTTGTGGTAAACAGAGATTTAGACTGACAATTTATATTCCCCACCAGCTCGCATCGACACCTTTCAATATGTCGTGCCTCTCCTGATCTCTGTAAGCTCACTAACCCAAGCTGTTTCCTACAGCAGTTTTGAGCTACTCCAGTCTGTTCCATACTATGGAATGGTGTTCGTTTAAACAACCATGGTTTAAGAAGCGAAAAGAAAGTAGGCCCTGAAATTTATAATCAAATAAATGCCACCAACCGGAAATTGAATTTGTGCCATGTGGTAAATCCATTTTAGGAACCTTCTGTCGAGGATGATAAAATCTTTTACCTTCTGAAAAATATGCAGTATTGTATAAAGGCCCTGTGACTTGAGCTTGTTCTGATGATGCTGGTGGCCAATGCACCAGGAAAGCAGTAGGTAAATGATTGATTCAGGTGCAGATTCAATTTGCTAATAAGACCAGCTGGTACTAGGAGGTTCAGTAACGCCACCTGCCCAGCATCTGGGCAGCCGCTGCTTTTATAATTGAGTCGAACCTAAATGGGGTGGAGACGTTTTGTTTCTTGTCTTTGAACTCTGTGTTGAGTAAAAATGTGGGAAGGGAAACTGCTTAGCACTGAAAGTCCCTTTTATGCTGGTTCTGCCTCAGTACAGACACTTTCAGTCTGTAATTCAGCACGTATTAAATATTGTTTCCGGCCACGGTAAGTCTTGTTTCACCCCAGCAGCAGCTTTTTTTCTGGATAGTTCCTCCAGCTCTCCCCTTGTTCGGATGTAGCATCCTTTTCTGATTCTTCAAAATATTTTTAGGGCTTCAAAATCAAACTAATGTCTTCGATAGAAACCAAATATTAAGTGCTTTAGCACAGCTGGAAGTCTGCTTGTTTCATGCTCTATAGGGCATTAAGTTGAGGGAGTAAAGGAAGATGGCAGCTTTTAAAAAACTTAAATTAGTGAATCCCTGTAGAAGTTATTCCTTTTCTTGTTTTCCTTTTTTTTCTAGGAAAGCAGCTTTTCATAAGGTTCTTGATACTTTTACACTTCTAATCAAAACATTAATGTTATTTTGGGGCTTTATCGTTTCATGCCTTTATGCAACCTTTTAGACCTTTATCCTTTGAGGAATGCCATCAATTTAAAATCACACTTCTCAGCTGTTTTTTTCCTTAGGCATAACTGACAGCAGTAGGTTAAAGTTATTGTATTTGAAAAAGTTACAGGGCGGAAAATCTGTGTTTTTAGTTTGTTAAGTGCATTGGACATCGGTTTTGGTACAGACTTTTTCACAGTTTTCAAGGTAGTCAATCATTGTCTCCTGTTGTCTATGTGATTTCACACATCAACGGGAGATAGAAAAACAGCTTTAAAATTAAGTGAATATGATTGTAAAATGAGACAAATTAAAATATCATGGGTTCTTGACAGCTGGTGTACTATCTGAAACTATTCTAAACTGTCTTTTTGGTAATAGATTAGTTTCCATTAGATGGAAACAACATGCTATGCACTTTGATTTTTATCCCGTGACACTTTTTTTCTTCTATCCTGCCTTCTAATTTTGGGGTCAAACATACTGAGTTGATACCCTTGCTTTGACCCTCACTTCCTCTTCCTGCTTCCAGATGCCTCTGGGATTTGTAGACCACAGTTGCAGCCTGCAGTAAATTTGAGCAGGGGAAGGAGTGTTTAATCCCCATCCCTGGCCCCAGGCCCCATCTGTGGTTTGCCTGAGGAGGACACTCCCCCTCTTCACCCCCGGCAGACTGGGCTGCATTCCCAGGCAGGATTGCTCCCTCACCCCCTTGTCAGCCAGCCCTCCCTGCTCCAGCCAGAGAGCAGAGAGGCAGGGTCAGCCCTGCTCTCTGGAGCAGACAGCCCAGCCCAGGACTGGAAGGCATGCTGGGATACTGGGGGACAGTGATTTAACTCGAGCCAGGAAGGGGTCTGGCACTTTCATAAGCTCAGGATGCTTGTTCTTGAGGCCCTGAGAGGCAATGATTTCACAGGGAGGGGAGTTCATGATGAATGGTTGCTCCTTAAGGAAGTGATCCTAGAAGCACAAGGGGAGTCTATCCCAACCCATAGGAAAGGTGGTAAAATAGCTCAACACCCCCCTTGGCTCAACAGGGAACGCATGGACCTCCTACATCTAAAAAGAGAGGCTTATAAAGTATGGAAGACAGGAAACACCTCTAAGGAGGAGGATTCTGCGCTGGTCCGCAATTGCAGGGAGTGAACTAGAAAAGCCAAGGCTACAACTGACCTCCAACTGGCTACACGAATCAAGGACAATAAAAAGTCCTTCTTCAGATATCTGGGGAGTCAAAAGACAAACAAGAGGAACATTGGACCCCTCCTAAACCAGCTGGGGCAGCTGACTACTAACACCCAGGAAAAAGCCAATCTGCTTAATGATTACTTTGCATTGGTTTTTCACTAGCCCAAAGGGACCACCCTGCCTAACATGATATGGGATGACCAGGGTGAGGATGAATATATGCCCATCATTGGCATGGATCTTGTGAGGGAACATCTTGAGAGGCTGGATCCCCACAAATCAGCCGGTCCAGATAGATTGCACCCAAGAGTGTGAAAGGAACATCATAGCGCAGCCACTGGCAAGGATATTCGAGAACTCCTGGCAAAGTATCTGAAGATTGGAAGAGGGCCAAGGTGGTACCCATCTTCAAAAAAGGGAGGAAAGAAGACCTGGGAAACTACAGGCCAATCAGTTCGACCTCAGTCCCTGGGAAGATCTTGGAAAAAATTATCATAGAAATCATTCTTGACAGGCTAACAGAAGGCGATATCATGAGGGCTAGCCAGCACGGGTTTGTTGTGGGTAGGTCTTGCCTGACCAATCTCATTTCCTTCTATGACCAAGTGATGTATCACCTAGAGAGAAGGGAAGAGGTTGATGTAATATATTTGGATTTAAAAAAAGCTTTTGAACTGGTGTCCCATGATATTCTCATGGCGAAATTGGGCAACTGTGGGCTTGACTACTCTACAATCTGATGGCTGGGGAACTGGCTCCGAGTTCGGACCCAGGGAGTGGTACTTGATGGAACCAAATCAATATGGCACTTGGTGACCAGCAACATCCCCTAAGGCTCCATTCTTGGACCTGTACTCTTTAACGTCTTCATAAACAAGCTGGATACTGGTATCAAAAGTGGAGTGGCTAATGCTGATGACAATAAACTTTGGGGAAAAGTATCCACACTTGAGGATAAGTTGGTGATCTAGGCTGACCTCAATAGGCTTGCAAGGTGGGCAGATGAAAACCTGATGGAATTCAATATGGAGAAATGCAAGGTGCTCCACCTCGGGGGGCGGGGGGGCGGGGAATGACCTGCACCACACTTATAGGCTCAGCAATGCTACGCTCACTTACACCATGACCGAAAGAGACTTGGGGGTCATGACTGAGCACAAGATGAACGTAGGTCACCAATACAACACTGCAGCTGTCAATGTGAGTAAAACTCTGCCTTGCATCTACCGATGCATTTTGAGCAAGACTCAGGATGTCATCCTCCTGCTGTATTTGGCCTTGGTGAGGCCACAGCTGGAGTGCTGCATCCTATTCTGGGCTCCACAATTCAGGAAGGACGTGGAGAAGCTTGAAAGTGTCCAGAGGAGAGCCACACACATGATCAGAGAGCAAGAGAGCAGGCCTTATGAAAAGAGGCTGTGAGCTATGGGACTCTTCAGCCTAGAGAAGCGCAGGCTCAGGGGTGACTTGGTGGCAGCCTATAAGTACATAGCGGTGTGCATCAGGATCTGGGGGAATGCCTGTTCACCAGAGTGCCCCAAGGGATGACAAGGTCCAATGGTCACAAACTCCTCCAAGACCGTTTTAGGCTGGACATAAGCAAAACTTCTTTACTGTTTGAGCTCCCAAGGCCTGGAGTAGACTTCTCCCAGAGGTGGTACAAGCACGTACTCTGGATACTTTCAAAACACACTTGGATGCCTATCTTGTTGGGATCATTTGACCCCTGCTGACTTCCTGCCCCTTGGGCAGGGGGCTGGACCTGATGATCTTACAAGGTCCCTTGCAGCCCTAATGTCTATGAAATCTATGAGAAGTTTCATAAACTGGTTTAACCCAAATCAGTTCAGTCTGATACTGCATTCAACCAGGTTTATTTTCAACTAGTTTCAACCATTTTGAAACTGGTTTATGTGCACTGAGCTTCTGTTCTGTTACAGGTTTAACCCAGTTTCTGATCACTTAAACTGGTTTATGTGTAACTTCTGTCCCTAACCTAGAGGTCTCTGTATTTCTTACTGTGAAGGAGACATTGATGGGGGATACTGTAGTAGTTACAGCTGTGTCAGACTGCCGCACTGGAGCACAGAGGCATTGTGTTACCTGTTGTCAGTCTCTTGGTTGGAGGTAGATTAAATTCCAGGTAAATTTCTGGAGCAAATCACTTGATCACTTGAGCTTTGCACATTTCAGGCGAAAAAGTTAAGTCAATGTGGAATGAAGAACCATAACGATAAAAGCAAGGTGACCAATGGCTCCTAAAATTAATTTTTGAACAGCTGGAATAAGAATAGACAAAATGTATGTCAGAGAAGATGGTCAGTTGCCAAAATTTGCTCTCAGTTATCAAAAACTGGGAGTGATTGACAAGGAGTTGAGTTATATCTTTAAAAACCAGATACAATTGTAATAGCCATTCCCTCTGCACTCTGCCCAGCTCTTCTCCATCCTTTCTATGGCTTCAAAACCCTAACAAAATGGGATCTTGACATCAGAGGCAATGCCCTGGAGGTAAAAATGATATTAATACCCCAGTATAAAACAATTATTGATGGTTTTGGAATGGAGGCCTGCTGCTTTCCCAAATCATCTTTGAAAGCAGTTATGGCAGCAGGAGTTCCCACAATAGAACAGAATGGCCTGTTTGTACTCTTCTGCCAGCATCCGAGCTTCAATAAATCGCTCATCAACGATCTGTCCTTGTCCTGTATTGTGAGCACCAGGCATGTTACAGAATCTGAAACTGCCAATAGGATTGTTTTTGTTCTCATTGTTGATGCCCTGAAATGAAACAAGACAGCAGGAGAAGATAACACGGCTTGATCCTTCTCTCTCCTAATTACACAGGACATCATCAAGAGCTGAAGAGCTCTGGGTAATTCCCATCTTGTGCTTCCTATTTAAAACAAATATCTCGTATAGTTTCTTCCTCAAGGAGGAGGGAGGGAGAGCCAGGAGTCCCCATTGGTTTATTCTGCTTCCCAGCAACAAATGAGAATAAAGGTTTGTGAAGGAAAATAATCCGTCTTCTAGACCAGCGGTTCTCAAGCTTTTTTTGTACCAGGACCCATCAATGGCTAGTCCCGACCCAGTGTCCCCCACTCCTGAACTGCAGCTCCCCACCGCCACTGTGTGGATCAGGGGATGGGTGTGTGCGGGGCATGGAGGGGCCACTCTGCCAGCCTGCAAGGGAAAAGCCGTGTTTTTCTCCTTTAAAAGAGAATCTATTTTTAAAGTTTGTGCGTAACCCTTTCATATAGTCTTGAGACCCACTTTAGGGTCAAGACCCCCAGGATGAGAAAAGCTGTTCTAGATGTCTATTCTGCATATTATATGCCTTTTCAAGAGTCACAGCACTTGTGTTCTTGGCTCTTCATGGAAGATAACCAACATTTTGGAATTAGGGTATAATTAATTAGGCAGAATGACTTCTTGACTTGAAGTGCCCGCTTTTCTTCTTCTTTTGTCTGACCTTTGCTTAGATAGAAAATATTTTTTGCAGTTGGTCAGATAAATGCAGAAGCCAAGTTTTTTAAGACCAAGAATAATGTGTTGCTTCTGTGTTCTAATGAAGAGCTTTTCAGATGGGGTTAAATAGCAGGGATCAGGTGAAAGGCAGTAAGGGCCTGGGGAAGGGAAGCATTTCCAGTGAAGGGGCATCTCAAAGGACTGAGATTCCTTGTCCAATGGACTGGGAATATTCAAACAACTCACTTCATCAACTTCTCCGAGCATCAGCCTCCTTCTAGCATCAGCATGTGAGCCGACTACAGGGGACTTGTCTGTTATTAAAGCATGGTAGGGTTTCTTATGTATTTCAGACATTATATATCATAGCCAGCATTATGTTTTATTAGGATTTAATGCCTAATAAAAGTCTCAAGATGCTATGAAACATAATTCACAGCATATTTTGATATATAGCTGATATACTTGCCAGGGAGGGTTGGTTAAATTCTCCAAAAATGGAATCCCAATGTTTTGATATGCTTAGCAAAGAAGTTTAACATATTAAATTCCAGTATGTCATAGACCTATACTTAACACATTATTTTTTTACAATCAGCTGACTTTAAAATGGGAATGTGTCTCCTGTGCATAAAAGGGATCTTAATTTCTCTGCTGGATCTTTGTTTCCCTGCCATTAGCTGAAAGGTCCTGCATCGAGCCACTCCTTCTGGGGTGATGCTGGGCCAGAAGATGACGTCCCATTTCATGACAACATTGAAAGATTTAAAATTTGTTTTTCACCCTGCTTTGAAATGAAAACCAAACTGAACATTTTTTGTAAAAATATGTATATATGGAATTATTGGAATATTTGGGTTTGACTGAGCTTTCTGGTTTAGAGTGAGTGTTCACCTTTGATGAGAGTGGCTCAGCTCCCCAGGTGAATGCTTCCATCACCAGGCTACAGAGCATGACTGAATTTTCTCATCTAGCCAAGTTGAGGTAGCAAGAGGAGAGGGAAATTGTTTTATAAAGAAAAAAATCCTGAGGGGTTTCAGTCTTTTTTTGGTTTCATGGCTGCTTTGTGCTGCTGAAACACAACAAGAGTCATGGGGTCCCAGATTTTAAAGCCAGAAGGGATGATTATGATCACCTAAGCGAACCTCCTGTACAATGAAGCCTAGAGAATTTCTCCTGGTAATTCCTTCACTGAACCCATAACTTTTCATTGAACCAGAGCAAATCTTTTAGAAAGGCTCTGCTCCCTATTTAAAACCTCTAGTGAGGGAGAACCCATTCAGCCCCACTTTTGAGAGGTTTTTTTTTCCACCCTGGTAAGACATGATTTTAAAAAGCTGTTTTGCAGTCCTCAAAGAATTAAACAGAGATTAATTCCAAAATACACAGAGCCGCCCCAAAAGCAGACCATGTGTGGTGTGAGACCTGTTGGTAGACAATAGTAACTTACTGTACGATTAGCAAAATGTTGAGTATCCTGGTCTTCCCAAGGTCTTTTTAATTTCTCTGCCCTCCGTAGACCCTGCTTTCTTCACGTCCTTTTACAGCATCTGATGAAGTGAGCTTCAGCTCACAAAAGTTTGTGCTCTCTGTACATCTGCTTTGGTTAGTCTATAAGGTGCAAATCTACCCTGCCATCTACTTTCCAAGGGAATCATGTGAGTCATTGCCAGGGGGAGGGGGCTTGCCTGATGTGCCAAGGTCTTGCCCTTTTAGGTCAGGGGTGTCCATGGAGCAAGCAAATCCCTGTCAGCACGTGAACTTAGGGGAGAGGTTACCTGCCAAGGGGAGCCTCAGTGCATCTCGAGGGAGTTGTCAATGTGATGGGATTTTTTAAAACTAAAAATGACTGCCTAGATACTCCCCACCCCTCAACTCTGTCACCTGCTCTTCTCCTCCCTACCATTACCCCCTAATTGTATAGAGACAGTTAAGTCTATCATGCTTCACAGTGCTGCCGCTCCTTTTTCTCGACACCTTTATTGTTTAGGACACCTCCATGCCTCAGAAAGGTAATGGGTCCCCTTGTGTTCATGGTCCCCTTGCAAGCTCCTCTGTCTTTGCCACCTGTGTGGGCCCCTAAAGCAGATCCTGCCTGGATATAAAGACAGAATGAAGGGTCATGGTCATTACTGACCCTCCGCAGTAGGGTCATGGTCATTAATGATGCTCCGATCCCTCCTGGAGGCATAATGACAAGGGTTACAACACCTGAGTCTCTTGGTGGCGGTTTAGTGCTGGGGATGAGCAGGGAAGTCTTTCTGCATATCTCTAAGATCTCTTTCCGTGAAGCAGAGTCAATGATCTGGCCAATTATATTGTACAAGACAGCACGAATTAATTCAGGCCAGATCAAAATTGGAGTTGGCACTTTTTTTTGGAGAGCTGTTCCAAAATGATATCCTTGCCTGAAAACTCATGAAAGCAGCCTTTTTTTTGGTAAGCTTTTCACCGCATGTGAACCAAAACTGAACTGTAGCCCCGCAGTCTGCATTTGGATTTAGCCCAGAACCAAAATCAAAGGAACGTGTTCCTATTCTGGGGTTGAAAACTGAACTTTAAAATCATTTCTGGAGATTCGGCTTTATGCCGTTCTTTATTATCAGTAAAGGAATGAGGGAAAGCGGTGGTACGTATGAACTAGATGCAGAAATGATTTTAAACAGCATGTGTATTCCAATGACTTGTGTGAATATTTAGTGGTTCTTTAATGATGTTAGCCCATGCTGTTTCCATAGCAGCACAAACAGGTTTTTTCTCCCACTTATTAAAATAAGATAATTTAGTACGACATTTTCAACTAAACTCTGCCATAAATGCTCCCTTCCCAAACAGGATGTTATAATTATAATAATATGTAATTTACATAGTTACAGAAAAGGGGAAAATCTTTTAAGACGAAAATTGAGAGTGAGAGAGAACATGGGAGAGAGTAGCTGATTTGTAATAATTTTAAATGCTTTGGCAAATAATGTTGTTTTGGGATATAAAATGATGGGAATATGGTATGTGGTAATTTGTGTTCTTATTCTAAATAAATGCATACTGACCCCTAAACACCCATTCAGGGCTGATTGAAAAACAACCTTTTTTTAATCCACTGGGAAATTCTGATGGTTCAAATGTTCATTTTACCCCGAATCGGGAAAAAGAGTTGAAATACTGAAAGTTTCTATAAAATGGAAATGAAACATTGATTCAGAAGCCTCAAAATATTTCATATTTTAGGTTGACCATGATCTCTGAATCCAGCTTGTCTCTTCATGGTGTCTCACGGGAAGTATAGCCGCTAAACTCTAATCCTAGCGAAGGACTCATGGGGAGCAGTACTGGAAAATCAGGGACCCACAGCTGCTGCTCCCACGAGGCACTGCAGTGGCTCTCACAGACCCAGGTTAATAATTATCTGGCTACAAAATGTTTTGTGTTAGTTGCTATGTTGCATTTTGATTTTTTCCAGTGGAAAAATGCTCCCAGAATTGATCTGTGCCTCCAGAAAATTTCACTGAAATCCCATGTGTAATGGGAAACGGTAAAATGTTGTGCTCGTCCCTGCAGTACCCTTCTGTAGTTTTTAACTGATCATAGTGTCTCTTTTACAAAGGGAAATGGTTGCTTTGATGCATAGGATAAATTATATCAGGTGGGTCTACTGAATCCCCTAAGGATTTCCCTATGGCACTCTTCCAGTAATGAGACACGGCTAAGGTGACTCGAAGCATCACATTTCTATGGGAAAATATCAGACCTCAGCTTTGTGCAGTGGATTTACTGTTTGGATGCCCTGAGCATAGAGAATTGGTAATGGATAGTAAATATAGCACAACTTGTGAATAGCTGAAAAGCAGTGTCCAGTTTTATCAGATCTATTTATTCAGAATTGCTGGCTAAAAAGTTACGGCTAGTAATTCTTGGTCTTGTGATTGCTCCTGTGCAGGCTGTGGCAAATGTTTGATACCCAAACTTTAAGTTTATGCAGTGTTGTATAAAGTGATCACAAAAAGGGGCATGAGCACACTTGGAGTGGATGCTAGTGGTTGGGCAGTGTAAATCTAGGAAAGGCACAAGCTGTTACCTTGAGCAGAAGGAAGATCTTGGCAGAGCTTGCCAGGAACAGACATGGCCAATGACTGAGGTCAAACAGCTGCTATTTGTCAGAGTAACGTACAGTCTTGACTCATGAACACACACTAATGCAGTAGGGAGGAGAGAGTGCCTTTTACTATTTCCAGCTGGTCAAGTGAATTGTGTCTTCTCTTTCCAGTTAGTGCCCTGTTAACATCCACATTTTCATCTCTCCGCTGAGCTAGACTTGAAAACCCTCTGACTTGGGATGAAGGATGACACCGTTCAGAAGTTACAATTCAAGTAACGTGCTGCAGCCAGGCTCTTGAGCTAGTCGTCCTGGCGCTCTGTGCTCCCCCACTATTCCCCATTCATTCTGCAACCAAGTACAGAGTCCAGGTTTTAATTTGCAAAGGGCTCTAGTAGTTAGGACCTGGCTATCAGATATTGCCTAAGAGACTTGTGTTTCCAGCTCTTGGACTCATGAGCTCTTGTGAAGGAGCCTGCCTTGCAAGGATAATAGATTGAGTCCTAAGTACCTCTTTTTTCTAGATTCTTTTCTGAGAATTTGTCGGGGTCAGTGTGTAAGGAAAACTGATGAAGAAAGAAGAGAGTAGGGAGAAAGTGGTGGAAGAAAGATGATAATGAAGAAGAAAACAACACAAAGAAAGACACTGTAAATCAAATAAGAATCCCTGAATTTGGTACAAATTTGGTTTTGATGGCACTTGGATAGAGTGCAGAAAGGCATGTCAGAAATGCCTAAAACATACAAGATTGAAAAGACAGTTTAGAAAACATTACCACCTTTGTTAAGTGCGGTGTGAAGGGCACTAGCCAACTTGTTGGTGGGGCGTTGTGGTACTTTTCCAGCTTGGGAAAGACCAGGGGTAGTGCAGAACAGACAAATAAAGAAGGGTTGGGCCTAAAATAGGACAGCTGCGTGAATTCGCAAACAGTACTTGGAACAGCATGGTGAGAGTTAAAGCTACATGGTGTACCTTTTTCTCTTGCACATTTTACATATCAGATAAGCTAAGGTCCTACTGATTTTTGGCAGCATTTCAAGGAAATCTTTAGATAAAGATGAACTGTTCTTGAACCACATCTCCAAAGGATCTGGCACAAACATACTTTCTTGCAATGTGAAACGTGTGTTCTTGTTCCAACATTTATATTTGAACAGACATCTATACCAAAGCAAGGGAAAAATACTATCCTTTTGCTCTTTTTTTGATCATTTGATGTTTCCCTTATGTCTACCTCAGTGGTTCCCAAACTCTGACAGATTGCACGCCACCATTGTGAAACGATACAACCTTCAGTACCACCAGCAAATTTTTGTCATATAAAGTAATTATAATTAATCTATTAATGCATACCACTGACAGGTTGTCTGCGTACCACTGGTGGTATGCGTACTACAGATTGGGAACCGCTGGTCTATCTCATGCTTTCGTGGGGCACTAACATACTATAATGCAGCATCTTGTCTGCTAGCTACGTCACTTTTTTAATGTAATAGTGACAATGGGTATATATACACCACAATCCCTGAGAGACGCTGTGCCCTGCTCCTGCTGACACAATCCAGACCCTGAGCTGTGACAATGAAGCAGCTATGGAGATGCTTTCTGCAGTTTCTTTCACGATCTTCATCTTCAGCATGTTGCAAATTGGTTGTGGGAGCACAGGAAGCCACATAGACCAGGAGCTCCATTCCTTGGTGCCTGAGAGTGATACCAAGCTGGAGGAAAAATTAGTCCTCAATGTATTTCTTTCCCAATTCATTGTCGTTTTTAAGGATCCCAACATCAGTGTGGAACGGCAGTTGCTTTGCAGGCCTCATTAGAGGGAGCTGAGGGAACATTAATAGCAGACTATATTCAGTGCAAAGTTTCCCACCTACTATAAGAGACCAACCAGTTCCCATGTGTGCTGATGAAAGCTGCTTCTTTTGTTACTGAATAGTTGTTCCCTCAGTGTTAAGATAATTGCTGCTCATAGACTACTTTCAAATGCGTGGCCTGCTAAGCCCTCCAAATGCTGCTGTGCAGTCATGTTCTTTAGATATTTGGAGATCTGAATACTGTATGCAGTTACCATGCCTGTCCTGAATTTTTTTCAGGAATTAAATCGAATGAGCAAGGTAGTCTGGATAATTGCCCTCCTGCATGAAATTTCCCCCCTTCTCTTTGCTGTGCAGTATTGAAGACTGGGACAAAGCGTAAAAATTGTAGCTGGTGGGTAGTGCATGATATAAATAGAAATGGAGTTTAAAACTGTTTAAAATCACACCGGTGCTGAATTTTGCCTGAAATCTAGAAGCATGTCACTAAATCAGTTGACATCAGAGGGAAATATAAATGCCTGTGATTTTTAACTTTGCCAAGTTGGTAGGTATGCTGCTCTGTTACATTCTTTAAGGGCATTTTTATATACATTACTTGTCAAGTTGTCAGTCCCTGTAACAGATTAGCCCTTCAGAAAAAGTACGCACTGAGTTTCTCATAGACTTTTCCCATTGCATTGAGCGATGATTCTATATTAATGAAAAACTGAGCTCAATTTTATTTTGCATCACTTTTGAAGCACAGATATATGTTTCCTTATATACATACATAATATAATTTATATTCAAAATCCTAGTCGGATCTGAAATGACCTGTAGCAGCTATGACGCAGTCAGCACAAAGGATCAGATATATTAAGCCATCTATTATTCTTCTAGGATAACGTCCTTAGCTCAGGACGACTCTATGAACGCGCACAGTATTTGCATTGTGTAAAGGGCATGGCACATTTTTGGGCGTGCTTGTTCAAATGCTAGGATTCTGGCTACTAGTAAATACACACCTCTTTCTGTTTTGTCTCTTAAGACGACACAGTTGAAATGAATCGGTGTAGCTGTATATGCTAGCTTTCCTTTCACTGATAACATTTTAATTTATGGAGATTAGAATATATTTTGGTATACAGCTAACTAGAGCCTATCCTTGTCGCGATTATATTGTTAAAGTGTATTTCAATCATGGCTCTGTCAGATAGGACACTCAAGATATCTATCTGAGGACAGCCGAGTCTTTCACTTGTGGAATTTCATTATGCAGTTGCTACAGTGTCAGGCAGCCAGTCTTGTAAAACTCTTGTTTTTTGTTGACAGTTGGGGTTATACATCACAAAAAAGCGCTTCTGAATCTCTCTTACAGATCCCTAAAGGGATTTAGGGATTTATTTATGCCTGAAAGGGAAAACAGAAAACTTGCAATGAGTGGATAATATCTATCTGGTTACTTTTTTCCCATTAGATTTGCATCGATAAATCCTATCTTATAAAAAAGAAGAAGAAAACAATCACCATTTATAACTAGCAATAAGGGACTCAGTACTAACAGTAATGCAGTGCAGAAAAATGTCAGTCACATCAAAACCAATGATATCCTTAATTTTTCTCTGGGCATGTGAAGAGCGAGCTAGGTTGTAGCACAATAGTGAAAAGAAGTCTTTCACTGGCTTTGTGCAGCAGGAAAGAAAGCTTGCAACAACCACCCCAAAAATAAAAGTTATAAATATCTTACTTTCCTTCACCTGCATTTTGCATGGACACCTAACGATGGATGTGGCCAGGAGAAGTTAGACATCAGCACATTCCAGGATAAACTGAATTAGTGAGCTACTCTGTTATGAAATGACATGGCAACACACATCTTGGGGTATGTTCCAGTGTTGTTCTAATATGTTAAAATTTTGAGAGGGAATTTTAAAGCCCTCCCCAAAAAAAGAGGAAAAAAAGAAGAACGATGTCATCTCTAGGATAATTCAGCTTGACAGCTCCAGAAGGAAATGTCTCAGTAGAAAGATCCTCTGACCTGCTCATCAGAAACCTACCGCCTGGTAAACAGCAATTGACACGGGACCTTCCTCGTCATGCCTTATGTCCTATGGCCATCCTTTATTGCTTTTTTGAATGGCAGAGTCTCTTGCAAATCCAGTTACAGTTAAATAAAGAGTCACCTTGGTGCTTCGTGGAAAGCTTTGGAAAAAGGTTTTGCTTAAAGATAATTCTGCTCACATTTATCTATGGCTCTTTCTCAGGCAAGCCTTCCTGGAGTATAGACGGGGGTTAGACCTGCTCATTTCACAAGGAGAGAGGACCCCCTGTGTCTTCAGCTCTTTCTCCACTTTGTATCAACCCTGACTGTTGAAAAGATGGGCTTAAAAATCACGAGTTGTTAAATGAATTACGGCTCCCTGTTTGCCTTTAGTTATTTAGCCCATTAAGGGGCTCGTAGTTTCAAGCCTTCCTTCCCAGCATATCAAGTAGAACCTTTTATTTGAAATGAAAGCTGAAATTTGCATGTAGTCACATGACTCTCAGAGTTGGGGCTTCAAGTCAAGCATCAAATATTGCAGGTCTGGAGATTAAAACAAAAGACTGCCTTGCTGCTTGCTGATCTGTCGCCACGCTATAATCACCGGCCAAGATCACTGCCTGCCCCTCAGACTTGTTTTTAGTCTGTCTCCGATTTTCCTCCTACCCTTCCCTCTTCTTTGATCAAATCTCACTTCTAAATTGAATGCCATTCAGAGTGGTTGTGCAACTTTTAAGGTCAGATCAAGCGAGGGATTATTGCTGAAAGTTTGTCTGCTTTCACTTTTACTAGCTTTCGCCAAAACGTGGTGTCTGCTTGTTTATTATTAAATATTCATGTTAGTCATGCCTAAAGTCCTGCGATGAGGCTCAGGAGCCCACTGTGCAATGTGCTGTATATAGAGTAAGCAACAGCCCCCTCACTGCTCGGTCCTCAAAAACTTCCAAATTAAATAGAGGAGAAGGACAAAGGGTGTGCAAAAGCAGGCAGAGTGATGGGTATCTTGGTATGTAGTGTAATGGTTGGCAAATGCCATCATACTTGATATTGTGGTTGTGTTTCTTTGATTTGTGTTGGGTTTTGTTGTTTATTGTATGTATGATGGGGTAGACAGGATGAGGGTGGAGTGTAGCAGAAGAGAAGAGTTTATGGGAGCTGAAGAATAAGACAGGGAAGAGGGACACTGAGAAGGCAAGAAGGTAAGAGAAATGAGCCATGGAGAGGGGTAGGGGAATGGAGCTTGAGGGCACCAATAAACAGAAGTGCAGCAGAGTTGGATGACACCTTATTTCACAGCATTTGACCTTGGATCAGCTCCCCTGTCTTCTGCCAAATGTAAAGGAGTGCTGCTTTGTCCCTGAGAGCTGCTCCTTCTTCCAGTCTTTGGGGCTTGCATGAATAACGGATGTGCTGTCTTCCCAGGTTGGACGCATGGTTCCCCCTGCTTGGTCCTGATACATGGGGGATGAATAATTTAACTAGAACTATTGAGAAAAAATATTTGTTAATTATTTACAATATTTGCATTTAAATTTCCTGTGAGCCAGACAGCCTTGGGGAAAAGCTGGTCTGTGGGCACTGTGGGCATCTCCTAGAACTCCATTCAACTCATAAATCTCCATTCGGCATCTCAGCAGCAAGTAGCTCAGGCATACTTAAGACCAAACCCTGGCTTTTGATAAGAGCACAGAGCTCTGTTTCCTTCGGTGAATGCTACCTTGGCTAATGCTGTGTTCACCGTGCTAAAGCTGAAGGGTTATGTTCCATAGTTGTCTTCACTTCCGGGGCAGTCTCGGCACAAACAGTACAATGTTACAGGGTTGTTTGAATTTCCAGGCACTGTCTCCAAACTGAATATAAAAAGAATAAATTAAGTTGCATGTTTGAGCCTGGTGGCTGATTTTTGGCAGTAAAAAGGGCTGAAGTTTGTTTTGGTTGTTTTGTTTTTGGTGGGGCACTTGCTAAAATAAAGGTCAGTGTTTGCCTTGGCAAAAAGTGCATTTCAACAGAGTGGAAAATTCATACAGGCTGGAGGTGGGACAGACGAGCAGTTCATCCTTTGCTACAGGGTCAAGACATGCTCTTTTCTTTCTGGTTTTACAAACAGGGGGATGTTTACTGCACATCACTACCATGCTGCCTGGCTGCTGTGCTGCTTCATCATCACTGCTCATGTTATCTATGCTAGTTAGATTAGAGCTAGCTTAGAGAGGCCTAGCTACACTAGTTGCACCATCAAATTGATGGTGCATCTTCTGTGGCTAGGGACAGAAGTTACACCTAAACCAGTTTAAGCAATCAGAAACTGATTTAAACCTGTAACAGAGCAGAAGCTCAGTTTCAAAATGGCTGAAACTGGTTTTAGATAAACCTGGCTGAATGTAGTAGCAGACTTTAACTGATTTGGATTAAATCTGTTTATGAATGTTCTGTCCCAGACCCCTTCCTGGTTCAAATTAGATCACAGTCCCCCAGCATCCCAGCATGCTTTGCAGCCCTGGCCTGGTCTGTGTTGTCTCCTCTAGAGATCAGGGCAGGCCCCACCCCTTGTCCCTAGCTGGAGCAGTGAGGGCTGGCTGACAAAGGGTGGGCAGCAGGGGGACAAGCCCGGCTGGGGGTACGGCCCAATATGTGAGTGGGAGATTGCCCCCAGCAAGCAAACCTTGACTGGGGTCTGGGGCTGGGGAGTGGGGTTAAACACCCCCTCCTCCACTCAAACTTAGTGCTGGCTGCACCTGTGGACTACTAATCCCAGAGGCACGTGGAAGCAGGAAGAGGAAGTGATGAGCAACCCTGCAGAGTTCTGCTGCTGTGAGTCTGGACTGCAAATCCCAGAGACCTTGGGGGCAGCAGGAAGAGAGCCAGAGACACACAGCCCATTATGGCTTTGTGCTGAAGAGCCATGCTCTGGTGCTCCCCCCCACTCCCCCGGCTTCTGGCTTGAGCCACTGCAGGCATGTGGCTGCATTTCCTGAATCACAAGCAAACATCTGTTCATTTCTGTTTCAATTTAATCTTTGCAGTTTAGGCTAACCTGCAAAGACGGAATTAATTCAGCCTTTGGTTTTTGACTGCCTATACTTAGCACCAGTCCATGTGAAAGGTGCCAGGGTAGCAGCTGAGGACAATCACAAAGTGCGAATCGTTAGCTTGCCACATGTAAACCTTATTCAGTATGTCTGTTGTACACCCAGCACTAAAGGGGCAGTGAGGTAGAAGCACAGTGAAGAGTCACATGGAGTTAAAACTATTCTTTTGGCAAAGCAGCCTCTCTAGCAGCTTCTCATAGCCAAATCTATGACTCCTTCCAGCAACTCAAGTGATACTTCCTGAGTGTTACATAGTGCAAAATGTTTTGGTAGCTTTAGCCTTGTCCTCTTTGGTAGCTTGGCCTCTTCTGGACTGATCTAGGCAGAAGGGAATCAGCCCAGTTGTTTGCTGAGAATGAGAGTTATAAAGGGAGGCTAAGGCTGGAACTTCTGTTGCGGAAGAAAATGCAGGGATGTCTTTAAGAGCCATTACATATGCAGGGAGATATGGATTGAGAGTTCCCTTGTTTATTTTTCTGGTTGTGGAATGATTAAGCTTCATGGATGCACTGACATGAAGGGAGACAATTGCATCACTTTGAAATCCCTGCAGAACTGTACAATTACTTTGAGAATATGCCTAAGTAGAGATTTTAGCAGGGTAGTTTAGAGTGTGGTTATGCTAAGAAAAGTGACTCTAAATATTACATCTTAGTGTCTCATATTTATGCTCTCTCCATCAATAACTTCCACATCAAATGGAATCTGTTTTATGAGTCAGAACAAGATTTCCCTTACTGCCAGCTTTGCAACTGCAACCTGGTATCCAAGAAATCAAGCTGTGTGCTTTCTGCTCCATCTATCATTGCCAGCCATCACCAACAGGAAAGATTCAGAATGGGAACTTAACTGGCAATTAGGCTGAAGACACACAAGACAGGATAGAATACATCTTGCTCTGGCTGCAGGTACATTGACTCGGTGATGCTGACGGTAGGAAAAAATTACTTGTGTCAGTAAGTTAAGCAGATGTCTCTGTAACTTGGACACATGGGGCTTGATTGTATTCTTTCTTGGGCAGAAGTATATAACTTGAAAAATATTGCTTGCAATAAGGGTTGCAGGACTTGCTTTATTATACAGTTTTTTATCATTTGGCCCACAGACTTTTGTCCCAACTCTGGCTGCAATGGGAGACCTTCCTATGGTGGCAACCAAGAGCCTGGGCAAGATCCATGGCATTGGAGCCCAAGCAATACCATAGCTTATTCCTCCAGTGGCTGTCAAGCACCCAGGCTCTGTGCTGAAGCCCCAGAAGCACTGTGGGAACAAGCCTGGCCCTGCAGCTTCCTGCAGAGGTAGACAAGTACCCATGATGCCAGGCTTCTTCCTGTGGTGCTGTTGGGGTCCAGTGCTGCAGCTCTGGTCTGGGCACGTGGCTGCTGCTGTGGGAAGAAGCTTCAATGCTTCTGGGGCTCCAGCACTGCTGCTTTTGCTGGATTGACTGCCAAGCACCTGGGGAAAAGCATCAGCACTGGAGCCCCAGTAGCACTGCAGGAGGAAGCGCTGCAGGTTGGCTTGTTCCCACAACAGCAACCAAGCACCTGGGATGCCAGGCCTTTTCCCACATGGCTGTCCTCTGGACTCTCTAAAGCTTCTCCACATCTCTTCCAAAGTACAGAGCCCAGAACTGGATGCAGTATTCCAGCTGTGACCTCACCAAGGCCAAGTAAAGTGAGAGGATGACTTCCTGGGTCTTGCTTGAGCTGCATTGGTAGATGCAAGCCAGGGTTTTGTTTGCTTTGCCAGCTGCAGCATTGCACTGGTGGCTCATGTTCATCTTGTGGTCAATCATGACCCCCGAGCCTCTTTCGGTCATGGTGCTAGTGACTGTAGCACCACAGAGCCTATACGTATGACGTGGATTTTTTTGCCCCGAGGTGGAGCACTTTGCAATTCTCCATATTGAATGCCATCAGGTTGCGATCTGCCCATCTTGTGAGCCATCTAGGTCAGCCTGAATCACCAGCCTATCCTCTAGTGTGACCACGCTTCTCCATAATTTGGTGCCATCAGGGAATTTAGCCAGTCTACTTCTGATACCTGACTACAGATAGTTTATAAATATATTAATTTGTACTGGTCCAAATACAGAGCCCTAGGGGGCACTGCTGGTCACCATGCACCATGTTGACATGGTTCCATCAACTATCACTCTCTGGGTCCAACCATAGAGCCAGTTCCCCAGCCCTCAAGACTGTAAAGATGCTGAGGTTGCAGTTCCCCAGTTTAACCATGAGGACTTCATGAGAGACCAAGTCAAAGGCTTTTTTGAAGTCCAAATAAATGATATCAACCTCTTCTCCTTTGTCCAGGTAATGCATCACTTGGTCATAGAAGGACATGAGGTGGGTCAGGCAGGTGGGTCAGTGAATCCATGTTGACTATCTTTCAGAATGTGGCATTCTGTTAGCCTTTTGTTAGTGGTTTCTTTGATGATTTTTTCCTAATAACTTACCAGGGATTGAGGTCAGACTGATTGGCCTGTAGTTCCCTGGATCTTCCCTCCTCCCTTTCTTGAAGATAGGCACCACATTGGCCCTCTTCCAAACTTCAGGAACCTCTCAAATATCCTCGCCATTGGCCGTGCTATGATGTCAGCCAGTTCCTTCAGCACTCTTGGATGCCTTCCATCCAGGTCAGCTGATTTATGGGGGTCCAGCCTCTCAAGGTGTTCCCTCACGAGATCTTCACCAGCGCTGGGCATGTGTTCGCCCATATCCTGGCAATTCTGCATCTTGTTTGGCAGGGTGATTCCCTTAAGCTGGTGGAAGACCAACGCAAAGTAATTATTAAGGAAGCTGGGGAAGCAGAGGGAGACAAGGCTGAAAGGCGCCCAGAAATTCTAGACATGCAGCTATTTTTTTTAAGTAGTAAATGAAAGCCAATGTAAAGATGAACATTCATCAAATCAACAGATTCCCACTTTGTGCAGATTAATGGGTACAATCAAAACCCACAGAGTGCAGAGCTCTGCAATAATTATACAACATTATTTTTCTCATCATAAGTCATACTGTGAATGGTATTTTGGCCCGTACAGCATAATGGAAAAACACCAAGTACATGCTACCCCTCTAGAATAAAAAAAATTGCTCATCCAGAGTTAATGTGGTAATATCTTCTTAACACTGAATACATTTTCAATACTCATCACTGATATATTTTTTAATAATGCCATTGCCAAGTAGGCTTCAATAATGCTGCATATAATTTGGGAATCCAATTATTGACAAAACTGGAAATAAACTACCATTTAAGAAATCAACAGTGGTTAATACAATTCCTCAGAAGGAGTCCTCATTTCACAGCAGGTAAAATATAATAAGCATGAAGGTAGTCTTTAAGAATGAGGATTAAGCACAAAAAAGAAAAAAAAATAGCTCATGCAGAAAGTGGAGGGTTATTTTGTGCATAAGGCTCTGCTGCCCTGGCTCAGATATAGATGGTAATCCCTTTGCTAATATATGGTAGCTCTATTTAGTTGTCTGTTTCTTGAGCCTTTCTTTTACCATCTCCTTTCTTTTTTAAATCTCTCTCCTTTGGCAGACTTTTTCTAATATTTATGAAAATCTTTTCTGCCATCATGGCTGAGCCTTCTCGAGTTCTGTTTATCTTTCCTCTAGTAGCAAAGCCTATTTAGTGAGTTTATTAATTACCATGATAGGTTCATTGAAGTGAGCACCTCATTTACGCGAACCTCCTGGGGATTCTAGCAAATATACACATACTCATTAGACAGAATGTTTTCCACTCGTATATCAGCATTTTGATAACAAACACTTTATGATGTCATGGTGGAGGGTGCAAATTAAAAGCCAGAATTGAGCTGAGGCCAAGATTTTCTGTGGGAGTCAATATGACAATATGACTGTTATGGGTCATCAAACATCCATGAAAATAATTCACCATGTTGCACCTTTGTCCCATTTAAAGAAATCCTCCTCCTCTCTTTGCAGAATTCACATTGCTTGTTAATATCTTGTATCTCATTTGTCTGGTGCAAGTCAAAATGTATGGCATGCAGTACAGAATATGGCTCCCCATTTCTTCACTCAGCAATAAGGGAATGATAATAGTAGCTGAATTGGCTCAACACTGATTGCTCTGCGTTTAACCCAACATATTGCAGAAGATTCAAAATTCAAACAAAACTAATTAATAGTATGGTCTAAGGCTAGTTTTAAAGTTCTAATTAACTTGGTATGTAGTGTTTGTCTAGTCTATTATATATTTTAAAAAGTTGGATGTAGTGGGGAAAAATTTTGCAAAAGAAAAGACAAATTCTGATCCAAGGATGAATAATGACTTACAGCTGAAATTTCGAAGCACCTAGCAAGCGTTCTGCACACCTCTGTTATGTCCATTTTAGATCATCTGAGATGCAGATAGTCAAGTGGTTTGCTCTACATTACACCACAAATTCTCAGGAGTGCCAGGAGTAGAATCTGGAGGTCAGACTTTTCTCTTGCTATTGGAAACTGTATGTAATACTATTAGGAAATTGCTGAACACTGTGGTTAGTCCTTACCTTCAAAGAGAACAATCTCAGAAGAGGTAGGGATTTTTTTTTTGGTAAGGATTTTTTTTTTCCATTGGTCAAGTTGTCAGGGTCATGCTTTCTTATTTTAATTACTAGAGGAGCTCTAGAGATGAACCCTGAATCATACTCAGCAGAACAGAAACCTATCGTAATGGTTTATAGACATGGTATTGTTAATAGGCAAGGTATCAACATGAATTAATTCCTTATTCAACCATTAGTAGATAGAAAACAAGAACATCTCCTAAAACAGCTCAGTAATTGGAGACTGTCAAAATATATCCTCTCTTATTTTAAGTGGAGACAGGAAACCCGCACTGACTAACTAACTTTGAAGGCACTTAAGCCTACATTTATTTATTCTGAAATATGCTTCCTGCTTAGTTAGTCTGTCTAATTTATTTGGGCCTATACTTCCCCCCTTAGTCTTTAACTTGAGTGTGATTCCTGTGACTACATATCATTCCAGTTTATATTTTTCTGTACATACATATAGGAAGAAACCCATCCCTTTCCTTGAAGACCTTCCAGTCTGAGGCATTCTTCCTTTCAACATTTACATGAATTGAAGATTTTCTGCACAGATATAGGCACCTGAGGGAAAGATCATGGCATTTACAGAAAATACATAGGGAGGGATGGAAGGGGAAGCAGTATAACATGCAGGCAATGGATCTCAATGGCTATTTGGCTCAGGTTACCATTATCATCCCAGAACTAGATCCATAAGATAGTAAGGCATCTAATTCCCATTGAAATCTGAATTTTTTTTATCTGGTCCTAGGGCCTGATTTTATTCTACTTTCTACAGGCATAAGTGGATTTAGGTACCTAAGTGATTCAGTTCCACCGCGCTTGAGTCCCTGAAAAACAATTAGTTCAAAAAGTGTGTGCGCGTGTGTCTGTGTGCATGTGTTGAGGCGGGGGGTACTCCTCTTCTTTGCTGTGTTTTTTGTGACTCAACCTGAAGGGTATGGTGATGGTGTATTACAAAAAAATAGATGCATTGATGGATTTTCAGGATATGAAGAGGGGGGAATAGCATTATCCTTTGGTACTTTGAGTCCATTTAGATGTCTAATACAATATAACCTCATAAATCCAGCATCCTTGGGACCTAACACCTGCCGGCAACTTGAAAATTCTGGATTTTTGAAACATGAGGAAAGTGCATAGCCTGGCGCTGCCCGGCCGCTCGTCCACCACCCTGCGTTGGTGCTTTGTATGTGGCCGCCGCTACTCCCCTCCACCCCTCCCCACTCCGCGACCAGCCACCGGGTACACTGGTCAAAAAAGGTTGAAAGCCCCTAAGGTAGTGTATTTTTAAAAAGTGCCAGATTTTTGAGAATTCTGGAGTTTTGAAAACCGAATTTATAAGGCTATACTGTACGTGGAATAGAATCTGGCCACTGCTGACTAGGGTGCTGACTGGCACGCAGCAGTTGCCTGGTGTGTTTTTAATGGCTGTATATACTTTCCTTAATCCCTCCTGCTAGCCATTGTTAGTCCCTGTGAGCACTGACTAGTTAATGCTCATAAATCCTGCAAAACTAATTGTTGGTTTATTCCTAGTATTTTACCTGTGTTTGATATCACCATTTGTTCTTCATTTTAGGTTGCCTGCTCTTTGCTTTAACACAGGAGACCTTTTGTTGGCAAAGCAAGCCTTTTCCAATTTTACCTGGCTGAAAACTAGGACAGAATTGCATGCTACTCTGCATAAGCTTCCTATTTGTCTGAAAACAGAGCTAATGTAATCAGGACAGCATAACAATGCACCATTTTATGTAAATATATGTATGCATGTATGTATATATGTAAATCCAAGTCTAACTATTCCTTTTATTTGTACAGGGTAATTTCAATTTCATAAAAGGTTTATTGCTATGAAATGAGAATTCTGCTCTCATTCATCTCTACAATTAAGATTCTTGTTGTGCCAGCAGTGGGGTTTTTTTTTTTTTTCTTTTAACTGTTTTTTAGGATGGTGGCCAGGATTTAAATAATTTGTACTTTATTTTTAATATGGTCAAGTACTTGTGGAGGGAACTGTTCAGTATTCTTTTATTTTTTGTGTTTTTCTTCTTTTACTCTCTTTTCTCATCTATTTTTAACTTGAAAATAGGACTCTGTATTTTTAAAGAAGAATTTTTATATTGGGAAAGAATGCAAATTTACAAGATCTAAACATACATGCATTTATATTCTGCACATTTTTCATAAAGTAGGGGATCATAGATCATCCTTCAACCCTCTCATGCTGTCCTAATGCTCAATTTGTTGGATCATAACAAATTTAATCCTAAATCGATCACAGGTTGTGACTTCATTGTAACATGAACCAAGAGAAAAATGGCCTGTGGGCGCATCTGTATGTGAAATTAATGTGATGCAGTAAACTGTGGCACGTCACGTTGGTGTTCCTTGCTCCTGGCCATCGCATTTACACTTGTGTCCAGGACCACAGCACATTGAGCCAGGTTGGAGCAGCCCTGGCTGGCAGGAGGTCTGGGGCGGGGGCAGGGGGGTCAACCTGCCAGCCCGGGGCTGCTTCGACTTGGCACAACGTACTGTGGAGGGGCTGGCTGGGACACAAGGGTGCTCCAGTGAGGGGCGAGCCAGCAGGCAGCCCGCACACTGAAGCACCCTCGTGCCCTAGCCAGCCCATGTCAGCATCTACATATGCACTGCTGCGCACTAAAGAATGCCATCATAGGATAGTACTTGTGTCTACAAGTACTAACCTATGGTGGAGTTGATTAGTTTACTGCGGCCTAATAGGGCTGAATACATAGACAGTCAGGTTTTACTGCAGAACTAACTAGGCAACTCCACAGTAAATGTTTCATGTAGATGTGACCTGTGAGATCAAAAGGCTCCTATTGATCATCATGACTAAGACAACACTGCAAAATACAGTGTCTGCATGATCAAGCCTTAGAAGAGGAGGTAATAGACCCAGTGGATAGAGGACATACGGGGGTTAAGAGACCTGGTTTCTATTCGTAGTTCAACCACTAACCACCTTTGTGACCTTGGACAACAGTTTTCCTTCCTCTCTCTGGGGGCATGCAGATGTTACACTTAGATTGACCTAGCTAGGGTTGGGTCAGTCTAAGTGCCGATCTGTACAGATGTTTGGGGAGCTTAGATTGGGCAAAAAATGGCTGAGCTGATCTAACTTAGCCCATCTCAGTAGGTGGACTAGGTTAGATCAGGAATGGGTTAGCCCTAAATACCAAATGTGTGTACACGTTAGGAACGCAACCCTGGGGCTGGGAAAGCCCAGACTCTCACCCTAGATCCGAGGCTACACTTTTCCTATCAGCCCCCCAACCAAGCTATTTTTAGTCCTGTGACCCCTCCCCACTGGCACTCCCCCACAGACCTGATGATCCTCCCTGAAGACCTGCAAGCCCTGACCATGGACCCACTAGTTCCCTGGATCCTGCCCACCCTTTTCCTCCATCGCATCTTCCATAGATCAGGTTCCCAGTGTGGCTCCCATCATTGGCAAATGTGTGCTCATGCCAGGCCCAATCTATGCTTATGTGGCTTAAAGTAAGTTGCCTGATTGTAGACTGGGTATGGCAAATATGCATATACCCTCTGTCACAGCTTCCTGATCTGTGAAATCGGGACTGTATTACTTTACTTCTTTATAAAGTATTTTGAGAGCTAGTGTTGAAATTGTTAGATATAAGCTGGGTGATAGTATTAGTATTATTATTACAATTGCTGATCCACTCCCATTCTTTATATTATGAATAGATCTGAGTTATGGCATCTTGGTGGGTTGTCACGGAAGTTATGCACAAATTGAGGAATATTACCTGAGAGATGAACCCTGATTTAGTTTGCTTGCAATTTTCTTTCAAAGTCAGGCATTAAGTATATCAAAGCAGGGTTTTCTGAAAAAGCTTATGCCTGACTGTAATTCCATCACATGGATGCATCTTACTGGGCCATTCTTATTCTATGCCAGTATGTATGAGTTCAGAAGTCTTTTCAAACTTTTCCATAGCTATGTCTCCCCTAAAAGTCTGTACTTTCATATTTTGTATGTGCAAGTGCCATTCACTTTGGTACTCTCTTGCGTTTCAGAGTAGCAGACCAGACAGTTGGCGTACTATGGCAGCTCTGTTGTAGCACGAAGCCACCCTAGATCTGGTTTACACAGCATAATTAAGAATGTCCTATGGAATAGCATACCCTGGGATATATTGAGCCACTGTTGTGTCTCTCTACATCATCTGTTCCTAGCTGCTGAGCAAAACGGTATGTCTGGGGAATAAAGGAAAATGGGTGGGCCTCCCTACACTCCGTCATAACTTTTCAAAGGGCAAAGGAACCAGTTGTTCAGAGAAGCTTCTGGACTGTTCAAGAGGTATTGACAAATGGTTTGAGGTCTAGTTGGCAGCTGGTATCAAGTGGAGTGTTTTGTTCAATATCTGCATTAATGCTCTGGAAGATGGGATGGAGTGCACCCTAAGCAAGTTTGCAGATGACACTAAGCTGTGGGGAGTAGTAGATATGCTGGAGGGTAGGGCTAGGACTCGGAGTGACCTAGACAAATTAGAGGATTGGGCCAAAAGAAATCGCATGAGGTTCAATAAGGACAAGTGAAAAAAGTCCTGCATTTAGGACAGAAGAATCCCATGCAACACTAAAGGCTTGGAACCAACTGGCTAAGCACCAGCTCTGCAGAAAAGGACCTAGGGGTTACAGTGGTCAATAAGCTGGATACGAGTCAGCGGTGTGCCCTTGTTGCTGAGAAGACTAACGGCATACTTGGCTGCATTAGTAGGAGCATTGCCAGCAGACCAAAAAAGTAATTATTCCCCTCTATTCAGCACTGGTGAGGCCATATCTGGAGTACTGTGTCCAGTTTTGGGCCCCCCACTACAGAAGGGCAAGTTGGAAAGAGTCCAGCAGATGGAAATGAAAATGGTGAGGGGGCTGGCGCACATGACTTCTGAAGAGAGGCTGAAGGAACTCGGCTTATTTAGTTTGCAGAAGAGAAGGCTGAGGTGGGATTTAGTAGCAGCAATTAATTACGTGAAAGGTGGATCCAAAGAGGATGGAGCTGGACTGTTCTCAGTGGGGGCAGATGACAGAACAAGGAGCAATGGCCTTAAGTTGCAGCAAAGGAAGTTTAGGTTGGGTATTAGGAAAACAAACCTTCTCAGGAGGGTGGTGAAGCACTGGAACAGGTTACCTGGAGAGGTGGTGGGCTCTCCGTCCTTGGAAGTTTTTAAGGTCCAGTTTGACAAAGCCCTGGCTGGGATGATCTAGTTGGAGATGGGCCTGCTTTGAGCAGGGAGTTGGACTTGATGACCTCCTGATGTCCCTTCCAGCCCTAATATTTTATGATTCTGTACTCCACTTGGAGGCTGGCTGACACTAAAACCTTTTTTATTATTCCTTGGCTCAGTTTCTGCTTCCCTGCCTCCTGGACGTCAGCAGAACTTAGGGATGAACAAAGAATGATGGGTTTGGAGCCTCAGATAACCAAGATTTTTCTTTTTATGTCAACTCTGGACAAAACTGGAAGATTTTAGTTGCAAGAAGACTAGGCTGATTTTAATAAAGTAAAATCTAAAAACTTAGAAATTCAGTGGTCATGATAAGGCTTTAATTGGGTGTTTTGAACTAGAAGTGTGATTTTTGGAATCATGGACTAGCTAGCACACATCCACGGTACTCTGATTTCCAACAGCTGTCTAATGAGACTTTCTGTAAGGTTCTTCGTTAAGACTAGGCCATAATGAGCATGATGGCACTCTCTCAACCTTGAAAACTAACCCCTTTTCATGATTTATTTAAAATTGTTCTTAATACTTTTGCAAGCATAATTAGCTTTAGAAAACAACACTTGTTTCTAATGAAAATGAATTTCTTCATTTAAAAGATGTCTCTTATCTTTGGAGTTTTTGGCCCTATTTTCAGACAAGAAGGCTTAAATACATAATCATTTGCTTCATATTGGCTGATAACACTGTCTTTCATATATTTATTTATTTTTTAGTCTCTTTGGTCAGTTATTTATCAATAGAATATAATCTATATTTTAACGGTGTTTTCCGAAATGCCTGACCCATACTTGACAACCATTTTCTTTTGTATGATTGGTGATTATGAAGTAATATAGCTTGCTTGATTATTATGAAATAAAAAATGATTGGGACCAGAGATGTTGATCTTATCAGATGTGGTTTTATTTCAGAGATGCTTCTTGGAAAGCTTTACAATGGGCTTTGGGTCTTATAAAATAGTTCTACGACAAGATTTTCCAGATAAAGGCAGAGTTAGCGGGATGTTCATTGCACAGAGAGAAATATCTGGTTTTCTGAAAGCTAATTGGATCTTGAGACCATTTTTGCTGGCCCATTAGGTGTGTAATGGGGTGGGCTGCTCTTTAACGGCCAAGTGTTCGGGTGCTGGACTGACCACTTCAGCGATCAGACCTACCAGGTTGGGGCAGGGAGCACTGGTTGCTGTAAACCAGTTGGGGGAGAAGCTGTTGGGGAGAAATTGCTGCAAGGCTTTCTGTAACTATCTAAGAGAGGTATGAAGGGAAGGCCATACTGCTTTTTTCCCCTCCTGACCAAAACCTTGTTGTGTTACTTTGCCAAGTTTTGTGTTTTCCGGCATTAGATGTTTCCTAGGGTGGAAAGGAAGTCCACCACCTGTAACCAGTAACTGGCCAAGAAAGTGCCACATGGGTCATGCATCCCTAAAATTAGCTTGCTCAGGCCAACTACTCTGCCAGCTTTAAACTTTAGGGGCACCCTGCAGTTTTCTTTCCTTTCCTGTCTGCAGTTATTTCCTCTAAAAATTAAATCCCCATTCCTCCAAAAGTCTTTTTTAGTTTTGGTTTGAATTTTGAGTGCTGTGTTAGCCTTTTTTTTTTTTTTTAAACTCCAAGGTGGCCCACCTTTCTTTGGAAATGGGATCCATTTCTCCTGAAGTAAAGACCGGCAGTGGTTTCTCAGCTGAAACCACAGCAGGTCTTGCTCAATGTTACAGAAGAAGTGGCTGCCATTTGATTGAACTACTACAGACCATCCAAAGGGTAGTGCCTCAAAGGACTCTTGTCTTCCTAAAGCAATCAGGACTCCTGCTAGAGGTGATTTCTTTTATTAGACCAACTAGCTTTTTGCAAAAAAACCCTTTAATTGCAATTTTTCAGGCACAAACATCCTTCAGTGGGCATCAGAGAAAAGATTGTAGGAGTTCTCCTGGGTAGAAATGAAAGCTCATATTTCATAGGAGAGTTGAAGGTGTGGTAAAATCTCCTGTTTGAAATATAGTTCCATCTATTTACTCCTCTGTGAAACATGAAACCCCATAACCAGAAGGAAATATGAACACATCCTGCTGACCACCTAACAACTTAGAGGTAAACTTTTTTCTGAGCCTAATCTGCATATAAAATGAACTTTTCCAAATGGGAGATTTTACCACACCTTCAACTCTCCTATGAAATATGAGCTTTCATTTCTACCCAGGAAAACTCTTACAATTTTTCCTCTGATGCCTGATGAAGGGTGTTTGTGCTCAAAAGCTTGCAGTTAAAGAGATCTTTTTTTGCAAAAAACTAGTTGGTCTAATAAAAGACAGCACCTCTACCATGAGTCTTGGTTGTTTTTTCCTCTCGACCAATATGGCTACAACCTGGATACTGGACTCTTGTCTTCCTACATATTCCTGTCCATCCCTCTCTTCCCTTTTCCCACCCCTCCACCCACAAACTCCTGGAAGAGCCAAGGTGCAGATTTAGAAAAAATGTATGCATCCATGTAAGGCAACATGGGCATTAAAATGTCTCCTTTCATTCATCTGAAGCCTTTTCCCTTTTGGGAGCAAGCTCTTAGTTTATTTTTTTCCCCCAGCATTGGGTAGATTGAGGGATGAATGCTGAAGAGGGGGTTAGGTTTGTCAGAAGCAGCATGTGTCATGTCATACTGGGGCATATTCAGCAAATATGCTGGAAAAGCAAGTGAACAAATGGCACAAGCACGCTTACGCAGGAGCCTTTTGCAAAGTGTCTTGAGCAATTTCCTTCTTGGTAGAAAAGTGCATGCGTCTTTACAGCAGGATGATTTCCTTGCTGATGCCCTGTTGTTTTGGCTTTGGCACTCCCTAGGAGGGTCATACATGCAGTTGTAATGAAAAGCAAGCAGGAGAAGGAGAAATGTTCAGGCAATATTAGTCTCGCTTCTACTAGCCAGTGGTGTTACAAAGCAGATTAATGAGGAAATGCCCATCAGCAGTATAGCAGTTCAGGGGTTTTTTCTTTTACACTTACACTTCCAACACCTGCTGAGCTATTTACACTTGCTGCTCCAGCGCTGTTAGCTGAGAGAATGAGCAAGAGAGAAAGGGTAAGGAGAAAGGAAGAGGGAAGATAAGCACATGGTAAGGTTGGGGGGTTGCCTTCTCTACTTACAGGCAGGAAAGCAAAGCCTGACTGCACAGATTAAAGGAGGGAAGGTGGCTTAAAGAAAAAAAAAATAGTGGCTGAGCCGTTACACTGTCAGGGAGGAAAGGAGAAAATTAAATGGGCAAAGGCGGGTTAGTTTTGATAACTGCTGAGGCCAACTTCAGTGTCTGTTCCTGAACCACCTGTGGAAACAAATTTATTAATAACTGATAGGTGTTGTGGTCCATTTCCTGTGGGCGAAACTGGACTTGATGAAAGATGATCAGAAAGAATACAATTACTGCCAAGTCTCTGCTGTTTTTTTGTCCATATATTCCTAGCAAACACATGAAACTGCTTATTTCATGCATAGTTATGGCCCTGCAACAATGGTGCCATCCTGTACTACCTATCCATGTGGCCTTTATTTCTAGATCTTTGTATTTACTGCCTAGTAATTTAATTCCCTAAGAAGGTGCCTACCATAATTTGGGTACTTCAGTTTTATGCAAGAGGCAAGGATTTTCATAGGTGATATCTTTTTTTGGACCAACTCTATAGATGGGATAAACTTAGACAAGTTTTCAAATGCAAGATATTCTTCTTCAGGTCACCTAAGTCTGCAGTTGGTCCTATAGAAGATGTCACCCACACAAATCCTTATTTGTATATTTCCTGAACCATCATGGTTACAACGTCATTCCGCTGTGTTACATCGATTTGCGTTTTCCAACTGCAAAATTTCTTGCATTTAAGAAAGAC
>NW_005842163.1:1673269-1705210 GCF_000455745.1 Alligator sinensis | reverse complement strand
AACTCATTGGCCAGTGGGTAGGCACTTGCCTATATAAGCAAATTCTTCTAACCTACCAACTCTTGCATTTTCTAGTGCAGGATCATGTGCACAGTTTGTTTCATTAGCCACTTGCAGGCAGTTATAAGAAATAAACCTGTATCAACCAAAAAGCCAGTTTTAAATGCTAATCACTGCTGTTTCTGTCCCAGCATTCAAGAGGCTTGAGGTAGCCATGAGGGCCATCTCTGTTTTCTTGCTAATTTAGCCCCCCTCCCACCTGAAACCTGCTCTGTTTCCTTCTGTTGCATTTGTATCGCAGACTGTAATTCTCATTCATTTTGCTCTTCCTTGCAAATCAGTCACAGTCATACTAGACAAACCAGGTGTGATTTCTTTCTCCCTCTCCTTCATACTGCATCTGATTCTTCTGCTCCAATATATGGTGCAAATATTGATATTGATGTAAATGGGAGTTACTCACACCCTGGGTAGGAAAAATGCATGTTCTCCACCAGGAAAAAAAAATGGAGACTAGTAAACTCAAAATTAACTTTACTGAATTGCTACTTAATGATGTCTTGGCTCACCATTTGTTAGTCATTTCCTGCAGAAGGGGATATATATTCAGCATGCAGTGATGCTCACAACTTCCCCAATTTCTCTGTTGAAATGGTAGTAATAAAATATTTAAATGTCACGCACAGCAACTAAGATGACAATCCACTGGTGGGTACTGCAGTGAGTTGAACTGGTGAACTCTTGTTAAAATTAATTGATTTTTTTCTTTAATGTTATTGGAAGTTGACATGTTTTAGCATTCAGGAAACTGTGGCATTGACAGCATTAACTAGCTCTGTGCGGGTCCTTTCACGGCATCTGATGAAGTGAAATTGGACTCCCAAAAGCTTATGTCTGTCTAATTTAGTTAGTTTATAAGGTGCAAATCTACCCTTTCTTTGGCATTAACTAGAGTCAGATTGCCTGTAGACAGGCATAACCTAAGCTACCTGATCTGGCAACTCTGCTGAGATAACTCGGTCCTGGTCTGCAATAGTCTGACACACAAGGTGCAAAACCTCTGAAAAAAGGAGTCACTCCTGTATTTTACTTCAATATTTGATGAAGATAGTCCCACTAATAATGCACCCAATGTGAAATACCGTTTATCTCATGAACTGGGCCTATCTACAGACCTTGCCTGTGTGAAACTGTAACATGGGATTTGGGACACACTGTACTGGAATATGCTAAACCTATGTTGTGATCTGTGAAGCTGTGCACAAAAATATCCACTAAGGACTAAATGAAAATTACTGTCCTATCTGTGTTTCAGCTCAGGAAAACAATTGTACCAGGAACAAACTAAGTTACTGTGACATCAAGCCATTTGCATTAAAGAAGTGTTGGCAAGTGAAGGTGTTCGTTGCTTAGGACCAGTTTTTGAAGCTTTCCAAATGTTTAGGAACCTACTTGGATTTTCAAAAGCATTCAGAACTGGTAAGGTACCTCAATTCCAGTGAAATCCATTTTAAGCTCTTAATTTACATGGATTCTTTTAAAAATGCCAATAGGTACCTAAATGCCTTTGCAAATGTGGCCCTCCATGTTTTGTTGGCATACCTACAAAAACCAGTGTTCTCACTTGGCTCCTGAAATAACACCGATTTTTACTTCATTTCTTTTTTTTTTTAAGTCTGCCTTAGGGTTTTATGTTGCTGTGCATCACCATGGTAGCTGACATTAATTACACTCATTTAGTTTAACATTATTATTATTATTATTATTTACATGTAGGAACCCTAATCATAGATCAGTATCCATTTTGTTATGCTGTGCAAACACAGAACAAATGCTACCTACCATATTTATTCAAATACAAGACAAGGCTTTTCCCCCCAATTAGCAAGGGGGAAAACCCCCTCGTCTTATAATCACATACAAAAAAAATCTCACTAAATACATTGTCTATTATTAAACTGCTGCCAAAAGCAGCATGTGCTTAGCAGTAGACAACCAGTTACGAAGTTGATTGAATGCAGCCAACGCTGTGCTGACTATAGAACACATGGCCCACATTGGGCAAAGATGCTGGTGGGAACCTACAGCATTGTTTTGGTGTGTGCCCCTTAAATAAAACAAAAAATGAGCAGTTGCTCCCCCATAAGGGAACAAGCACCAGGCCTGGAGGTACTGCAATACCAAGCTAGCTCTTGAAGAGACCTGAGCAAGCACTGACAACCCCCCCACCCCTGCCCCATGCCAGAAATGTTGATGGGAACTTTATTTTTTTCCCCTTTAAAAAGAAAACCAAAAACAGGAGGGTGTTTCTTCCACAGGGAACTGTCACTGGGCTTGGAAATACTGCAATACCAGTCTGGCACCAGGAGGGCTAGAGCCAGCCCTGACACTTTTCTTGGTACCAAAAACGGTTCATCTTAGCCAAAAAGCTGAGGTTTTTATTTTATATATTTCATTATCCAGGTCAAATTAGCCAAATCAGTTCCAAATCATATTGATTGAGCAGAACTCGGTTGTTTCAAAAACCATATTGATTAAGAAGGTAGGACTTGATCATTTTGAACAGCATGTACGGTGCTACAGCTGGCGAGCATCCTCCCTCCTAGACCTATCACCCTGGGACTTCAGATACTCCTAGATCCTACGTGCAGGCCCAAGCCCAGAGGTCGGGGTTTGGATGCCCCCAGATACTACAGGCAAGCATCCTCCATCCCAGATTCCTTAGTCCAGGACTGCAGATAATCCCTACACTTAATCTTAGTCCTTTTTTTTTTTTTTTTTGTAAAAACATATATAATCTCAGCAACTTTTCTTCACACACCTTCACCCTTATTAAAAAACCCGCACACCCATTACAATAAACACACCCTCGGACCCATGCCTCCGCACACCCACCCACAGGGCTTTCCCTAACCTGATTACGCTATCCTTTAGTCCTGACTCTGATTGTGGGGTTTAAATCTCAGTTTATTCACTGTTGCGGTCAGATCCACTGCTGCTGTCGTTGCTGCTGCTGTCTCTAGATCTGGTTGCCTCGTTGTCCTATTCACTGTCCCTACCCGTTCTGCCTCTGGGGGGGTCTTTGAAGAGCCTTTGCCAAGTGTTCCTGTTCCAGGTGGAGTTGGCTGCATCCTCACCTTCCTCTGTGATGAATTTTCAGTAGCAGGTCTGGAGTTCGCTTACAGCCATTTTAATGGTCTACCACATCGAGGTTTGTGTGCCTGTATATCAGGAGGTACCTGGATTTCTACAAGGTGCTCCTGATGCAAGACATAAGCTGATCAAAGTGGACCGATGGGCTCCCCTGGTGTTAAGTTAGGTGCCTGTACAGTGCTGCTTCTCTGGTCAGCTTCCTGACCCCTGTCACCACTTTGCAGAGCTGCTCTATCTACTTCCACACCTCCTTGGTGTATGAGCAGAGCCATAGGAGGTGGTTGATGGTTTCTCTGTGGTGCCTTGGCAGATTGCCCTTGGACGGCTCAGGCTACTTGGCTGGTCCTCTCTGCATCTCCATGCCCTGACTGGGAGGGCTCAGCGGGCTACCAGCCAGTTCAGGTCTTTGTGGTCTTTCCACAGGTCTTTGTGGAAGATCCGCTCCCACATGACTTGGCAACCATCGTCCAGGAGCAGATCCATGGGCGACGGTATGTCCGTGGTTCTCACTGCCACCTCTATCTTTCTGTGGTTAGCCATCGTCGCAGGGCCCACGTTCTGCAGGCCGTACCCGCTGTGTAACTCATTTAGGACCTTGTAGAACCACAGTGGGTCCATGAGGCGTGGTCTTCCTTTGGCTGGTGAGAACACGACCCACAGTCTCAGGAGGAGTCCTGCAAAATATCTTATGAGACAGGCTGTTTTGGACTCTGTGCCCATTTTCAGCTTACAGATCTGGCTCGTGTACCTTAACCCACATACTGATAGAAACCAAAACAAGGACAGGTTAATGCAGTCCATCTGAATTAGACATATCATAGTGGCCATTAAGTACAGTCCCCCTCGGCACCGAGTCTTTTAAAGTCCTGGTGATCCACAGCATTGCACACGTTTTGACTTCCTTTTCATTTTCAGAGCTGAGCTGTGCCTTCCTTTTCTGTTACCAGTGATTTCTGTTTCTTCACTAGCCTTAAATACCTGGCAAAAATCATGAAGCGGGGGCCCAAGCATTTCACCCAAAATCCCTCTGTTGCTGCCCTCTCTCAGCCTAGTGCACATAATTAGCGTGGCCCCATCCTCCATGAGGTGAAGCTGGACCAGGTTGGCCTGCACTTTATCTGCATATAAATTTTTGGAGTATCCCAGGACTTGTGACAAGGACACCTAGTTCCAGACATGAGTGGGAGCTAATTAGCACATGGATCTTTTGTGGGGGTATCTGGAGTACACGCATATACTGAGCAGTGCTAATTTGTGGGGTCACCAGGGCTTGAAATGCTTTTAATTCTGCTGGGGCCCAGCCCAATGAACTCTGGGGTAAATCACAAAATTCTGCCTTTGGGCTAATATAGTGGGTGCATCTACACTAACAGCACAGCAGACTAATTCTGCTGCACACTAGCATGGCACAAAAAAAGCTGTGTTAATATGCAGTAGAATTAGTCTACTGTGCATTAGCATCACTTAAAAAGTGTGCGCCAGTGTTACTGTGCAGTAGCACCAATTATAGCACATTTATTTAGTAGCTGTTATTACAGGTACTAATTAAATGTGCTGTAATTATGGCACATTAATGCATGTGTAGATGTGCCTAGGTTGTACTACATAGAAGTAGGTGCCAAAGTGCTGTTCAAAAGTGTGTTTGTGGAATACCTGTGCTAAAACATGCAGGAGTTTAAAAAGAAGAAAAAAAGTCACATACATCAATTCTGGATAAACTAAGTGTATGGGTAGTATATGCAAATTATTACAGCCATGTTTAATTTCACGATTATTGCTTCCAAATTTGCTCTTTATTTCTATATGCTCAGGAAGACCAGTTGCTCTGATAGTAAGTAGAGGGGGAAAAGGGGTGTAAGGGGAAAAGTTGGAGGGATGCAGGGAGCAAAAGGGTTACCTGCACACTTCACGTCCCCCCTCCCCCAATTTATTTTCCCTGCAGTGGGAGGGGGAAAAATTGAAAAAAAAAAAACACCCTCCAATAATTAGATTCTATACCTTGGAAAATTATAACAAATGTATACATTTTTCATATATAGAATCTAATTATTGGGGGGGTCATCTTATAATCGAGGTCTTCTATTCAAGTAAATATGGTAATTCTTTCTGCTAAAAATCAAGGCTGGGATGAAGGCCTTTGGCCACATTGAAAATTCCAGTACAAGAGATGAAAAGTCTGGCAGTTACCATTCCCTGTATAAAACAAGATTGGACCTACTTGCCTCATTCTTTTAAAGACGATATAAAATAACAGTATAAAAAAGAGAAAATAACTGCCAGAAAAACAAGGACATAGACAAAAGTATATGCCATGTTTCATTCATTACATAGATGGATACCAATGGTGCTTGTGAGGATTTCTGTAATGTTGTAACCCTGACAGTTTTTTGTATGCTTGTAGCTATTCAGTGCCATGTGAGACATGATTCACAAGTGATTAATATAATTATTAAACCTGTCACTGAGTCAGCCCCAGCTCCCAGACAGTGTGCTGTGCTGCACCCGTGCTATGGGGCAGGTGCCAGGTGGTAGGGGGCAGGCAATCCCTGCTGCCCCCACTGCCCTGTGCTGCACATGGGGGCTCTGCCACAAGTACCCAGAGGCCCCAATCCCCACTGCTGCTGCCAGTGAGTGCGGGGCTTTTTTTTGTTTTTTTTAAGTGCTGGTTCTAGGTTGAGGTCGGGTGGGTGATGAGGCTGGGAAGGGCAGCGATGGGGGCTTCTCCCGCAGCTCCCCCCCACCCAGGGAGAGGCAGGCACAGCCAGAGGAGCCTCAGAAGAACCTACAGCCTGTGCCTGCCTCTCCCTGGCCAATCCGAATCACCGAATCTCTCCGAATCAGCGCCAAATCTTTCAAAGTCAATTCGGCCTTATTAATTTGGGACAGAGATTCAAATCAAATCAACAATCTCTCAAACCTTTCAGCTGAGTTGAGGGAGGATTTTCATTCACTCTTTTGGCGTGCAGGATCCAGAGCTGCCAAAACCCTGCAAATCTTGGTTAAAAAAATTCATGTGATCTTTGAAAAATAATGAATATGGAGATTATTGGGTTTTTTCCTTCTTGTTTTTGAGCCTTTAAGACCTGTGGTTTTAAGAAAATTTCTGAATACGGCAAGATACCATTTTTTATTGCATATGGCATACACCTTTCCCCACAAAATCAGTCTTCCAAAATTGGGGAGTGTGTATTAAATGGAGAAGCTGATTTTCTTCCTGAGGCTGGTTTGATTCCTGGTCTACAGGGCAATAGTTGTGGCATTACTGTTCAGGTTGCTGAGAAAGCAGACTTAATGGTTTATTGTCCTGCACTCTACAGGTGTTAATGACCTTTTAATCGAGCTAATCATTCTTAGGACAGTTTTGCTGTTTGCTAGCTGCTCCTGGTCTCTCCTTTTCAGGCTCTTTACTTCAGACTTCTTAGCTGTTTAGCACAGATGCCTTCACTCTTCTAAAAAGCATAGATCCATCCATGGAGACTAGTATTCAGCAGCCGCAAGGGATTCAGCTTTAGTTATGCAGGAATGGGAGGGTGAGTCAGTTGAAAATTAGGCTTCATCCCTGCTCTATGCATCTGTAACAGGAAAAATGTTTTTTCTGCATGCTGCCTTTCAAAAACCAAGTGTGCATTATAGTTGGGGGTATTCAATATGCAAGAATATGGTACGTTAAAAATCATGAGATTTGGGGATAAGGAATATCTCTTCACCTTTTAGAGCGGAAGCCCTGGCTTATTTTTTGTCATGTGTTCATTTAGAAGGAGGGTTTATGACCCCTGTATGGGAAAGTAAATCCATGCATTCAATGGAACTAAATCCAGAGAATTATTTATATGTATAAAATATCTAGTGGACCTAGGATCCTAGATGAAGTGGGTTATCATTAAAATGGACCATCAGTTTTCACCTTTGTATCCAATTTCCTGAACTCTCCCAGGGTTGTTGTGTAGAAATGCTTTGTCTCCTTACAGTGTGTGGACATATGAATATAGCATCCAGTAATACAGTTTTATTGTTACATTTCTGGGATATTTTTCAGCCTTGTTTACCAGGGACCATGACATTTTCTCCTGTTATCCTTACTTTAAAATATAAACCTTTAATAGTAAAGACAGATTACTAGAGACGTTTGAAGTAATTTAGAGCACAAAATTTACAGTGGAGCTTGAAAGCATTTTTCTGAGCTGGCTTTTCTAAAATGATATGATCTCAGTCTTTACCAAAGTGAAGTTTTGGCTCTTTCTAGCTTGAGCTATAAATAAAGATAAAAGGACTGCCATAAAAAAACTGCATTGTATTATTAATTTGTTAGGGAAATTGGTTTAAATGAAAAAAACCTTTTGACCTGTATGGGAATTTGCTAAGCGTACTTTTTATTCACAAACCACCTTTTCTTTGAGGCACAGGTAGTTTAAGTGTCTGGCTCCACACCCTGAAGCCAGTGGAAGTTGGGCTTCAATCAGACCAATATATTGAAAAGTAATTTGTGATCTTGGTTGCCTCTGTTTTTGGGGGTGTAACTCAAGATACCTTAAAAGTGTGATTTTTCAAGAAGTGGTGAGCATCTAGTTTTTAAAAATGAAACCACTTTAAGGTGCTGTAAATTGATTAACTTGAATATTGAGGCACAGAAAAGGCACAAATGTCTTTGAAACCCTTGGCTCAAGTGTCCTGATCCAGGAATGTGGTGAACTAATATGACAGCCAGGGACAAAAGTCAAGAACCGAATCCCAGTCCTCTATCCTGACCCCTTCTTCTGTCCCCTCCCTCCCCTCCACGCACTCTTTAGCTTCTGCTGCCTTAAGACAATCAAGATATGGAGGAAGAAGATAAACTATTACCATTAGATTTCTTATGAGAACCGTATATCCCAGTTTAGTCGATGGTGTTGGAAAGTCAATTGTACATCTGTTTATTTTCCAGAATTATGAAAATTTAGCAGCCTTAGTTGTCTTGCCGTGTACTTGAGTGTACAGCAAGACTTGAGCAGGGCCGTATATAAAATGACCTGTTGGTGAGAAATCATTATCCTGGCTTTCCCAGTGGCAGCACTTACATATTTTATCAGGGCTGGTGTTGTTCCAGTATCAAGCTTCATACAACGTATGTCAATTATGAAATGAAAACAGTATTTTTAGACGGTATTCAGATAAGAAACTCTGCTTGATCCTTTTGATAATTCTTTTAGAGCAATCCATTAATGGCATGTCAACAATAACCCCCAAACATTTTTCTTCAGATCACTAAACAGAAGATACTCGTTTTGCCTTGACAGGAGTGGTGGCAATTCATTACCCAGGATATAGATTCTTTCCTTGCTATTCCTTGTGTCACACCAAGGCAATCTAATTGGCAGCAATACAGTCCGGTTTAACACCTGCATTAGTGAAGGCCTTTGTCTCCTATTTATAATAGATAAAAGAGGATTTGAGCTTTTATAAACTAAATACAAATGACAGGACAAAGACACTGTAAACAGATGAAACGTGTAGCACATTCTTCCCTATTACATAAAACTTAAGCAATTTTCATTAACAGCTTCAGAGGCTTCCTTCCAGATCTTGATTCATTTCCTTTATGTATTCGTCATCCTTGCTAAGTGAATTGGAGCATTTGCAAAGAGCTTGGTACCAAAACTGCTGAGCCCCAAATGGCAACAAACTGATTTTGGAGAGAAATCAAAGACTTTGGAGAGAGGTGTGTCTCCCTTTCCTGTATCCCATTGTCCAGGTCATATTACAGGAGGCCCGGTTACGTTCTTCCTGCCATAAAGTTCTTTGCTATTGGACAAAATATTTCTCACTGTTATTTCGGTTTTCCTATGGAAAAATAGTATTGTTCAATACTGTTACAAGTTGCTGTGTTTCTCTCCAACTATTGTTAATTTTCATGTTAATTTAGGGAATGGCTTATTGGGGTTGTTTTTTGTTAAACCAGCATCAAGGATTATGTGCCTAAAACAGGGCTTAGTGCATACAGTTAGAAAAAGGATATATCACCAACAATACTTGTCTAAGTTTGGGTACAGGTTCAGTATACTAAAATCAGAAGTCAAACCTCGAAAAGACAAATCATGAATTTTGCATTAAAATCATAAACTATGCTGGAATAAACAGTTTGTGTTTTTACTTTCTTTCTGTGTTTTGAAGCACAAGGGGGAAACCTGCTGGCAAAACACACGTCCAAATGACCTCAAAAACCCACGTAAAATGTTTCTTTCCTCCTGGCTTCAAGGAGGTAACTTCCGCCCCCCTCACCAACCCACCAGGAGGGAGAAGAGGCTGTTCCCACCATCCTCCTCTCTTACCCAACGGCTGTTGTTTTCACATGTTAACTCTCCTCTGCTCCTGTTGGCCTCTGTCTGCAACCCTAAATCAACTTCTATTCCTGCCGTTCTCCACGTGCAGTTTTCCCAGAGCCTCTGCTATTACTCACAATGTCTCAGTGTCCTCACAGCATTCTTGTTGGCTCTTTGAACAGCTGTCTTGCCTAGGGGTATGGCTCATTGAGAACAATAGTAGGGGATAGCCCTGTTTGTGGGTATCCTCATTTCCCCATGTTTGCAGGTGAACTTGCTGGCCCCAGTATCGATGACAGCAGCATTAGGTACATTCGAATAGTAGAAAATTCACAAGCTTGGCTGCTTCTCATCCTGTTTTTGTGAGACACTTGAAAAGAAAACAAGTCCATAGTAAAACTGGAATTTGCCTATGCTGTTCTTGACTTGAATGACTTGGCAATAATCTTATGGTTAAAAAAGTGGGTTTCCAATGCAGGAAGTGTAGATTCAGTTTCCAGGTCTACTATAGACTTTGGGTAAATGATCTAATCTCTCTTAGTATATTTATACTGCCTAATTAAAAGGCTAGGTAGTGCTATAGTGAGGCATGCTGTTATTGCCCTGCTGGGTGCTCAAGCTAGAAATATAAGAGCCACTGCAGATGTTGAGCTTATTGGTGTGTGCATGTTGCTGCACAAAAGAAGATTACTTCACCACTTGTTTGGGCAATAGCACACATGGAGGAAGTGTGATATGTCTCAGTATCGCTGGTATGGTACTGTATCTGAGCAGTATAGACATATTCTCTACATCTCAATTTTGTACTCTAAATATGTCCAGATAGTATAGCGATGCCGTATGAAATCTCGAGAGACAGAGACAGTTCAAGTGACAAATAACAGTTTCTACTCCACATGGGTTTGTGAGGATACATTCATTACTGTAGAGGAGAAGCTGAGCTGCTGAATGAGAATCCAGGTAGCTGAGGTGAACAACATGAAGAATTTCTTTCTTAGGAAAATGCAGATTTTTCAACATATGTTTCAATTCAAAATTAGGATGAAAAGTTAAATTTAAGTTCTTGCACAGAATGGACATGAAAAAGGTTAAATTTAAAATCAGAAGTTTCATTCTGATATTTTTGATTGATACTATCTGCACATATCTTGTGGTTGTGTCAAGGATGACAGATTTGCATAGGGTGGTTTGGATAGGGGCAATCCTGCCTCAGGTGGAAGTTGGATTGGATGGCCTCTGGAAGTCCCTTCCAGCTCTACTTTTCTATGAGATTTCATAGATTTCATAGACATTAGGACTGGAAGGGACCTTGGGAGATCATTGAGTCCAGCCCCCTACCCCAAGGGCAGCAAGTCAGCTGGGGTCAAAGGATCCCAACAAGATAAGCATCCAAACGCTTGTTAAAGGAGTCCAGAGAAAGTGCTTGCACCACCTCTGGGGGGAGCCTATTCCAGGTCTTGGGGGCTTGGACAGTAAAGAAGTTTTTTCCTTATGTCCAGTCTAAAACGGTCTTGCAGGAGTTTGCGACTGTTGGACCTTGTTATCCCTTGGGGCGCTCTGGTGAACAGGTGTTCCCCCAGATCCCGATGCACACCCCTGATGTACTTATAGGCTGCCACCAGGTCACCCCTGAGCCTGCACTTTTCCAGTCTGAAGAGTCCCATAGCTCACAGCCTCTCACCGTAAGGCCTATTCTCCTGCCCTCTGATCATGCACGTGGCTCTCCGCTGGACTCTCTCAAGCCTTTCCACATCCTTCTTGAATTGTGGAGCCCAGAACTGGATGCAGTACTCCAGCTGTGGCCTCACCAAGACTGAGTACAGCGGGAGGATGACATCCTGAGATTTACTTGAGAAGCATCTATGGATACAAGCAAAAGTTTGTTTTGCTCTACCAGCTGTGACGTCACATTGGTGGCTCATGTTCATTTTGTGGTCAGTCATGAGCCCCCAAGTCTCTTTTGGCTATGGTCCTACTGAGCGTAGCACTGCCGAGCCTATAAGCATGCTGCGGGGTTTTTTTTCCCAAGGTGGAGTACCTTACATTTGTCGGTATTGAATGTCATCAGGTTTGTATCTGCCCACTTTTTCAGCCTATCCAAGTCAGCCTGGATCACCAGCCTATCCTCAGGTGTGGACGCTCTACCCCAAAGTTTGGTGTCATCGGCAAGCTTGGCCAGTCCATTTCTGACACCAGTATCCACGTCGTTGATAAAGATGTTAAAGAGAACACAACCAAGGATGGAGCCTTGGGGGACACCACTGGTTATGGAGCACCATGATGGCCAGATATTTTGACATCCTAATTAAAAACATTCTGATATTTGCCATTTTTGACCAAAACTGATTTTATATTCTCAAACTCCTCCACAAACCAGTTTTCATTCTCTGCACAGGTCTGGTTTTAAGTCTGTTCAAACAAAATATTAAAATTGAGTTGAAATGACCCAAACAAAATTTTTGTTTAGACTTTCCCAGTGAAATATTGACAACTTTTGGCAAAATCCAAATTTTCCCAGAGGAATTTCTGATCAGCTCTCCTGCATAAATGTTTAGACGTGTTTAATTTTTGCCCAATTTGAAGAGCTTCTAGCATGGACACTATTTGCTTTGCTTTTCAGAGCTCTATGAACCAGTGTCCCATTCTCAGGTTAAGAAAGAGAAGTAAAATGATCAAACCTAGATAAAATATAATACTGTATCAGGATTGAACATCCAGTTTCACATAGTAGTATCTTTGTTGTGCTCTCCTATAGATAATGCCTTTCTTGTTCTACATGATCAAGGAGAATTTGAAAAATATGCCGTTAAATGCAAGTTTGTCCTACAATTCAGTCTACCACTATGTGTTATGCCTTTATAGTAACATCATCATCAGTCTACAGATACTTGTATGGGTAGATATGTATATCATGGCTAAATGCCCCTGTTTTGTAGTTCTTGTTGATAGACATCATTCCCAGCAGCATTCATAATCCACATTTCCAAGGGCTGTTGTGTGGTGCACATCTGACTCCAAATATTTGTATAGCTCATATGAATTCCTTCAACAGCTTGTTTGCTCTGAGTTCACCTGGGATGGAATGATTGTCCTAGGTAAAATAATGTCAGCTCATAAATTATATGTACAGTGCTGAGATGAGCTCTTTTTGATCTTGTTACAGGACCCTGTAGCAGGCTCGTTGTGCTTGTGTTGGATCCTTGCAGCTGTTCCACATTCTACTGCAATGCACAGAAAATTCAGCTTTGTACTTTTTTCTGCCAGTTTAGACTTTCTTTAAACACTTTCTTTGTTTATGCATGAGTACCAGTCGGAGTTTAGAGGGAAACAGCTTCTGGGTCTGGGATGCATTTGTTTGCTGTTCCTTTAAATTTCACTGACCTCTGGGTCAGGTCTTTACCTCTTGAGCCTAGGGACAGACGTTACACATAAACAGGTTTAAATGATGGGAAACTGGTTTAAACTTGTAACAGAACAGAAGCTCAGTGCACATAAGCTGGTTTCAAAATGGCCAAACCCAGTTCAAGATAAACCTGGATGGTTGTAGTATCCAATTGAACTGATTTAGGTTAAACTGATTTATGGAACTTCTGTCCCAGATCCCGTCCCAATTCAAATTACTTCACAGTCCCCCAGCATCCCAGAATGCTTTGCAGCCCTGGGCTGTGCTGTCTGGTCCATCAGAGCGGGGCTGGCCCTGCCACTAGCTGTCGCAGTAAAGCCTCTGTGCCCTAAACTACTTCCTGCCTGTGCCTGTCAGCCGGGTGGCACAGGGAGCAAGGGGAATGGACCCCCAGTCCTCCCTGGTCCAGGTCTGCACAGCATGATGGGAGGGAAAGCCCCATGGTAGGGGCTTTTTATCCCCCCTACAGCCTGGTGAGCTGGGTTGGGATTGCCCCAGCCCCACATCTTCACCAGCCACCGACTTCTCTGAGAGGTGGGGAGCAAGGGAAAACACCCTCCCCAACCTGGTACCATGCCCCCAGTCAGGGTCTGCATTACGTGGTGGGGGCTTTTTGTCCCCCCAAAGCCCAGCAAGCCCTGCTGGGATTGCCCCAGCCCTATCCCCTCCCTATGTGTGCCTGCCTCTGAGAGGTGGGGGGCAGGACAGAGGTAATGAACTGCCCCAGCCCAGCACTGCCTGCCCCCCCCCCCAGCTAGGGTTTGTACAGTGCAGGGGGTGGGGAACCCCATCTGCAGGGTCTTTCTGCCCCATGCCATGCAGACCCCAGCTGGGGGGAGGGCCGGGGGGGCCAGGGGGTGTGTTCCTCCCCTGCCTCTCAGAGAGGTGGGCGGCTAGGGAGGGGACATTGCTTGGGCCTCACCGTAGGGGCTTCCCTCCACTCCCGCCCCGTGCTGTGCAGATTGTGGCCGGGAGGGCTGGTGCCAGGCTGGGCTGGGTGGGTGTATTATCACCCCTCCTCAGAGAGGTGGGCAGCTGGTAAGAGATTGTCTGTTGATCTTTGCTCCCTGAGGCTGACAGCAGGGGGTTGGGGCATGTGTCCAGCAGCCAATTTGCATGGGCTGCCGCTGCGCTGCAGTTCAGCAGCCTTAGGCAGTGTCGTTGTGTGGGGTGGTACATATGAGCACCCCCAGGCTTGTGGCCTGGGCCAGTGCAGGCTCCTGCCTGCCTTGGCCACCCAAACTCTGAACATCAGTTCTGTTTCCTATCAGTTCAGTCTACACAGCTTAGAAAAGCCTGTAAAGATTGAGTTGATTCAGCCTCAGGCTCTTTGCACCTCTGTACGTAGCCTGAGTGAGAAGTGAAACGGTGCCACAGGGCTGGTGGCAACCAGTCAATCCTGTTCAATGTGCACAAACTGGAGACGGACGAAGAAGCCACAGCTGCTGACCTGTCTAGAAAGCCAACACTGAAGAGCCTGCCTAAGGTGCACTTTATAAGACCCGCATCTTCATAGGTCCAGTGGTTCTCATTGTTGCCATGTAGATTTTTCTACCTATTTGGAAGTTGAGTCCCTAAAGCAGGAAACCTTTTCTTCCAATTCCTGTTTCCTACAACTGTCCTATGATGTACTGCACACATTTGTGCGGGCCGGCTCCCGGTCCCGCCCTTGCCGGGCGCGAGCCGGGCCCGTCTGTGTGCACGCGGGCTGTGGCCAGCAGCCCGGGCACGCGGGGCCAGAGAAAAGTCGCGGGGTGGAGCAGTACGCTCGAGCTAGAATCAGTCACGGAGGCGTAATGGTTGATTGAAAAGATTATTTACTTACACCGGAGATGGTCGCGGTGCAGGCTGGACAGTTTCCCAGGTACAGCTCCGCTTCCTTCCTCATTGGAGGACTCTAAAACGGGGTTCGGCAATTGGAGCCTCTATCGCCTTCTTAAGAAAGACGCGCTGGGTTCGAAAGGACCCACAGCGCTTAGAGATCCGTCTCTCTGTCTCTCTCTGTCTTTCTCTCCAACTTGGGCGGAAACCACCCAAGCCTTTTGTACGGCTAGCAAGCCAATAGCTAGCCGCCACGTGTGCCTAAATTAAGACCGGCCAATATTGTGGCTCAAATCTTAATACAAATGGCGGGAAAACTCCTTTGCAGCGTGCATCACTAAATGCAAAAGTCATGCACAATGCAAAGAAGGCTACAGAATGGTGGGAAACACTTTTCTGCACGCGGGTTCTCCATAACAACAGAACACTCCGTCGTGCAAAAAAGCTCCAATTCGGCAGGAACATAATTTAGCGGTGCCGAAGCACACACAATTAAAAAATCCACAACTTTGGGTTGTGACAACATTTATGCCTGAGCTAGTCATGTCTAGGAAACATGCATGGTAGTCATTTAGACAGTTTGCAAGCACAATGGTTGACTTGACATACGGGTTGATCCCCGTGGAATATATCATTCCTTTTGTTATTACTATTCCAAAAATGTCTGTGTTAATTTTTACAAACTCAGGGCTTTTTTCCAAACATTGGGCACTTTGCAAACTGTCATTAGCTGGTAATGGCCACAGTTACTGGACACAGTTTTGCTATTGCATTCTGTTTTCTTCTCTGTTGCTGACTTTCTTAACTGTGTCTATAAAATTTTTCTAATATTGTTCCCTTTTCCCCTGGCAATTCCTTTTTACTGGTCTTGTGACAATTTGTAATAAGAGTTTGTTTTTCTTTGTGGGTTTTTCTTTTATTGTGTTGCTGTTTAGTAGCCAACAAACCACTTTTGTTTTTGTTACTCACCTGGGAGTAATTTAAAGTTGGAGGCAACCCAAAACCCGAGATCCCAATGCTCCTAAACACTGCTGGGTCTGAGTCTGGTTCAGAACTTTGCAGTGGATTCCCTTCCCCGTAATGGCTGGATTAGGAAAGCTAGACCTCAGCAGGACTGATCTTTGGTAAATTTTCAGATCCACATCCAAACTCTTTAACTGTTGCATCTCAAATCATAGCAGCAACTAGTTTTTAACCAATAGCAAGCACATGCCTTTTGGCAACACAGCTTTAATGTTACTCCAGAATAACTAAGGCAAGTTCCTATGCAATACAAGTACCTCTAAATACAGCACTGAGCTCTTCTTGGTGATATAGATTGCTGGCCTGATTTTAATCTCATTTGGGTGTTTAAACAAGAGGAGCTACTGAAGTCAATGGTTCGTTTGTCTAAACCTAGTAATGAGAGATGAGAATCAAAGCCAGAATGCCCACCTAAGCAGAGGTATTGTCTCCTGTAGTTGAGTCATTGCCATGGTATATTAAAACAGCATGTGGCTTCATGGGTGACAGATTAGCTGTGTATATTGCATGTTTATTTGCACCTGGATATGAATGGGAAGGCCATTTTAGACCAGGGGACCTATTTGTCCAGAGGACTTAAACAGCCGTGCATTCATGTCATTTTGAGAGTAACTAGTGCCCTATCTTTTTCAGTCCATGATTAATTTCACAGAGCAATAGGTGACAAGCAGCCATTTTTCATACCTAACACAATTCTGGATGGCAAGTTGCATGGCACTCAGTTTTCCGCGAGTTCCTAACAAAGCAACAATGAAAACCAGGCCTTCTTGCTGGCAGGTTTCCTGAACCTACTTGCCTCATGCAGCTAATCTCCATCACCTTCCCACCGTGGGACCAGATGTCCCTATGCCTGCTGTAATATTACAATGAGAAAAAAATTAGGTGAGAAGCTATGAGCACTAATCTCCCCTTTTGTCTAACAGTTGGACAGCTTCTGGCCACAATATCACAAAATTGACAGTTTTACCCCAACTTGATGTTTTTAACATTCCCTTTGGCAGTAGAAAAACCTCACAAGCATTCAAGCTCTGCTTTTCCTGTTGGGCTCTGGAGGGAGTTAAAATAATTTTAAAAAGGGAATCTTTTGTGTTTTATCCACTCCTCTAGGGTGGGCCATTTTCCCACAGCCTATTTTTCCTCATGTTTTGCATTTCTTGCTGTACTTGGGTACTGCCCAGCTTTGCTCTGTGGCTGTTCCTAGTGAGGTATAAGGTAGTAATTTTCTTGCGACTCAGTGCAATGCACAAGGCTTTGCTTTGTCTCTCATTAATGTTAATGGACTAGTAGTTGAGAATTAAGTCTCTGGACATTGAACTGATTATTTATCTCAGGCTGTTACACCTGCAGCAGTTTAGACCCTGCAGACACAAAGCGCATGTGTATCTAACATGCATCTCCCACAAGGTAGCCACAAAATGTGTGTTTCCTAGGTACTCCATGCATTATTTATGTAATTGAAAATGCATTCTCTTAAAAAATTATTGTGGATTATGCATTTCTTGGCTAACGCAGTAGGACACATAAGGGAATGTTATAATGAGAATCACTGGCTCTTGGAAGGTCTGGTATAGATACCTTCACAGGCTTGATGAGGCTGGTGCATTGACTCATACCCTGCACAACCTGTTGCATTTCACTGGCTTCAGTGAAACTCTGGTTTAACAGTGGTAAACTTCTTTGCTGGGATCTGTTGTACAATGAAAGATAATAAACAGAAAACAAGCTGCCAAGAGTACTTGTACAGCATATCATCAGTCAGAGAAAAAATTATTCCGTTAGCACAAGCAAGGGAAATTTTTGTAAATTAGGTGAAAATAATTTGAATATTGGAGAATTGCATGCAGCTTTTGCACCACGGAATAGGTAATTCAGTATACAGATAGTAGGGATGTGTGAAGCTGGCCCTATTGGATTTGGATTTGGATTCGGCCCAAATCAGGGACAGTGATTTGATTTGTTGATTCGGATCATTGTCCCTGATTCGATTCAGCTGAATCCGAATCTGAAGATTCGATGCTGATTCACAGAATCAGCGATTCAGCTATAGACACAGCTTTAAATGTTTTTTCTACATAACTCAAGGTACAGTGCGGCTCATGAACACTGCGATGGTGGAGCAGATGAAGTGTCCCACAGGAGTGCAGGGGCCCCCCCCCCATGTGCTCAGTGGTGAACCTGGAAGTATCCACTGGGGAGCGTGCTGGGGGCTCTCCTGTGCCACACCGGCTTCGTGATCAGCTGCAGGAGGACCCTGGGTGCCCCCCCAGACCCAAGAGGCACCAGTTGCTGAGCCAGGAGGGCACGGGGGGGCCCCCAGTATGCATCCCAGTAGACACAGAAGTGGACCAGGTCTGCTGCCGAGTGTGCTGGGGAGCCTCCCGTGCTTCTGTGGGACACTCCATGCACCCCAACATTTCAGCATTCATGAGCCCCTGCTACCTAGAGGTTAAGAAAAAACATTTAAAGCTGTCTCTATGTTTGAATCGCCAAATCTTCCGAATCTCTCTGAATCGATTCGGAGGGTTCTGATTCGATCTGGAGAGATTCAAGGGTCCTCTGATTCAATTCAGATTTGGAGATTCAGTCACCGAATCTCCACTGAATCAAATCGGGGACCAAAGGTTCACACAGCCCAAACATATAGTCCATCTGTGCTTCATGTTTTGCCCCTATAAATATTCATTTAAATGCATTCATTAATTGCATGTGCGTTTTCCCCCCCTTCAGATGTAAATCTGCTCATAATTTTATATCCGGAAATGGGGTATCACAGGGGTATCAAACATATACCCAATGGGCTGGATCTGACCTGTGGAACCATTTCAATCAGCCCACAAATCTCCCAGAAAGGCTGGGAATTCAGGGATGGGACAGGCTGTTCTGGGCCTGCTGCTGAACTCCCAGCTATGAAGCCCCACCGGAAATGTTTGTCAGTGGTGATGGAGTGAATGATGGCTGCATTAACCCCTGCCTCTGTCATTTGCCCTGCCACTGCTGGGTCTGGATCTGCCTCTGGCCTGCAAAAGCTGCTTGAAGTCCAGCCCAGAGGGGCAGATGAATTTGACACCCCTGGATATCACATCTAATGTGAAGCGAGGTCTTCTGAAGTTTTATGTGTTTGGGTTTCAGTGTACATATTTAGCGGCATGCTGCAGAGTGCCCCACTGAGGCATGCTGTACCAGCTATCTCCTAAAATGCAAGTCAGACAACCGCCCGAGCGCAGCACTGAGGTGAGCCGTTGGCGAGGTAATGAAGACATGCCCTCTGGTACGACTTCAAACACTTGTACAATATTTACTCTTTGCTGCCCCTCATTTGTACACTTCAGAAAGCCAAAGGTAAACAAGTGAAAATATCATATTTGATGAAATTTTGCTTACCCAAGCAGTCTGGTTCCTGTTATTACATACAACCACATGCATGGGTAATCAACAGTGTCACACTCAACATGCTCAACCAGGTGGAGTTAGGTGAATTATGATGCCTTTTGAGATTCTCTGTGCTGAGCAAATATGAATGTCTTGAATCAATTGTCTTCTTGATTAGTCTGGAAATGTTAAGAGTCAAGGAAAGAGAGCTATAGGAATGTGAAATAGCTTACCGTATGATGAAGAGAGAGCATAAATGAGTTTAAGGCAAAGACAGATTTATAGTTATAACTTAGAGCCTGATCCAAAGCCTGTTGAAGTCAGTGGGAGGATGTCTGTTGACTTCCTTGAGCATTAGATCAAGTCCACAGTTGGATATAGTTGCTGAATAGCAAGATGCATCCCCTGCAAAGGAAGAGAATGAATTAGATGGACCACTGATTCTCACCAGCCAGCAATTCCATATAGATTTATAAGTACTTTCATACACAATAGCACCTTTAAGGATATATAAATATACCAAATGTAGTCTGTACTTACCAAATGCATGTACATGGAATGTGTAGTAGAGAGCACATCATACATACATACATGTGTATACTCAATATTTGACTTTTTTACAAGCAAGTAAGAGGGCTGTGACAATGCTAGGAGACATTAAAAAAATAACTCCCTTATAAGCCTTCACTGAAGGACTTGCAGAGCCTGTAGTACCCTAAAAGATGGCAGTTTATCTCAGTGTTTTGTTCTTGTAGGAAGGTTGAGCCAAGAAGAGTGGGGAGAGAAGAGGAAGGAGAACGTGTCGGTGAATATTTTTTTAAATATGTTTGGCAGGGATAATCCCAGAATTAAATTAATTTATTGTACTAATACATATAATACAGAGCTAAGTGAACTAGCTGGCTAACAATGGTTCCTGTGTTGCTGCTGATGAGGGTTACAACATTGATGTTTGAACATGGAGAAGGCCTAAGCTTGTGTGCCCTGCTTTGCAGCCAGCTGTCTGACACAGGTAGGACTACGGCTGACCGTTTTGCAGAGGTTACTTCTGTGTATGGGTGTTGTGTTCACACCAGTGCTCTGCCATATGCTGCCCACATTTTTCACAACTGTTCATTTGTCTTTTCAGTGAATTGGCTTTTTAACTGTTTGCATCCTCTTGGGATTTAGTTTTCTTAAACAATCCAAATAATGAGTGTACCAAATATTCAGAAATGCAGATATTGGAAAACATTACGAAGTAAATTTAAAATTGGTAATGGGAAGTATTTTCCCTTGTACAGTAAAATCCCTGTTTGCTGACAGTCTGCTAGCCAGCATACTCTATTAACCGGCAGCGTGTTGCTGCTGCCGTGTCGCCACCATCCACCACCCTGCACTGCTGCTGTGTGCAAGCCATGTGCAACCTCACTGTGCTGTCGCCGCCATCCACCACCCTGCACTGCTGTCGCTGTGTGCAAACCCCCCTGCCTCCCACTCCAATATTTTTAGATAACCGGTATTTTTAAATTACTGGCACCCAGCATTCAGCCCTTATGTACTTATACGTGGCAACCTATAAGTACATAAGGGGTGTGCATCAGGATCTGCTCTGTTCACCAGAGCACCCCAAGGGATGACAAGGTCCAGCGGTCACAAACTCCACCATGACCATTTTAGACTGGACATAAGTAAAAACTTCTTTACTGTCTGAGCACCCAAGGCCTGGAATAGATTCCCTCCAGAGGTGGTGAAAGCCCCTACTCTGGACACCTTTAAGAAACATTTGTACACTTATCTTGCTGGGATCCTTTGACCCTAGCCGACTTCCTGCCCTTTGGGCAGGGGGCTGGACTCAATGATCTTAGAGGTCCCTTCCAGCCCTAATGTCTGTGAAATCTATTCCCCACTCATGCTGGATAAAAGAGATTTGACTGTAGTTTGTGACCGGGTGCTTGGCGCTCCTGTCATTTTAAGAGGAAAGGCTGATGGAGAAGAAGCCTGCATGTGTGCCAGGGGCAATTGGAGATTCATCTGACCAGAAGGGAGCTGGGCCTGAGCCATCCAAGCCCAGAGCTTGAGCTGGCCAGCCCTGAGTGTCCCAAGGAGAGGAACTCCTGGCAGCAGGGCTGCAACAGGGTTCCTGAGATAACCCCTGTGCTGGGGTAAAATGCTCTGAGCCTGGGAAAAGCACAGGCCTTGGATGGGGTAGGTCTGGGGACAGGGGCGGGTGAGCCCATAGCTTGGGATGGGGCAGCGGAGAGGAAGGCTAGGGTGCCCGAAGCCCAGCAAGGGAATAGAGGGCATGGGGCCCAGAGGTCCAGAGCCCAGAGAGAATCTGGGGCCCGAGGGCCCGAGCCCAGAAAGAAAGCAGTGTGGCAGAAGGGCCAGAGAGCTCAGAGGTCTGGAGCCCAGGCGGAGCAAGCGTCAGCAGGGCCAGGGAGTCCAAAGGTCTCACTGGCCTAGGGCCAGGCTCTAGGCAGACTGAAGGTCAGGGATCACCGCCAGGACTGCTGGGTTCAGGGAGCCTGGACATCTCAATGGGCCTAGGAGCGGGCCAGGGTCTGCAGAGACCGAAGGTCAGGGACCGCAGCCAGAGACCAAGGGGGCCAAGGAGCCCATAGACCAAGAGGTGCAAGGACTGGGGCTGAGAGCATGTGACATCAGGAAAGAGTATCACCTGCAAGGCATGGGAGTAGATATTGGGGAGAATGGAGCCCAGGTTTAGGATCACTTTAGGACACTTAGGCAGCCTCTCTCTCAATAAAACAATAGCATCAGAGGCATGGAGGGTGAGTAAGGACAGGAGGACACCCTATAGAAAGAGCCGGGGCACAAATTGCATTGCCACCAAGAGCATCACAGCTGCCCCTGGAACACAAACCTGTCACATATTCAAACTCGTCTTTTCCAGCCGGGGAACAGAAATTTACTATGTGACATCTATCCAAATCAATCAGCTCAGGAACCTAATACAGCCAGGTGTTTGCAAATGTGCCACGGACCAGGAAATGTTCACATGTTCAAATAATGTTCCATATCTCTTGTATGCAAGAAAATCACAAGCCATTCGCAGATGATTTGTAAAGAAAGACAAAGAGGCAATTTTTCATATATTCCTTACCTACCACTCAGCTGTACAGGCTACATCTGCAGAGCAGTCTCCAGGGTAGCATCCCATTTTGTTCTTTGCAAGGTCTGAACTGCGACATGCACCTTTTTGTCAGTTCTTGTCTCCTCTGAGAGTGGAATGGTGTGTTGTGCCATGCTTTTTTTGGAGAGCAGTTGCATAGTCAGAGATTTTAGGCCCCTGAGACGTGCTAGCGCTTGGCTACCCTTTGCAGCTCACCTGACTCTTTGTGCTCAGATTCTAATAGTACAGTTGGTTTCAGGACATCTGCTCCTTCTGTGAGAAGGCGGCAGCAGGTAGCACCAGGAGACCTGCTAATGATTCTAAGTATGTTCAGGAAATCTGCCAGTCTGAGAGTCCTCCTTCTCTTTTGACTTGTCAGAAATTTATAGGGCACAGATTATTTTTAGTGGAGAGACTCATTCCACTCAGCACAATGGCGTGTTAATTATGGAAAGCAGTTGCCTGACTACCATTCACTCTGTTGTGCAGAGTATGACTTGAGATGCCTATTTTTACCCTGAAAAGATGTGCAAAACTTATTTTAAGCTACTGTCTCTCATGCCCGTAGTTTATGTTATCGTTGCATTGCCACTAGAATGCCTCAATGGAGTTATTTATTCTATATAACAGAGAATTTTTGCAGGTTGTAGAAAATATACACCATGTTATGGCCATTTTTCACCCTCATTAGGCACATCCTCTCTCTACTGCATCAAATTTTCCAATAATATAAAGGAGTTTGTGTCAAAATGTCCATTAAGCAAACAATAGGTTTTATAAGTAGCTACAAGTGCCAATGGCTAGAAGCTACACATCTCTGTGATGTGCTTAGCATTTTGTAATATACAGCAGGACAATTGATGGCATTTCAGAAATAAGGCCAACATTTATGGCTTATCTGCCAAGATACATTAAAAATATGCAAATCCATAAAAACGGAGAATTCAGGAAGTTAATAAATCAAGCCCCATGGATAAATTGTCATGGTAGGATTGGATCTGAATATGTAGACTAAAGAGTGTTTCCAACTCAGGGCTTTTGTATTGCATTTTATAAGCTTGGGCATTTTGGCATGATCTTTTTCTAGGTGAAAATTTTAATTCAATAAAAGTATTGCAAATATGAATCCTTTTTTAAAGGAGAAGGGATGGGAGGGGAGGAGAATGGAATTTGCCTGATAGTTTAAGAGGTATAGGAGTAAAGCTCCTGTACATACTTTGATCATTTTACCCCTGTATGTGCTTTTATTTTAAGTAAAAGAAAAATCTCTAAGAAATGCCAAGCTAATGTCCAAACAACCAACAAAAAATCCAGTCAAAACAAAAAATATCCGAATAGGTTTTTTCTCCAAAATGGAGGCAATCGAGAATCTTATTAAAGACTCTTTAAAGACTTTGCTGTTGCTCTTGGTTTTATGCAGAGAGGACTCGCATATAATAGTGATAGGTAGCACTGTAATATTCTAAGACAGATTTAGTATTGAAATGGTTTTGTGATATGTGGGAGAAATACTTTTTAAAATGTTATTTCTAAAAGCAGACCTTCATGTTGACTCAATTAGCTTACTTTTCTGAATTGGTGGAGATAGAATATATTGCAATTATTTTATTCTCTATGAATAGGCACAAAGAAAGGTTGGCGATCAGTGGTAACTATTGTCAACATTAAAGTCTGTCCTTGATTTAAAAAAAAAAAAAAAAAAAGTATAGTAAAACCTCTTTGTCACATATTTCAGAATTCACACAGTTTTCTCTCTCCTCAGCAACAATTTAAAAGCAGATGGATGTGGTCAGCCCTTATATTACTGAGGCATCATAACTTGCTAAATATGCTGTAGACTGTGTGTAGTAGAATAATAATAGCACTTCCTATTTCTGTGGGTCTTTGAGCATTTTATATATATTTATAAATTTAGTTTTTTAATATCTCTGCAAGATGAGCTTTATTCTCCCTTCTCTTCCTTTTTTCCCTCAGACAGTAAATTGAGATTTTCAGAACATTTTCTATCATGGGCCTTTTGAGGTAGTATAGTCCAAGTCCCTGCTCAAGATTATCTCTGTCTAAACCATCCCAGGCAAATAATATCTGATCTGCACTTAAAAACGTGCAACGATGGAGATTTTACCTGTCTGCATAATCTGCTTCAGTGCTTAGCTGACTGCATAAATAGCAATTTCTTTTTACTATCTAGTCTAAATATCCTTAGGTGCCATCTACACATGCAATTAATGTGAAACACTGAAACTTGGAGCTTATTGCTATGGAGTTTATTGCTCCCAGGCGTGCTGCTTTGTGCATTGAGCCCCACTGCACATGCTCCTTGGGCCTCCACCCCTTCCATCCCCCACCAACTGACCTGCTCAGCTTGGGGGGTTGGTGCACATGCACTCAGCCCCTGCAGCCCAGGATCGACTTCAAGAGGCTCCAGAACCCGCCAGTTGATCCCGATTGACCAGTTGGTGACCACTGCTGTAGAAGGTGTTGCGCATCTTGTTGCCTCATCACTTTCATGCTGGGTAGCTGTTGGTTCAATGCAAATTAGCTTGTCTGCCACCTAGTGCCCCGCAGCTATAATACTGGTGGCTACTGTGGGCAGTAGGGGTGTGCAAAGTGGGCCGTGTTCAATTCGGATTCAGATTCGATCCCATTCGGGGGTCAGTGATTCGATTTGCTGATTCAGATTGCTGTCCCAATTCAATTCGGCTGAATCCGAATCTGAAGATTCAATTCTGATTCGGAGAATCAGCGATTTGGCCATAGACACAACTTTATGTTTTTTCTATATACCTCGAGGTACCAGATGGGGCTTGTGAATGCTGAGATGGTAGGGCACATGAAGCATCCCACAGGAATGGGAGGTGCCCCCTGCATGCTCGGTGGCAAACCCAGAAGTAGACTATAACTACTTCCGGTCCACTTCTGGGTCTGCTGCCAAGGGGGATGCCTTCCCCACGTTCCCCCGGGTAGGCAATCAGCCACGGGGGGACCCCAGGTGCCCCCTCTGACCCAGGAGGCACCAGTCACCAAGCTGGGGGGTGGTGGGGGTTCCCCTTGTGCTCCACAGCAGACCCAAAAGTGGACACTCCTGCATTCCCATGGGACGCTCCATCCTTCCCACCATCTCAGTATTCACAAGCCATGTGTGGTACCTTGAGGTATGTAGAAAAAACATATAAAGCTATGTCTATGGCCAAATCATTAAGTCTCTCCAAATCAATTGGGAGGCTTCCAGTTCGATCGGAGACATTAATGGGTCTCCTGATTCAATTTGGATTCAGAGATTCGACAGCCGAATTGGGCCGAATCTCCTTCGAATTGAATCAGCAACCGAAGCTTTGCACAGCCCTAGTGGGCAGCCACTGTAACTGTATGCTCCTTACTATGGAGTTAATTCATTATGGGGTAAATTACTCCACAGTAATTCATCGCACCCTTACTGGGAGCTTCCTGAGATGCACCTTAAGTGAGTCCTGTTTAGGCTAGTCTAAATATTAGTGACAGACCTATGTCTAGAAAGCACTCGGCTAATGGCTAAGCTGAGAAAGGATGGTTTCTTGAGTTTTCACTCATTTTAACATAGCACTATGGTGTCATGACACAGGGAGAGGGCAGGGAGGAAGAACCTCACTGACTTTTTGCTCCTGATATTCTTCTTCAGGAACTGTTGGCCTTTTCAGAACCGCAGAAAAAATGAAATATGCTGAGATATATTATCTGGAGAATGCCAAATGCTTGATTGTTGTTTGCATCTGCTGACTGCCCATTTTGAGAAGGAGATGGGTAATCCCCCCAATGCAGAAAGGAACTTGACAGTCAGAAAAATCTTGTTGTGTGGGAATATGCTTCTGTAGATCGCATGGCTTGTAAAGCAAAGAAAATAGTAAGATATTCTTTCTATAGACAGCTATCCATGGAAGATTGAAAGAGCTGGTAGAAAATGGAAGGTCACACAAACTCAGTAAGGACAGAAAAATATTACAAACAGATCAAGACAGGTTAGTAATGCCGGCAGCAAGAGATTACTGAATAAAATCACCTTGACATATAATGGCAGGATAAAATTCCTGGAGAAACATCACCTGAAAATTCAAGGGGAAGCAATATCTGTTAAGTATCAGAGAGAACTAGAAGTGAAGAGAACTAGGAATGATAGTGAACAACACAGAGGAGGTAACTATCAATTCCATGTAGGTATTTTTAACACATGGATTATCAGGATATCCAGACCTTTTCTGCTACATAGAATAAAGTGTTCTGTCCTAAGCATTTCAACAACAGAGAGAATTTAACAAACTGGAAGAAATTAAAAATAACCCAAGGAAAAAATGATGAATGGTGGCAAACGATTGTTTATAAGTGAGTATTGAAGGTAATATTGATAGATTTCATCCTTGTTAATGGACAGCAGGCAAGAGGGGAGTGCCACAATAGTAGAAATGTTCAAAAGGCATTTGAAATATATAGTGTGCTTTTTATAAAAGCCTTTTAACTAGCAACAGAGACTTTAGACTGCATCCTACAAAGCTGGGTCCTAGAATTGGTCTGACACTGTTGACGATGGCATCATGGATGGGAACAGTAGATGCATAGAGATACGTAGGGATGCTACGCTGGAAGTATTCTGTCACATGGAGATTGCTCAGAAGACTGAAATTATAAGCTACTCACTACAATCTAAAAACATCATCTTTGTGACTTTTTTTGTTCACTTTAATTAGCCATAAAGTCCCGTGACATTTCATAAATCTAGGCCCAACATTTCTGCTCGTATTCTCTTTTTAGGTAGCATCACTTTTGAAATAGTAACTCCTGCCAAGTTCACTTAACAGCCATTCCCCTTGCGATGTTTCTTCTGTTCTCTCCTACATCCTTGGCGAGAAAACACTTTTCCCTTTTTCCCAGAATGCTTTGAAGCCTCTTCTCAGTCAGGAAAATGCAGGGTAAAATCCAGATTCCACTGAAGAAGGTGGGAGGTTTGCCATTGACTTACTGGAACCTCAATCCCACCCCTTGCATCTGCAAATTAGACAAATTAGGCTTTAGCAGAGTAGATTGTGTTAAGTGTTGTACACGCACATAGACACGGGCACAATAATAATTTCAGTGCCATTGAAGACACATATACAAAATTACTAGGTGAAAATGAACAAAATGATGATAAAACTGATATTATTTTCAAGTTCTTATGCCTAAGAAAAGGTTTTACAGATGATTGAGAGAAGTAAGAATTAGAAGTTGGACTATTTAAAACCCCTTTTTGACATTTTCTCTTTAATTAGAAAGAATGAGACTAACCAAGAGGTATATCGACATTGATTTTTATAATAAGCTTTTAAAGCAAGCGTACCTGGTGTCACCCTACTGTTTTATAACCTAGTGATAACCGTTTATTCTGTTGTATAACAGTTCAGTAGTAGCCATATTTTATCATTTTTCTGTGTAATCAAGAAGAGATGAAATCAATATCTATTATATGACATACCTTCAAGGTTAAAAAGTACTAAATCTTGGTGCTAACATCTTTCCATATGTGCATTAATTTAAGAGCAATATAAATTCAATACAAATACAGTTGCTACCTAAATGATCAGAACTGAATCCTAAATATAATAAAGAATTTAACTATTCTGAAACCAGTATGAAGAATAGTGACAGAGTGACAAGTGTATATTAATAGATGATTAAAATTTGCTGGAAACCTATCTGTGAAAAACTTTAAAACTGGTTCATGAACCAATTATGTTTGGAGCATAAGGTGCAACAGTCTTGCAGCTCTGGGTACAGCTTTCAATTCAACAGAAACTAATCTGGCCTGAAGGCCCTCTGCCAATTAGATGGCTTTATAAGGTCAAAATAAAAGTTTAGAGTCATTTTCCTTGCCTCTGTCGCTCGTAGTCATTTAACAAAAATTACAGAGTAGAGTTGTTTTAATGATGAAAAGCATCAAAACTGGGAAAGTGCAAATGGAAGTGTCAGAGCCATCACAAAACTCATCTGTAACTAGGTTATGGCTGAATTATTTGAATGCCTGAGTAGGAAGCAGTATAACAATGTTGCAGCCTATTACTGTATGCATTGCCAGTGCTTCAAGACAACTAGGAACATAAAAAAAACAACCCATCGCTCCTTATTATGATTATATCCCAATGTAACATGATTGCCATGATATTAAATGAAAAAAGAGGTCTCTTTCTGCCTCGCTTTTATTAAAGAAATTAAGCTTTTAGATTTCTGACGTAATAATACATGGCAGATGTAAAGCCAAGTGATAGTTGGTGCTGATGTAACACATAACGCAAGTGTGCTTAATATGTATTTCACACAGTATTAAAATGATAATGATTTCTATTCGTTACTGCTGTTTCACTGTACAGCAGTTAATTGTGTGTTGAGGTACTTATATATATGCAATTATTCCTTCCTGTCTGCGAACTGCCTGCCTATGAGAAACTGTTGCATCAAGTTAACTAAGCAGTAGCTGGAAACTCACCCTGTTTAGCATACATTTTTAACATATGAAATGCAGCTAGTGTTGCTAACGCTGGTGAAATTGCTTGTGTTTACTCGACAAAATTCTGCCCTTGGGTTATACTCATGGAAGCCAATAGTTTCGCGACACTAGGAAAGAATTTGTGTTCTGCTCTTCATAGTGAATGTCAACATTGCATTTTCCTTCCCAGTAACCATCGGGCTAAATATTTTGGATGGTATATATGTATGCACGTTGGGTATAAGAAACGTAGTCTAGTATGTATTGTATTCAGGATATCATTTTATCCTTAAATTTTATTGCTGGAGGTTAACAAGTGAACAAGGACAAGATACCACTGGCTGTTGGCACAGAGAGGGCTCTCTGCACGAATCCTGAAATCCTATCAAACCTTCCTTTGCATTTAGCTTCATAATGGTTCACAAAAGCTTAGGGTTCCACCTGGAACCTGCAAATGTTGCACTCTCTTCCTTAAGTTAAACCCTGTTAAATAGATTTATTTGTATATTCTGTCGATACCACTTAAATATGGTCCATGCTTCACTTGAAAAATTGCCCGGGTACATTGAGTATTTGTGAAAATGTTTTGGAACAACAATAGACCCTCCAAGAAGCCTGGTTTGAGTTTTGTGAATATAAACTTGCTGATGTTAAAAAACCAAGCCAAACCAAACCTTTAAAAATTGGTTAGAGAACATTCTAGAAAAAAATCTTTTCCTTGGCTACGCAATTATCTCGAGGGATCTCCAGATCAGGCCATCAGAAAGCTCTGTAGATCTCTGGGACTCTGGGTAATGCAGCAAATCTCTCTTGTCAGGAAGTTTTGAATAGACTCCTTTATTAGTTATTGGTTGAAGGCTGACAGCCACTGTTTGGCAACATAAAATCTAAATTACAAAAGTGCTTTTATTCCTGTTGTTTGGATGCTGTTGCCAATATAATGAAGACAGTTTTTCTTAGCCCTACTCTAAACCAAGCGTGAGCTTGACAAAATTCAAGTAAAAATAGCACAGGGTACAAGTGATAGTGTAATTTAAAACAAATGGTTCAATTTAAAAAAATTATTTGATGAGGAAATAAATGTTTGCACATTTATTGCAAACTCAATGATGAGTCTTGTGTGCCACATGTAAATCTGGAGCGACCTTGTAGAGGGAAGTCAGAAGGCCCTGGAAATAGAGGATTATAAGGAAGTGCTCACGCAGCCTTAGCAGTGTTGCAGATGGTACAATGGCAAAAAAGGTCTCATTGCAGTGATCTAAAGCCACTGTGCTTTCTTTAAGACAAACATTGTTTTTATGCCCTACAGATAAATCCCATTATAAAGCTTTGATCAAGGCAAATACGCTCACTTGAGGCTTTGGGCACATGTAAATTGCTTTGTTATAGGTACGTATTTGCATATATTTGCAAGGAGACTGCCGTCATGTAATGGTGCCTCTTGTTTTTGATGGCATGTTGAAATTAAAATAATTCTAATCATTTTCTGCTAATGAGGAAGAAAATCCATACCACAGATAAAATTCAGTTATTAAGGAAGCTGGGCATTGGGTCTACTTTGGAAGCTGAACACCTGAGTATTTTCATTTGCTCTTAGTATAGTTAATGAAACAGTTGCTGGATAGGACTGGCTTCACTGTTCAGAAACTCTGACATTGTTATGCATACAGTATGTAAAATGCATAGCTTGCCAAATTATTGAATGCCTGTCTTTTGCATTTGTCCAATTTTGTTTTCTTATATATCTCTCCATTTAGTTTCGTGAATTAAATTGGATTAACTTCCTCTCTCTCCCAATTAATGCTGTTAACAATAATAATAAGCATAATGTGTGAACATCTGGCATTTAGCAGACAGTAGGCTTTTTAGAAATACCAGATATGAATCTATCAAAATCTGTCTCTATAGTGATTTCTTTTCCAGTGTTTCATATATTTGATAGCAAATTCTTTTCTTCCCTTTCTTGTTTCCCTTCATTTTCAAGGTTTATTAATTCTTTAGATGCCTGGGTTAGATAATTAAATACCCCTTTGTAATTAACGTGGTGCCTGTGGGTTAAAGACCTCTAGCTCATTAGGCAGTTTGCTGTCCTTCAAAGGTGTTTGAAGAAAATACGTTCATACCCATGAAAGATCTCTATGGCAAATTAAGGTCACTGCTGTCACTTTGACTGGCTGGCAGTGTAAGGTTTTTTATTAGTTACCACAAGAGTAGCTAATTTCAGAAACAGCTTTCTGCATCCACATTTTATGCAACCAATTGTTTAAAACTTTCTATGTACTTTAAAAACCAAATATGTTACCTTTGAGGACTATTTGTACCTGCTGTCACTGTAGTGAAGAGTAAGATTTTACTAGGTTATCCTCATTCTTGTTCGGGTCTAATTGTTGTTCAAGCATCTTCTCCATGAGTGAAACCAGGGCTTCATGATCCTTCTAACACGTTCCCTGAAAACTTCAGTGGGTGGCATCTGACCAGCTCCTTCAACTGCGTCACACAGCAAGAGCAAGTAGTATGTCAAGCTCCCAATGATTCTATCTTCCCTCAAAAGAGAGAGCTAGTTTTTCAGCTCTAGGTGAATAACGTGTACACTAGCATGACACCCTTATCTAGCTAATAATTATTTCCAGACACTTGTTCATTCCTCATCTGTCTACTTAGGTGTTCGTTGTGCCTCAGTATGTTTCTTCAATGGAGGGAGATTGTTTTTATTGCTGAGGTGTTGGCTGGGAATGTGTGTACCAGTTCAGTTCCTTCAGCTGTGCCAAAGGCTTCCTTTTGTCATTTAGAGCAAATCACTAAATCTCTGCAGCTAAATACAGACAGTCAAAAGGCCCAAGGCTGAATCGATTCAGTGTTTGCAGGTTAGTCCAAACTGCACAGATTAAATTGAAACAGAAGTGAACAGGCATTTACCTTTGATTCATGAAATGCAGCCATGTGCCTGCAGTGGCTCAGGCCAGAAGCCGGGGGGGCACTAGAGCACAGCTCTCTGGCTGTATTTTCACTTCCTCTTCCTACTGCCAGGTCTCTAGAATTTGCAGTCCAGAATTACATCAGCAGGACTCTGCAGGGTTGCTCATCACTTCCTCTTCCTGCTTCCAGGTGCCTCTGGGATTTGTAGTCCACAGTTGCAGTCCACAAGAAGTTTGAGCAGGGGAAAGGGTGTTTACACCCTCCCTGGCCCCAGACCCCAGCCAAGGTTTGCCTGGGGTGGGGGGCAGTTCCCCCCTTTAGACAGGTTGCATCCCAAGCTGGGTTTGTCCCCCGCCCC